>NW_024349140.1:0-312500 GCF_902729225.1 Pteropus medius | reverse complement strand
TAAATGAATAAATAAATAAATAAATAGATAAATAAATAAATAAATAAATAAATAAATAAATAAATAAAAGAATCATAGATGCAGAGAACAAGCCAATGGTTGCCAGATGGGAGGGGAGTTGGGGGCCGAGGTGAAAAAGGTGATGAGATTAAGAAGTACAAATTGGTAGTTATGAAATAATCATGGGGATGTAAAGTATAGCATAGAGAATATAGTCAATATTGCAATAACTATATATAGTGCCAGGTGGGTACTAGATTAGTTAGGGGAATCGCTTCATAAATTATACAAATGTGCTGTACAGCTGAAACTAAGATAAAATAATATTGCATGTCAACTTTAATTGAAAAAATTTTAAAACATGAAAGGTGAAGGGAAATAAGAGGTTCAAGTTTCCAGGTATAACAAGTAAGTCATGGGGATGTAATGTACAGCATAGGAGAATATAGTCAATAATATTGTGATAGCATTGTACAGTGTCAGATGATTGTTGGACTTACCATAGTGATCACTCTTTAGGTATATAAATATTAAATAACTATGGTATACACTTGAAACTAATATAATATTCTATATTAGCTATATTTTAATAAAAATCTTTTTAAAAAGTATTGAGCATGAGGAGCAGAAAGATAAAGCAATGAGGAAAAGTGGATATAGACTAAAGGACTTCTGGGACCAACAAGCTGATCAATATACGCGTTGTGGAAGTCCCAGAGTTGAAAAGAAGAGGAAATGGGCAGGAAAAAAACACACAATTATCTCAATCGATGCAGGAAATCTTTGAAAATTTCAGCACTCTTTTATGACAAAAAAAATAATCTCAGTAAACTAGGAAGAGAAGAAAATTTCCTCAACATAATAAAGAATGCATATAAAAAGTCATGGCTAACATCATACCCAATGGTAATGGACTGAAAGCTTTACCAGTAAAGTGAGGAACAAGACAAGAATGCCCTCTTTTGTCACTTCTGTCTAACATAATATTGAGAGTTACAGACAGAGCATTAGGAAATGAAAAGAAATAAAGGTGGCCATATCAAAAAAAGAAAAAGTAAAATTATCTCTGTTCAGATATGACATGATGTCATATGTAGAATACCCTAAAGTTTACACACGCATGCACACTCACAAAACAACTGATAGAACTAATAAATTCAGCGAATGTACAGAATACAAAGTCAACACGCAAAAACTAGTGCATTTATTTACTCTAAAAAAAGAACAAACAGAAAATTAAAAAAAAACAATTCTGCTTACAATAGTATCAAAAAGAGTGAAATATTTAGAAATAAACTTGAACAAGGAAGTGAAAGATTTATACATGAAAAAATATAAAATATTGCTATAAGAAATTAAGAAGACACAAATAAATGGAAAGACATTCCATGTTCATGAAATGAAGAATTAATATTGTCAGGATGACTAGAGCAATATACAGATTCAATGCAATCCCTATCAAAATCCCAAAATGTTTTTAGCAGAAATAGAAAAACATACTAAAATTCATATGAAATCCCAAGAGATCCTGAATAGCCAAAACAAATTAAAAAAAAAAATGTTGGAGAAGTTACACTTACTGTTTTTAAAAGTTATTACAAAGCTACAATAATCAAAACAGTGTGATATCAGCAGACTGACAAACATTTGTTTAAACTAATGGACTAGAATAGAGAGCCCATAAAGAAACCCTAGCATATGTAGTCAAAAGATTTTCAACAACATTCCAAAACCATTCAAATAGTAGTCTTTTCAACCAATGTTGCCAGGAAATTTAGATATCTATATGCAAAAAAAAAAAAAAAAAAAAAAAATGGACCCTTACTTTACATCATACACAAAAATTAACTCAAAATGGATCAAAGATTTAAACATAAGAGCTAAAACTGTAAAACTCTGAGTAAAAACAGGGGGAAACTTCATGACATTGAGTTTGGCAATAATTTCTTGGGTATGACACCGCAAGTACAAGCAACAAAATGGAAAACAGGTAAATTAGGCTTCATCAAAATTAAAACCTTTTGTGCATCAAAGTATACTATCAAGAGAGTAAAAAGGCAACCCAGCAAAAGGAAGAAAATATTTGTAAATCATATATCTGGATTAATATCCAGGATAAATATGGAACTCCTACAACTCCACAACAAAAAATATAACTCAAGTTGAAAATAAACAATAGACTTGAGTATACGTTCATCCAAAAAACATATACAAATGGCCAATAAATATATGAAATATGCTTAACAGCAACAATTATTACAAAACTGTAGATCAAAATCATGAGATACCACTTTACACCCATCAGGATTGATATTATATTTTTTAAAAAAGTGTTAGTAAGGACGTAGAAAATGGAAAACTTTGTGCATAGCTGGTGAGAATGTAATGTATCGGTGGAAGCATAAATGGTGCAGCTACTGTGGAAAACAGTATGGCTGTTCCTAAAAAGAAATAAACATAGAATTACCAGATTCAAAAATTCCCCTTCTAGATGTATATCCAAAGGAATTGAAAACAGGACTTGAATAAATATTTATATGCGATTCGTAGCAACATTACTCACAATAACTAAAAGGTGGAAACAACGCAAATGTCTATTGTTGGATGAATAAATAAACCAAATGTGGTCTATACGTATAGTAAAATATTATTCAACCTTGAAAAGGAATGAAATTTCTGATGCAAGCTACAACTTGGATGAATCTTGAAAGCACTATGCTAAATGAAATATACGACTCAGAAAGAAAAATATTGTATGATTCTATTTATCTGAGGTATCTAGAAGAGTTAAATTCACAGAGACAGAGAGTAGAATAGTGTTTACAAGGGACATAGAGGATAGGGAGTGGGCACCTATTGTCTGTGGCTACAGAGTTTAAGGTAGGGATAATAAAGTTCTGTAGATTGGTAGTGATGATAGTTGAATAACAATGTAAATGCACTTAATTAATTGTACTTGTAAGATTTGTACAATTGAAACCTATATAATTTTATTAATCAACATCACCTGAATAAATTTAATTAGAAAATAGAAATGTCATAAACTGGAAATAATAAATTCACTTTTTAAAATGTTTGCCTTATATCTTGTTTGTTTGTTTGTTTGTTTGTTTTTTACAAAGGGAACCTTTTTATTGGCCATTGGAATATAATACTTGAAGTCGGCTTTCAAGTTGACTTGTTTAATTATCTTTCCCTTAATTTTAATCTGTCAGATGTTAACTTCATGACCTTGCACATAATAGGGAAAAAAAACATGAAGGAATCACAAACTTCAACAAAATTAGATTTGTAACTTAATTTTCCACACAGTACACAAACCCACAGATAGATTGCTTTTCAAAAAGTCTTTAATAAACTTTAGGGTATATGTAAAGTATAAGTTTTAAAATTTTTGCCAGAAAATAAAATTGTTTGGACTCTCCGAACAATTCTTTTGAGGCTAGAGTAACCACGACACAAATTTGGATAACAAGAAAATAATTTTTGTCCCATTCCACTGAAAAATCTTGATGTGATTGTTCCATGAAATATTTTAGCTAATGAAATACAACAAGGTATCAAGAAAGAAAAAATATATGATATAGTAAAAGGTATCCTAGAATCTAAAGGTTGGAAAAAAAGAAAATCTATGACTTCTCCCAAACATTTAAGATAAAGATCAGGCCAAATTTTCAAAAATTTTTTCTGAAAACAGAAGGTGCAATACTTCCTGACTTATTCTGTTCAATCGACATTCCTGTAATACCAACCCAGACAAGGACATTACAAGAAAATGATAATACAGACAAACTTCTTTCAATAATTTAAATGTAAAATTTCTTAACAATATTTTAGCTTTCAATTTTCAACAATATTATATCGCATTGCAACTTAATAAAGTTTATACTAGGAATTCAAGGTTGTTCTAACATTGAAAAATTAATGTATAACATACCATATTAGCAAAATAAAAAAGAAAAAACGTGGTCATCTGAATAGAAGTAGATAAATGTGTAGCAGAGAGCTAACATCCTTTACTAATAAAACTATCAAACTAGGAGTAAAGGACTTTCCTCACCTTGATAAAGGATATCTCCAAAAAAACTTAACTACTTACATCCTAATTTATAAGAGCACCTAACTATATTAAGTAAATACTAACAGATCAGAAGAGAGAAATAGACAACAATACAATAATACTAGGGGACTTCAATACCCCACTTTCAACAATGAATAGATCATCCAGACAGAAAAATCAATAAAAAAAACTAAGTGAAAGAAGCCACTCACAAAAGACCACATATTATATAATTCTATTTATATGAAATGTCCAGAACAGGAAAACCTATAGAGATAATAGATAGAGAAGAAACTGATAATGGGTATGAAATTTCATTTGGAGGTGATGAAAATATTCCAGAATTAGATAGCAGCAATGGTTGCACAACTGTGAGAATATCAAAACCCATAAAATTATATACTTTAAAAGGCTGAATTTTATGTTATGTGAATATCTTGAAAAAAAAATAAAAAATTCAACATAGGAGTATATACATAAATTTCTGAGTTAGATAAAATAATAAACAAAAATAGAAAAATAAAAGGTTTAACTACATAAATGTGAGTACTTTTTAAATTCTTCACATCATTACAGAATTAAATGACAGAACAGAAACTGTGGATTAATAATTTTCAAATCTACAACAAAGAGCTTAGATCATTTTTACTCAAAGAATAATATTAACTAGATTTATTAACTAAACTTATTGTGGGGATCATTTCACAGCATATATAAATTTTGAATTATTATGTTGTATACCTGAAACTAACATAATGTTATATGTCGATTATACTTAGACAATAAAAAAAACTAAAAAAAATGTTTTAAAAGAATATTATGAATAAAAATGCAAAAAGCCAACACCCCAGTAGAAATATCATTAAAGATAAAGTCTATGAACCTACACATTCCTTTACGAATATGTACAATCGCCTATAAACATTGGTGACAGTATTGAGACTAATAGGCAAAGAAGTATAAATTAAAATAACACCATTATATTTGTGCCTCTGAAATAATGAACAAAGTAGAATAACAAGTTTGGTAAAAACTTGAGGAAATGATAAAGAGCTTCCCAGACAAGAAAAAGCTAAAGGAGTGTATCACCACCAAACCAGTATTACAAGAAATGTTAGAAGGACTTCTTTAAGAAGAAGAAAGGAAAAAAAGATAAAAAATGTGAATAATAAAATGGCAATAACTATACATATATAAATAATTACTTCAAATGTAAAAGAATTAAATGCTCCAAGATAGGGTGGCTGAATTGATAATAAGACCTTTATATATGTTGCCTACAAGAGACTCACTTCAAATCGAAAGATACACACAGACTGAAAGTGAAGGGATGAAAAAAGATATTTCATGAAAACAGAAACAAAAAAATATGGTGTAGCAATACTTATACCAAACCAAGTAGACTTTAAAACAAAAGCTATACCAAGAGACAAAGAAGGACCAAGCAAACCTACTTCTGGGTATTTATCTGAAGAAACCCAAACACTACCTCGAAGGGACATGTGCATCTATATGTTCATTGCAGCATTATTTACAGTAGTTAAGAAATGGAAGCAACCTGAGTGTCCATCCATGGATGAATGGATAAAGAAGAGGTGGTACATATATACGATGGAATATTACTCAGTCATAAAAATAAAGAATGAGATCTTGCCATCTGCAACAATACACATGGACCTAGAGAGTATTGTGCTGAGTGGAGTAAATTAGAGAAAGATAAATGCCATATGATTTCACTTACATGTGGAATCTAAAGAACAAAATAAACAAGGAAAACAGAAACAAACTTATAGATACAGAGAACATTTTGAGATTGCCAGATGGAAGGGCATCAGAGGGGGTGGGTAAAAAAGAGGAAAGGATTAAGAAGTACAAATTGATAGTTACAAAGTAATCATGGAGATGTGAAGTATAGCATAAGGAATATAGTCAATAATATTGTTATAACTATGTATGATGTCAGATGGGTACTAGACTTATCAAGGTGATTTCATCATAAGTTAAATAAATATCTAATCACTATGTAGTACACTTGAAATTAATATAATATCGAATGTCAACTATAATTGAAAAGTAAAAAAAATAATATTTAACAAAAAAGGATTGAAGAAATAAATGACCCTGCCTTTCGTTAGTGGCATTTGTAAAGTGCTAGTTTCCCAGAAAGTACTAGGCCACATATAATGAGATCTGTATGAATGTTCATATTTCTTGATCTAACAATGATCTAAATCAGAGAAATGCTCAAAGCTTGTTAAAAAGAATCACTTATATGAGCAACTAATTGTCTATTATGTTTCAATAAAGCCACAACAACAACAACAAAAAAACTTAAAAAACAAAAACAGCCCACTAATTTGAAAAGATAAAAAAAAAAAGAATCATTTATTTACTGTCACATAAAATCAGTAGCAATGGGAAAGTAAGTATTGGCATATCTATATGAAAGACATTTGTAGACATTAAAATAATGTAAACGTAGATTTATTTATATTAAATTATGGTCATGATATATTGTTATGGATGAGAAATGGTTTACAGAATAAAGTTGACAGTATGTACCCACATTGTAACTCACAAAATTTAGGAAAAGAAAGTTCCAGAGCTTGACAATCACATGTTGCTCAGAGCTCTTCCGCCCAGAATGGAGACAGCTGAGACTTCTCTGGCTGGAGGACAGCAGATAGAGCAGCTAAGTCTTGTGACATTACTGAAAACTCTCGACCCTCACCTCACACTGGCCTCATAGACAAAACAGGTTCTCTTTTTCCCCTGATACAGGATGTCTGAGATCAGAGATGTTTCTTTATCCTCTGATCTTCACCTTCTGCCACCCTAACTCTGATGGAGTGAAAATAATCAGTAGCTTCCACCAAATCAGATAAGTACATGCATAAAATAATTTCCATAAAATATTCCATTTCACATTTTGGTTAAAGATAGAGAAAGAAATCAAGAGGGAAGGAAATGCAAAATGTGACAACTAAAAGGAGCAAAGCTTAAGCAGACAGAGGTCATAAAAATAACAAGACTGAAATTCTAACCCCAAAGATCAGCAGTCCTGAAGGGCACCAGTTGAAATGACTAGTGTTAAGTAATCCCAAGAAGAACTACTAAGAAAACCTCCTGGAAACCAAGTGCATAGCTTCCAACCTTCTCCTCACCCTTCTGAGGACATGGGCTTGTTGACAAATGTTCAGAAGCACTACCTACTGTTTCCACCAACAAAGCATAAACAGAACATACACTGTTTGAGGTAAAACCCTAGTTCAGCATCACTGCTGTAAGCTAACTAGAGACATGCATACTACAGTTGGATGAAATCCAGATTTTAAGACAGTGTTTTCATTTTTTCTGGAGAAGTTAGAGAAGAGAATTATAGTGAAGAGCATTAACTTCCTCTAAAAAATTATCTGTTTTTTTGTCTTCTGGTTTCCAGGATAATGGGCCGAATGCCTCAATTCTGACAGGATTAAATTATTAATATTTAGTGGGTCGTGTTTTGTTTAGAGTGGTGGACCTCAGACACATGTGGGCTCTCCAAAGATGCACACTTTAACATGTCTTTGTCAGCAGTGGGCACCCAGACTGAGGCACTTTCTCCTAACAGTGACCCCAGGGCAGGGGCATCTGTGTCTCAAAATGCTTATATCCCCACTCTATAGGTCCTGGCAGCAGAAGGGACGGGGGTCCCAGCAGTCGCACTAATTCTAAGACCTCCAGAGACTGATCATGATGTTTATTTCTCTCCTCTGTCTTGAAGAAAGTGGGGAGAAAAACATTACAAATAAACAAAAACTCATAGACAGACAATAGTGTAGTGGTTACCGGGGGAAGGTAGATAAAGGTAAAGGGGGTCAAATATATGGTGATTGAAGGACATTTGACTTTGGGTGGTGAACACACAATGCAATATACATATGATGTACACTTGAAACCTATATAATTGAATTGTACACTTGAAACCTATATAATTTTATTAACCAGTCACTCCAATAAATTTGATAAAAATAAATGAAACTAACTAAATAGATGTAGAAGAGAGACAGAAAAAGATAGAATGTTCAGAATCCATCAGTCTACATTTCTGTCATTTCTGTGCATACCTTAGATTATTTTCAGGGAGATTAAACACATACATGTGCACAGGCAATAAAGAACTTACATATCAGATGTCACTTGTTTTGGCCTGAGCACAAAAGAGAGCCAGAGTATGTCTGGTTCCTGGTTTAGGAAGTAAAGGGGAAAAACCTACCCAGTATCAGGTCCTCAGCTCTATAAACAATTGGTTTCAGGTATTGAGAACAGCTCCAATAAATCATCTCATTTGCAGTATGTAAAGGCTGCATGAGTACGAAAAGACAAATCAGAGAGAACAACATGGCAGGGTATTCCCAACACAGAGACAAAATCCTGTATCTAAGCTGAGCTGAGGAGAAGATGGAGCAGAGTGAGTCTACAGGCTCTGCCCTCAGTAAGGACAATTTCTCCCCATGTATGCCACTGCGTACACCCACTACTACTCTGCCTCTCAACCTCTGGAAACACGGTGGGGTATGTGCCAGGCAGGTGTGCCCAAAAAGGGCACAGCTGGAATCATAAAGGAGGTACTTAAAAGAGAGTCACCATGCTGAGACTTGACCCTTGGTGTCACCGTGATGAGAATAGCTCTGGCTTCCCCTTGTTTTCATGTCATCATTTCAGTCTCATCCAGGAGCTCTGGGCATCCCCCGATTCTGGGGTTTTGTACCTGTCTCCCTCCATCCTGGTGAAAAACAAGTAAAACATGTTTTTCCCCTTGCCTCTTTGATTTCATCATGGCCTGTGACCAGCATGACTTCAGGGGCAGGTGGGGGGAGTGTGGGGGTGGGAAAGGAAGCATGGAGGAGACAAGCCCATGCTGAGAAAGAGAACTCTGTAATCCTGCGTCCATGATTCATGTCCCTAAAGGAGCTCAGAGTCATTGCGTCAAAATACTGCTCTGAGAGATTCTGGCAGAGTTACAACAAGCTGGTGTTGGAATCAACAAAGAACTTTTTAGCAGACTTTTATCTCATGCTTTAGCAAGAAGGTAAAAGGTAAATATCAGTCACTGATAATGACCTGTGTAACCAGAATTGGCACGTTATCTCAGATAAATAGTCATTTATCTGAAATTTGTATATCTAATATTAACAACCTAACTTTACACCTTAAAGAATTAGAAAAAGGAGCTCAAACTAAATTCAAAGCTATCAAATGTAGGGAAATAATACAGGTTAGACTGGAGATAGAGAAGGACAAACAATGCAGAAAAACAACAAAAGTTGGTTCTTAGAAAAGATCAACAAAATTCACAAACCTGTAGCTACATTGATTAAGAAAAAAAGAGAGAAGACTCAAATTGCTAAAATAAGAAACGAATGTGGAGGCATTACTATTATTACTATATAAATAAAAAGGATTATAAGAGTACTACAAATAATTGTATGCCAAAAGACTGGATAACCTAAATAAAATGAACCAAACTCCTAGAAACACAGCCTACCAAAACTGAATTATAACAAACTAGTAATCTGAATATACCTATAACTAGTAAAGATATTGAATCAGTAATAAAAAAATTTCCAACGAAGTAAAGCCTTGGACCACATAACTTTGCTGTTGAATTCTGTCAAACATATAAAGAATAGTTAACACTAATTCTTTTCAAATGTTTCCCAAAAGTTGAAGAGAAAACATTTTTCTTTTATTTATCATTAGTTTCAAGTATACAGTATATTGGTTTGACATTTATATAGTTTATGAAATGATCCCCCCCCCATTACTCTATCACCCATCTGGCTCTCCACCTAGCCATTACATTACTACTCACTACATCCCTATGCTGTGCTCCCCATCCCTGTGACCATCTATCAACTACCAATCTGTACTTCTCTAACTCTTTACTCCTTCCTCCCAGCCCCCAAACCTGCCTCCCCTCAGGCAGGCACCAGATTGTCCTCTGTATTTGTGAGTTTGTTTTTGATTAGTTTGTTGTTTTTGTTCTTTAGATTCCACATATAAGTGAAATCATATGGTATTTTTCTTCTCTGATTTATTTCACTCAGCATAATAACATCTAGGTCCATCATGTTGTTGCAAATGATAGGATTTCACTTCTTTATGGCTGAGCAATATTCCACCTTATATATGAATCATAACTTCTTTATCCAATCATCTCTTGATGGGCATTTAGGTTGCTTCCATATCTTGGCCATTCTACTGTTTTATCAGGTCAGCTGCTTCGGGATGGTGGGGAATATGGAAAGGCCAGCAAATCCCATGAGCATTTGCTCATTGCCACACTTCATTTCCTGTGCAATGAGTTCCCCTATCAGAAGCAATGCGGTGTGGAACACCATGACCATGCATAAGACACCTGTGAGTCCACGCGTGACAGTTTTCACAGAAGCATTGCATTGCATTCAGGGAAGAAAAATTTGTATTCACAGAGTATCTATCCCAGTAAGAATAAAACATTTTTTTTTTCCATGGCCAAATGAATCCAAATTAGCCTTGCCACCCAGGGCTGATCACCTCGGAGAATAGTGCCCTCTCACGGACTGTGCCTTGGCCTCTATGTTCATGGAAAAACTCTCACCTTACCTTCAGTTTACCACTTTTCCAATATAATGGTCTTGGCATCCTTGCTGAAAATCACTTGACCATGCGTGAAGTTTTGTTTCTTGATCTCTAGATTCTATTTTATTGGTCCATATGCCAGGAACATACTATTTACTTATCGTAGCTTTGTAGTACTTAATTACTGTTTAATAACTGTAGATTTTGAGATTAGAAAATGTGATGCCTCCAACTTTGGTCTTTTTCAAAATTGTCTCGGCTACATAAAGTCCCTTGAGAGTCTACATGAATTTTAAGATAGATTTTCTATTCTAAAAACATCATTGAGATTTTAATAGGAATTGTCTTGAATCTGTAGATCACTTTGTGTAGTGTTGTCATTTTAACAATATTAAGTCTTCCAATCCATGACGTGGGATGTCTTTTCATTTATTTATGTCTCCTTTAATTTCAGCAATATTTTGTAGTCCTAAGAGTACAAGTTATTTGCCTCATTATTTAAGTTTATTCCTAAGAATTTTATTCTTTTTTTTTCTTTCCTCTTTAATTTCCCCCCGGCCACACACACACACACACACACTTCCACCTCTGACCTATGGATGTTGCTGTTTTACCTTAAGAACTAGATCTCTGAAGGTAGGGCATCTCCTCCCACACTCCTGGTGCACCCAGGGTGCGGGGAGAAGGGGAGCCTGGCCCGTGGCTCCACCTGGGGTGCGAACCCAGGACCTTTGGCGTGTAAAGCAGACGTGCTAACCACTACACTATGGAGTCACTCTGAATTTTATTATTTTTGATTCTACTGTAAATGGAATTATTTTCTTAATTTCCTTTTTGAATTGTTCATCGTTAGTGTATAGAGACAGATAATTTTTGCATTTTGATTTTGTATCATGCAAGTTTGTTGAATTCATTTCTTAGCTCAGCTTGTGTGTATGTGTGTATGTGTGTGTGTGCACGCACATGCACACGCATGTACGTGCCTGTACATGTGAGTGTATATGTAATCTTTAGGGGTTTCTACATATAAGATCATATTATCTGCAAACAGAAATAATTTCACTTTTTCCTTTCCAATTTGGATGCCTTTTAATCTCCTTTTCTTGCCCAATTACCCTGGCTAGGAGACACTTAGATTCCACTGAACTGGGAGTCAAGACTGCCCCCAGCCACTTTGGTCCCCTTGTGCCTCTGAATCAACAGGCAAAAAGTGGGAATTTTGTGCTGGCTGAGATGATTGATGCTGATGACCAAGTAGAAACTGGTCTGCTGCTCCACAGTGGAGGTAGGGAGTCCATGTCTGAGATTCAGAAGATTCCTTAGGGTATCTCTTACTATCACCAACCTTTGTGATTAGAGTCAATGGAAAACTACCAAAAACCAATACATGCAGGACGACTAATGACCCAAACCCTTCAGGAATGAAAGTTCAGGTCATCCAACCAGGCAAAGAACCACGACCACCTGAGGTGTTTGCTGAAGAGAAAAGGAGTATGAAGTGAGTGATGGAAGAAGAGGTAGTTATAAATACCAGCTATGAAAAGGGACCAACATCAAAAAAAACACATGATCTTGTTATGCATATTTCTTCTTCATGCTATTTTGAATGAGTTCTAGTGATATATATGTATATTATATATATGTAATATATAATATATATATTTACATCAATGTGAAAAAAACGCCTGGTGAGATAGACTTTGCTGCAGATGTGGGTCCCTTTACATGTTTGACTATCAGAGCACTTCAGCCATTGGAAGAGAAGATGCAGTCCCTCCTTTGTCATAGTTGTACCCACAGACTTATTAAATGTTGCCACACACTGGGTCTCCTCTCAGAGGCCTTAGTCCTGCAGGAGAAACCCTTCAGATACCAGGGCCTTCCTCTGGGCCCTGGATACACCCTGGGTGCTAGCACTTCTCTTTCTCTTTGGAGGGAAAGCGCAACCTTACCAACTTTCCTTTATTAACTCACTCAGATGTCAAATAGGGCCTGGGCTGCCAGGAACCAGCATTTATACTCAGCTTCAGGTTCTCTTGAAAAGGCCTCCTGGGCAGAGCTAGGGCTAATGTGTGTCTGGGTGCACCCATCGGAAAGGAGGGGGATAGCTCAGATGTGCCAAGCAATTTACCTGGCCCTTATTTTTACAGCCTGTTTTCACATATCAGGTGGTAACCCTTTAGCTTCTGATCATGGGATGGGGAGTCGGGGTGGCTCAGAGCAGTGACTGTTTACCACCCAGATGGGAAGCCTTTCAGTATTTTCATTGGTGAGGCTCTGTCCATGCATGCCTGTGGATTACCAGGTCGATGGTACTCTTCTGCAGGACCCCACCCTAGTCATACCTTATCTTTCAAAGTTCTCAGTGCACCCTGAGAATCCCAGCTGTGTCCCATACTGGATAAAGGGGCCCCACTTGAGCTGGTCTCAGGAGTGTGATCTGCCACAGGACATGGGCTCACTCTCCGAGATCTGAAGGCTTAATACAAAAGTCTGGGTATCTTGAGGGTGCTCCCCAGAATCACAGCCTGTCTCCCTGCCCCCACTGCACTCTGTGACCAGGCCCTGTGCTGACAATCAACAGCACCCCATTTGTCCCTGCCATGGGAGCCATCATTAGCATCACCCATTTCCTAGAGGAGGAAACCGAGTCCTGGAAAGGTGAGGAGAATGGCCTCTTGCCTCCCCCCGGCCCCCAAGGGCTCCCACATGGAGCTACCTATGACCATTAGCAGCCTCCCCTTCCAGACTCCCTCCAGTCACCTCTCAGGGCCAGCTTGTGGCAAACTCTAGAGTAAGTGATGCCTGCTCCTCCACTCCTCAAATCCATCCTGTACCCAACTCTTCCTAGCCTCCTCCTGGGCATGGCAATGCAGCATTCCAGGCTCTGTGACCATAGGAGCAGGGCTGGAGAGGAGGATCCCCTTCTCTGGTGGAGGCCTCTAGCTAAGAGGGAGGAGCCTCTCTCCTCTAACTCCTAGTCCCTCCCCCACAGGCACCCTCACATGCTGCTGCCTCTACTGGGCTTCCTGGGGGTCAGTGAGGCTACACTCCCCTCTCACATGGCCCCCCAGGTCCCTGACCTTGGATCCTAGACATTGGGCTCAAGTCACCTGGTACCTATGCCGCTCCCACCTCCAGCATGCTCTCATTCTAGATCAACCCCAGCTCTAACACTTACCTGTGTGTGTGACCTTGGGTCTGCTGTAGCCTCCCTGAGCCTCTTTCTTCATCTGGAAAGGGAGGAGAAGTCCCCTTGCCTGTCAGCATCTCCTAAGGAATCAGAGTCACTTGACTGTCATTACTGATCTCTCCTCACCCCTCTAGGAGCTCGAACAAGGGCACCACACATTTTTTTCCTCCTTTGAACCTCATTAACCCTGTGAGGACTGAGCATAGAATCATGTTCCTCCATGTCCGAGACAGGAGACCGAGGCCCACAGAGCAGCAGGGACTTGCTCAGGGTCCACAGAGGAGATAGCATCCCCCTCCCACCAGAGGCCCTATTACCTTCAGCCCTCCCCCAGCCCCACCACTGACCAGAGTCACATCCTTTTGGATCTTGGTGGGTGTCCAGGGCCCCAGCCAGGTGGAGCCATAGAGGGAGAGGAAAAGGTGACTCAGGGATCTGGTCACATGGCTCCTGCCTGACCCAGGCTCCAGGAATCTCTGCCCCAGGCTGGGCCCAAGGACAGGCCAAAGATGTCACTTCCCCAAGGACCCCTCAGGACGTTCCTCTGCATAGAATTCTTTCTTCATCCACTCAGGAAGGGGCCCCAGGTGTCATCTATGACTGATAGTTTAAGGAGTTAACAAGGGCTCTTGGTGATGACATTTGCTTCCTCTCCCACATGGAAAGTTCTGACATCCAGTTAGGAAGGATCCATTGGAATACGTCAGTTCCTCAAATACTTCTCGTCACCATCTGGGCCATAACATTGCCAACAAGGCACTTGGAGGAGTACCGCCACCAATATTGATTAACAGTGACCATTTTGGGGACAGAGCAGGGAGTCACAGAGAGCACACTTACCTGTCTTGGGTTCACCTTTTGGGCCCACCATTGGGAAGCCCCTGTGTCCCCTTGGCCCATGGGACCCCACAGTGCCCATCTCTGGTGCAGGCAGGGTGCTCTCCCCTGGGAGGTGCAGTGAAGACAGAAGGAGCAGGGGGACGTGGCTTCTTGAGGACAGACTGGGCTGGTTTAGGAAAAAAGGACCTCAACCCTGCTGTCCACCAGCATCCTAGAGGAAGAGGAGTGCCAGCTGATGGACCAGCACAGACCAGAGACCTGCTCATTCTCCAGCTCCTCACCCTCTTAGCACAGTCCGGCCAACATCACTATATCCCATGACCAGGGTTTGCTGTCCCCAAACTGCCCCCACCTGCGCAGAGACCACCCACATCCCTCTTTCTGTCAACCTGGACAAGACAGATTAGAATTTCTCATAGAAACTCTATGTGATTAACTAAACCACTGCTCTGTGGTGCATAGCTTCTTAAATTTGGGGAGCTCTTCCTGAAGGGAGAGAGGGAAGAAAGAAAAAACTTGGGATTGTTGTGGAGCAGCCTGAAGACAAATTCTTTTTATTTGCAAATTCTAAAGATCCAAATGGCCTGGATGAGGTTCTCTGAGCCCTGAGGTCTCATGGCACTGGGGAGGGGGCTGTCACATTGTCACCCAGGGCATTCCCATTTTTGCTCAGCAGAACTGTCTTGAGCATTGTTGGTTTCAACTGGACATAGAAGTCTCTTGCTGCAAAGAAAACACTGGAAAATCTCCAATTTGGCTCAACCCAGGATCTGACATTTAATAAAACTGATTATTGAAGCAGAACTGCTGACCTAATGGTCCTAGGAGATTCAGAGAACCCACCAACCAGGTCAGATCCTGTCCCCAGAGACTGCTGCCTCTTAGGAGGTCCCGGCTCACTGAAGGGTGCTGCCAGCCACATGGGGAATCTGTGGTCCACCCTGGTGCTCTGATGGGAGAGGCCTACTCACCAGCACACGTGTCCCCACATCTTCCTCAGACAAAATAAGGGGCTCTACAGAGCAGGTAGGGAGGTAAAGTTCCCAAGGACTCGGCACTCCTAGGGAAGGAAGAGAATGCGCTGAGAGGGGAGCGAGAGCCCTGCTTCCTGTGATTTCTGGAACCTCCTGTTCTGGATGAGACAGATTCCCAGAGAGCCCAGGGAAGGCACATCTGGGACCCAGTGAGTAACACTTTCAGGAAGGAGAATTTTATCTCCGCTCAAGGAAAGATCCAGGCAGGAGTGAGCCTCCCACCACAGGAACCAGGAGTCAAGGTCAGGATGACTCTGGCAGGAGAGGCCTTGGGACTGTGCAGGGCCTTAGACCCCAGACTTTACTGAGAGCACCCAGCAAAGAATGAAGCAGGAGGAAATACTGGCTGGGAAGGAAGAGTGGCATTTGCACCAACCCAGCCTTACTTCCTCTAAGCACCAGATGGCAGCTCACTCCTACCATTCCTCAGTGGCATCTTCCTCCCATTCTGATTCCTGCCCACCCACCTTCACCCCCTTGGTTCAACTCCCAGTTCAGATGCACATCTCCCCACGGCAGCTACAACCAGGGGCTTTGTTTGTTTTTCTCCAATGTAGACAAGTGCACATCAGGTACCTGACAAGTGCTGGAACTGTGGAAGCCTCCTAAGCAGGTGGCTGAGTGATTGAAGACTCAGTGACACCTCAGTGGCTCCCCTCCCTCAACAGCCTGCCCACCATGCCCACCTTCCCATCTGTTCCATCTCATTGATCTGCACAGCCCTCTGCCTAACAAGTCCTCTGAGTGTCCAGCTCTACTGTCTATGTGTGGACACCAAAGGTTTAACGGTTAGAAAAGTTTTCCACATCATGCAGTGGGTAAATCAGGAACTAGAATATGGACTCAGATAATCAGATGCTGGAACAGGGAATACAGATCTGGGCAGCTGATGACAGAGGGACCACCCGCCCCACCCGCCCTAAGAGCCAGACTGCTCACTGCATTCATCGCATCAACTGCTTGACTACTAGCTTGGGAGTGAATTCCAAGAGGTTAGGCTTCTCCTCTCTCAGCAGTTCCTTGGTGGTCACAGTGCTAGGGCTAGTGGGGTTTGTGGCTAGAGCTGGCCATGTCATTATTGATGCAGCTGAAGATGGAATTCACACCAGAGTTGAAGGTCCAGCTGGCTCCAGCTTGGCAGCTGGCTCCGAGGCTAAAGCTGATGTTGACACTTCATCTAGCCCTGCAGAGCCGATGGA
Source organism: Pteropus medius (assembly GCF_902729225.1). Lineage (NCBI taxonomy): Eukaryota > Metazoa > Chordata > Mammalia > Chiroptera > Pteropodidae > Pteropus > Pteropus medius. Next base: position 295,571 of record NW_024349140.1, on the reverse strand, counting down.
GGAGACACTGGCTCCAGCTCTAGCACAGGTGGGAGAACTAGAGATGAAGTTTGCTCTAGCCTCGGAGCTGGTCCTTGCTGGTGTGGAGCAGGATTAAGAGAAGGTTCACCTCCATGCCTGACTTCCCTATGCCTTTCCAAGTCAGGAAAGATCCCATTGCCTTTAAGGAAAACCCAGCCCATGACCATACTCCAGATAGTCTTCCGAGGCTGCAGTCCCCTCACCTTTCAGCTCTGCCCCAATGGGGTCTAGACATTCCAGGTGGACCCAGAGCAGGTCTGAGCCAGGCATGTTGACTCACATGTAGGTCAGTCTCAGCTTCCAACAGGGAAAGTGCAGGGCTGGCCAACATCTTGTACTTGGTGTAGCCAGGGTCTCACCAAGAAGACATGGCACTGGGGAAGGCAGTGGAGCAGTAGAGTCTGAGGCCTGGCATTTCTTTCCATACTGTTCTCCCGCAATACTTCTGTTTGGGTCTGGGCCCTTATGTCCAACCCTTCCTATCCAGGGGACATTCTCCCACCACCCCCAAACCCTATGTGGCTGTCCTGGCAGCGAAAGGCCTGGTCATCACACAGTTTAACACAGAGACTATTTAAGTCTTATCTTCCCATTGACAGTCTTCACCCAAAAGGCCTGGGCACAGCCCAGTCCAGCCCTCCGTGCACCCTCTGAGCATCAGGACTGAGACTTGAGGCCGATTTGTGAGCAGGTATTCCCATACCTCCTGCCCTGGGCCAGGTGGTCAGGAGGGGTGGGTGTGGACAGGGGCAGGCAGATACAGATGGAACTCTGCTGGGCATGGGGCTCAAGGGGACGCCTCAGCCCAGCCTCCCCTCTGGTTCCCCAGGGGCCTGGGACCCCATCCATAGTTCTTTTTGACTTCTGTTCTCCTAGAGTGGAAGCTCCTGACCTCAGCCCTCCCATGGGAATCAAAATATGTGTGAGATCCAGGGTTCTGCCACACCCTTCTCATCCACAGGCCCATACTCTCACTGCCCCCATTCTGTATATACAGGAGCCCCTTCTTCTGGACCCAAAGATTACTCACTTTTTAATAAGGTCCTGTGATCTATCATCCTGGTCAGTATATGAGAAGATGCCTCCAAATGTGGAGAAGGTCATGAGCACACCATCTGTGACATATGGGGATGGGACCTGCAAATGATGTCCAGTGTGTCCATCTGAACCTCTGACTGCAATTGAGGCCCAAGGGATTGTGTCTGCTTCCTTCATTGAGTTATGCTAAGTGTCTCCGGAAGTGCCTGCATGTAGCATGTGTTTCATATATATTGTTGAATAAATGAACTCCAACCAGAACCATCTTAGATATTTGAGTCATCTCAGGGCCCCTCTGCTGCCACTAGAGATCCCTAACTGGCCACGCCAAGGACAAGGGCCAGGACCAGATGGATGGAATCTCAAACTCCTTGCCAGATTGCTTCTCATGCAATTTTCCAAACTCAGAATGGCCACAGGCCAGTGAGAGGGGTATGCAGAGGGCTTTTCATGGGGGAGAGGAAATTAATAAAGATGATCAACCACAGTATTTCCAGCAGCACATTCTGCAGGACCAGGCACCAGGTAAGCACCTGCCATGGCTGATTCCATTAGTTCCATCCAAACTCTACAATATCTATCCTCTACCACCCACTACTCAGAAGAGCAAACTGAGGCTGAGAGAGATACTGGGATATTCCCAAGACACACAGCAGGCAGTGGGCACAGTCACCATGAACCGAGGGGGCCAGTGCTGACCTAGTGAACGTCTGGTCCCGGCCATGTTGGGTTGTGCTAAAAGCTGGAAAAGTAAATTGGAAGGTGTCATGTAGGAGTGTGACAGCCTGCTGAAATGTGAAAAGGTTAAAGGATAATTAAAACCTGAAACCGGACAAAGGAAGTCTATACCTTAGGCTTAGTTTCTGGAACCCCTAACCGCATTCTGTTAATCATGAAACTTGTAACAATGAGCTCATACGTTAATTGCCAATTTTAGCCTGTGTAACCCTGCTTGCTTGCGTGGCATGAAAAATAATCAATTGTATATAAGCTGAAAATTACTGTTCGGCCATCACCCATGAGAATACTGGCTATTGCCCATGGGAACATAAAATTCTAACAACAAGCTTTCTGCTTCTGTACTCCCCGCTTGCACACCCCGACCTATAGGTTGAGAGGTAGTGAATAAAAGAAAAATAGACCTTTGTGTTTAAGACAGAATGAGGAAAGGGATTTAGGGCTTAAAAACCTTGTATCTTGGCATTTCGGAGCTGCTCCTTTGTACAGGACAGCCGCCAGCTAATAAACAGCCTTTGAGAGCATACTTGGTTTGGTCTATTCTATACAGGCCACAACAGGAGCTGTTTCTACCTGGGAAGGCTGGTACCATGGAAGGCACTGACTTCTCCGTTGTGCCTGCCCCCAGGGCCCACAAGGTACAGGCCTCATCCAGGGACAGGCTGGAGTCACCTTCACATTGGCTGGGACAAAGAGGGACAAAATGTCAGTGGCATCACCATGAACCACCAGGAGGATCAGGGTCTGGGACTCACCTGGGAACCCCCAGCCCCTCAGGGACATGTACAGAGGGACAGGAGTGCCCACACTGAAAAAAATTGTGGGCTTTAAAAGTACGATTTGAGTTTAGGGGGTGGAGGAAGATTATATAATTATTCCCTTCAAAGCATTTTGTTATCTGGGAAATAACAGACCTCTCTGTATTCATCATCTACACTAAGAGCATTACCCCAGTGAGTCCTCAACAAATATTCCCATTACAGAGATGAGAAAAGAGGTTCAGCGGTGTCAAATGGTTGCTCAAGGTCCTGCAGGTCAGAACAGGGAATCATCCAAAGCCAGGGCTGCATGACATTCTAAGATGCTGAGATTTAATCTGCCCTGGAGGGAAATGTCCTGACTTTGAATAAAGATACCAGTTGTTCTTTCTTTCACAGTAAAAGGAGTTTTGAGACTCTTATTAGGAAGATCCCAGATTCAGCAAAGGAACAAATGCCTATAGGTCCCAAGGAGGGAGAAAGCCCATCACAGGAAAAGGATCTGCACAGGTAACTCAGGGAGAGGAGACCTGTGTGACCAGTAACCAGCTGACAGGTGGCTCAAAGTATCACTGGGGCAATTGCAAATCAAGGAGCACTGTGACAGCATCGGACAACCTGACACCAGGTTAGTTTAAACTTAAAAGATTAATAAATCCCTGGGCCAGGCTGGATGCAAGGAAGCAGAGAGTGCTGGTGGTAATATCACCGCTACAGCCTTTTGGATTGGAATCTGATTGTAGCTGTGAAAATATGAAAAGATTACTTATGCGTATCCTTCCACCAGCAGCCCCATTCCTGGGCGAGTCTCTTCATCAGAGGATTAGTATGTATTCAAATTGATGGACTTTAAGGAGATAATTAAAGTTAATCCAATGACTAGTGTCGCTACATGAAGAGGTGAGGTCACAGAGAAGTACAGAAGGAACCCATGTGAGCACAGAGATAAAAGACAGTTGTCTACAAGCCGAGGAGAAGGATTCAGGAGGGACCAACTCTGCCCACACCCTAACCTCAATCTTCCAGCCTTCACAATTGTGAGAAAATAAATATCTGTTGTTTATACAACACAATGTGGCACTATGTTACAGCAGCCTGAGCAAACTGATACCATCTACTGGGACACATGGAACTGCTGAAATGACAACTTGATTGAATCACATCGACGTTCAAGAGCATTGAAAGATTGCATAGCTGTGGCAAACGGCCTCCCTTAGGGACATTGTGAGGACTAGAGAGCCCCCAGCTCCTGACCTGGGGATCCTCGTCATGTGTTCCATGAGATGACGAATTGTACAGAAACCTGTGGAATGGCTTAATCCCATCACCCCTTTCTGTGTATAAACCATTCTATTAAATGTGATGATGTGTAAGGCTTGAAGGTCTGGTGACGTGTAAGGCTTGAAGGTCAGGGGAGCTGACTGCCGCACAGGACACCTGGGCAGTTAGTTCAAACAATCAGAACAGCAGCAAAAGGCAAAGAATCAAAAACAGTAGCAAAATGAAAAGATGCTATGGCCTAGTGTGAAGTCAAACATAACACTTTTCTCTAATGTTCCCACAAATAGAGAGGAATTACTATCCTCCCTTGTAGCTGGGGGTGGTGGAGGGTAAGAGATCCAGATTCCTTTGGAAGTGAGACCATGGGACACTCTACTAGAAAGCACTGGGAAGGCCCCGGGGCATCCCTAGATTTGAGTTTGGGTTCTGGGCTCACCCAAGTAATCTCAGGGTGTCGGGGGTACACACCCCTCGGCACCCACTCTCACCTCATACCACCTGGTGTACCTGCCTCTGTCCAGAAAGATGGAGTTGTCCCTGTCCCCCAGCTCCTCCACAGTCTCCTGGGGGGAGCCCTGCAAGGAAAGTGCCCAGGATCCGGGTCAGGAGCATCACCACAAGGGAAACCCCACCACACGTTCTGCTCCCAAGATCGTATGCAGAAGGCCATCTGCACAGACCTCCACTCAGGGAGGGAACAATGACACCTGGAGGGTGATAAATGGGTAGGTGAGCTTGATTCCCTCCCCACTCTTCCCCAACACCACACACGAGAAAGGGTGTAGGTGGAGTTGCCCATATGGGATCACAGTTGTGGCCTAGCCTGGACTGGGCTGCCCTAGGCAGCCTTGTGTTAACTAAGGGTACACCTTGCTAAAAGACCTACGGAGTGGAAGGTGAGCCCCCAGCCAAGTCTGTAGTGAATGAAAATGCATTCATTGTTGGCTTTCCAGAAGCCACAGCCTCAGAAAGTCAAGAGACAACTAGAGACTTCTTGTTCTCCCAATTGCCTCCAGTCAAGAGACAGTCATTAGGGGTAGGGATTGTCTCTAGAGTATGGGTGCCTGGTTACCAGAGTTCTAACTTCTGTTTTTTACTGTCACCAAGGAAGTGAGGTCGCTTCATACAGGTCCCATGACCCAGGCCCTGTCCTTCAATCAGACCCACCGGAAGGCCCTCCTGGGCTGGTGAGTGCTCACCATCCTCACCCCTGTCCCCTCATTAACTGCACACAGGTATCCAATGCACAAAATCTAGAACTAAGACACATAACACACACACACACACACACACACACACACACATGACACACACACACAAAGAGGAAACAGGAAAAAAAATCAAAGAACACCACCAAACTCAAAAAGCAGACAGAAATACCAGGGCGAAGGAATAATGGAGGTACCGAGCTACTAGAAAACAAAAGACAAAATGGCTATAGGAAGTCCTCATACATCGATAATCACCCTAAATATACATGAACTGAATTCACCAATAAAATGTCACAGAATTGGGTCAAAAAACAAAACTCAAACTATATGCTGACTTCAGGAGACACATCTGAGCTGCAAGGACAAATATAAACTTAAAGTGAAAGAGTGGAAAATGATACTCCAAGCAAATAGTATACAGAGAACAGTGGGTGTAGCTGTACTTATACCTGACAAAATAGATTTCAAGATAAAAAAGGTAACAAGAGACAAAGATGGACATTTTATAATTTTAAAGGGGACAATACATCAAGAAGACATAACTCTTATCAATATATATGCTCCCAATCAGGGAGCACCAAAATATATAAAGCAACTGTTAACAGAACTAAAGGGAGAAACTGACAAAAACACAATTACAGTAGGAGACATAAATACTTCTATTAACAGCTATGAATATATCATCCAAATAGAAAATCAATAAGAAAATATCTACCTTAAATTATACATTAGACCAATTGGAAATAATTGACATGTATAGAGCTTTTCATTCCAGAACTCAAGATTATACATTCTTCTCTAGTGCACATGAACTATTCTCAAGGATAAACCATATGTCGGGACACAAAACTAGCCTCAACAAATTTAAGAAAATTGAAATCGTGCCAAGCATATTCACTAATCACAATGCTTTGAAACTGGAAATCAACTGCAAAAAAAAAAAAAAAAGGAAAAAAAAGGCAGAAAAAACCACAAATATTTGGAGATAAACATGCTACTAAAGAATAAAAGGGTCAAAGAAGAAATAAAAGGAGAGATTAAAAGATACATAGAGACAAATGAGAATGATAATATGACATATTGAAACTTTTTGGGTGCAGCAAAAGTGGTAATGAGAGGAAAGTTCATATCGTCACAGGCCTATCTCAAAAAAATAAGAAAAATCTCAAATAAACAACCTAACATTACATCTTTAAAAACTAGAAAAAAAGAAGAACAAATGAAGCCCAAAATCAACAGAGAGAAAGAAATAATAAAAATTAGAGCAGAATTAAATAAAATAGAGAACAAAAAGACAACAGAAAATAATGCAATAAAGAGCTGGTTCTTTGAAAAGATTAGTAAAATTGACAAGTCCCTGGCTAGACTCACTAAGGAAAAAAGAGAAAAGACACAAATAAATAAAGTTAGAAATGAAAGAGAAGTTACAACAGATACCACAGAAATACAAAATCTCATACAAGAATGCTATAAAGACTATCTGCCATCAAATTCAATAATCTAGAAGAAATAGACAAGCTCTTAGAAATAGATAACCCTTTTAGACTGAATTATAAAGAACTGGGAAACCTAAATAAACAGATCAACTATAAGGAAATTGAAACAATCGTTAAACAATCATTAAAAATCTCCCCAAAAGTAAAAGTCCGGGACCAGATGGCTTCACTAGTGATTTCTACCAAACATTTAAAGAATATTTAATACTTCTCAAACTCTTTCAAAATATTGAAAAAGAGGTAATATTCTCTAGTTCATTTTATGAGACAAACATTACCCTAATACCAAAACCTGGCAAGGATAACACAAAAATAGGAAAATAAGATAAATATCTCTGATGAACACAGATGCAAATATTCTAAACAAAATACTAGCAAATCGAATTCATTAATAAGATTACACATCATCATCAAGTGGGGTTCATTCCAAGGGTGCAAGAATGCTTTAACATAGACAAATTGATCAATGTGATACACCACAATAACAAAATAAAGGATAAAATTATATAATTATGTCAATAGATGCAGAAAAAACATTTGACAGACAAGACACAATATATATTTATGAATAAAATACACAATAAAATGGGTATAGAAAGAAAGTACCTGAAAATAATAAAGGTCATATATGACAAACCCTCAGCTAATATCATACGAAATGGTGAAAAATTGAAAGCTTTTTCTCTAAGATCAGGAACAAGACAAGGATGCCCACTCTCACCACTGTTATTCAACATGGTACTGGAAATCCCAGCCAGAGCAATCAGGCAGGAGAAAGAAATAAAAAGCATCCAAATTGGGAATGAAGAAGTCAAATTGTCTTTTTTTGCAGACAACATGATTCTTTATATAGAAAACCCTAAAGACTCCACCAAAAAAAATTATTAGAAATGATAAACAAATACAGTAAATTTGCAAGATAAAAAAACCAATGTACAAAAATTCATTAAGTTTCTATATACTAACAATGAAATTTCAGAAAAAGAAATGAAAAAAATTCTCTTTGCAACCGCAACAAACAGAATGAAATACTAGGAATAAACTTAACAAAGGATGTGAAGGACCTATACACTAAACACCACAAGATATTATTAAAATAATGGAAAAAGATACAAAGAAATAAAAAGATATTTTGTGTTTATAAATTGAAAGAATCAGTTTAAATGGCCAAATTACCAAAGCAATATACAGATTAAAGCGAACTCCATCAAAATCCCAATGGAATTTTTAAAAAAAAATTGAATAAAAAATCATCAGATTTGCATGGAATTACAAAAGACCCCCTATAGCCAAAGTAATCTTGAGAAAAAAGAACAAGGCTGGAGGTATCACACTGCCTGACTTCAAGTTATATTACAAAGTGACAATAATCAAAACAGCATGGTATTGGCAGAAAAACAGACACACAGACTAGTGGAACAGAATTGAGAGTCCAGAAGTAAACCCCCACATATATAGGCAAATAATTTTCAACAAAGTAACCAAAGATATACAATAGAGAAAGGAAAGCTTCTTAACTAAATAGTGCTGGAAACTGGAAGGGCATGTACAAAAGAATGAAACTAGACTGCAGTCTATCACCAGACACCAAAATTAACTCAGAATGGATTAAGGACCTGAATATAAGACCTGAAACAATAAATTGCGTAGAAGAAAGCATAAGTACTAAACTCATGGACCTATGATGTAGAGGATTTTATGAATTTGTCCTCAAACTCAAGGGCGGTAAAAGCAAAAATAAATTAATGGACTATGTCAAACTAAAAAGCTTCTGTACAGCAAAAGAATTAATCAATGAAACAAAGAGGCAACCAACTGAATGGGAGAAGATATTTGTCAATGATACGTGTGCTAAGGGATTAACATCTAAAATTTATAAAGAACTTACAGAACTCAACACCAAAAAAACCCAAACGATTCAATTTAAAAAATGAGCAGAGGACTTGAATAGGCATTTCTCCAAAGAGGACATACAGATGGCCGATAAGGATATAAAAAGATATTTGTCATTAATCACTAGTAAAATGCAAATTAAAACCATAATGTGATATCACCTCACATCTGTCACAATTGCTATCATCATCAAAAAAAAAAAAAAAAAGTGCACCGTTTGTGAGATTGTAAAAAACAGTCTGGAGGGTCCTTAAAATATTAAAAATAGAACTACCTTATAACTCAGCAATTTCGCTTCTGGGTATTTATCCTAATTTGAAAAGATATATACAACCCTGTGTTTTCTGCAGTGCTATTCATAGTATCCAAGATATCGAAGCAACCTTAGTGCCCACCAATAGACAACTGAATAAAGAAGTTGCGGTATATATGTAATGGAATATTATTCAGCCATAAAAAAATAAAACCTTATCATTTGCAAAGACACAGATGGACCTATGCTAAGTAAAATAAGTCAGACAGAGAAGGACAAATACTGTATGATCTCTTATATGTGGAATCTAAAGAACAAAATAAATGAACAGACAAAACAGAAACAGACTCATAAATGCAGAGAACAGCTGATGGTTGCCAGATGGGAGGGGAGTCAGGAGGCAGGGTGAAAAAAATGAAAAGATTAAGAGATACTAATTGGTAATTATGAAATAGTCATAGGAATGGAAAGTAAGATATAGGGAATATAGTCAATAATATTGTAATAACTATGTACATTACCAGCTGAGTACTAGACTAGTTAGAGGTATCACTTTGTAAAATATATAAATTTCTAACCAATATGCTGAACACCTTAAACAAAGATAAAATAATATTGAATGTCAACTGAAATTGAAAAAAATTTAAAGGGGTGAAAAAGGTGAAAGGGAAGAGGAGTTTCAAATTTCCAGGAATATAACAAGTCATGGGGTGTAATGTACAGCATAGGGAATATAATCAAGAATATTGTGATAGAATTGTATGGTATCAGATGGTTGTTGGACTTATCGTGTAGACCAGTTCTTTAGGTATATAAATGTTGAATAACTACGGTGTACACTTGACACTAATATGTTGTATGTTAGCTATATTTTAATAAAAATCTTTTTAAATTTATAGCCATTTTTGCTAATATTAACAAAAAAATCAAATTAATAATCTAAACTTTTACCTTAATAGACTTGAAAAGATGTGGTACCAAACTCAAAGAAAGAGAAATGAAATAATAAAAATTAGTGCAGAAATGATATGCCTTACTGTTAAAATGTACAGCTAAAACTTACTGGATTTCATTAACCAATGTTACCATAAAAAAAATTAGTGCATAAATGAATGAAATAAAAAAAAATTTTAAAAATGAATGAAACCAAAAGTGGGTTCTATAGAAAGAGTAACAAAATGGAGATATTTTTAGTTTAATTGATCTAGAGAAAAAGGGGCAAGATTCAAATTTAAAAAATCAGTATGAAAGCAGGATATTACTACTGACATTACAGAAATAAGAAGGATTATAAAGGAATCCAATGAATGATTGTAGCCAAAAATTAGATAACTGAGATGAAATGGAAAAAGATCTAGAAACATACAAACTACTGAAACAACTCAAGAATAAATGGAAAACCTGAATAGAAATTTAACTGATGAAGTGGCTGAATCAGTAAACAAACAAACAAACAAATACCCACAAATTAAGTCTAGGTCCAGATGTTTTCAAAAAAGAATTCTCTAAAACTTTTGAAAAAGATTCATATGGAATCTCCACAAGCTCTTAAAAAAAAGACTAGAGACAACCCTTCACACACATTTTCTCAGGTCACTAGCATACCTGTTTCTTTTGTGAATATGAATATAAAAACCCTCAAGAAACATTAGCAAACATGATCCAGCAAAATATACAAAGATTTATACACTGTGACCAAGTGGGATTTATTCCATGGTTGAAAGGTTGGGTTAACATCTCAAAATCCATTAATGTAATAAATGAGATGAGTAGAGTAAAAAGCAAAAATGGCAAGATCATTTCAATAGACTCAAAGAAAATAATTGACATTATTTTCTTTAATGATTAGGACACTCAGCACACCCAGAACAGGAGGAAATTTCCAGACCTCACTTATTGTGAGCATCCGTGGAAAACTCACAGCTAATATTATATTTAATTATGAAAGACTGCATGCTTTTCTCTGAAGACAAGGAGCTAAGGATGCCTACTCCTGCCACTTCTGTTCACCAGTTTACTAGAGATTTTAGGCAGAATCATTATGCAAGAAAAGGAATAAAATGTGTGCAGATTAGTTAGGAAGATGTAGAACTATCCCTACTTTCAGATGACTTATCTTATATATAGAAATCTCTAAAAAATCCACTAAAATAACTATTGAAACTAATAATTGAGTTCAGTATGGTTGTAAGATTCAAGGTCAAAATATAAAATCAATCGTATATCTATACACTTACAATGAACATCCTGATAATGAGATTAAGAAAAAAAATATATTTACAATAGAATCAAAAGGAATAAAATGCTGAAATAAATTTAGCAAGATAGGTACAAAACATATACTCTGAAAACTACCAAACATGGTCAAAAGAGTTTAATAAATGTATAAATAAATGGAAAAACATCTCAATTTCATGGATCAGAAGACAACATTGTTGAAATGGCATGACTCCGTAAAATGATCTAAAGATTCAGCGTAATGCCTATTATGATCCCAGCTGTAATTTATAGAAATTAGCAAGCTGTTTTATAAAGTTATGTGGAATTGCAAATGAACCAGAATTACCAAACCATTCTTCAAAAAAAAAAAGCTAGGACTGACATTTCTTGATTTTAAACCTTTGTACAAACCAAAGGGAATCATGATAGTGTGGTACTAACACAAGGATAAACATAGAGATCTGTAGAATAGTTTGAGATTTGAAAAAGAAAACTTTACATCTATGGTCAACTGATATTTGACAAAGATACCACAAATTGTAAAATAATTTTTTCCATACTTTTTTTTTTTTTTTAGTAAATTGGTGCTTGCCCAAATGGAAAATCACATGCAAAAGAAACAAGCTGAGAGGAGAGAAAGAGCAATTAGGGGGATCATTTTATAACTATATACATGTCTAACTAATGTACTGTATACTTGAAACTAATAGTAAAATTAAATTTAAAAAAAGGAACAGGTTGTACTATATACATCCCACCACATACTATGATTCATCAAAAAGGATCAAAGACCTAAACATAAGACAAAACTACAACTTAGATAAACATAGGAAAAAATCATCCTGACCTTGGATTTGGCAAAATATTGTTAGACATGACACAAAGATTAATAATGGAACAAATACTGGTAATTTAGATTTCAAGATATAAATGACTTTTGTGCTTCAAAGGACACCATCCAGGAAAGTGAAAACCTGTGCATCATTGCTGGGAATATAAAATAGTGTTGCCAGTATGAAAAACAGCATTACAGTTCATCTAAAAATTAAGAACTGAATTACTATCTGATCAGGACTCAAGCACATATATATCTGCTTGTGTTCATGTTAGCATTATTCACAATAGTCAAAAAGTGGAAGTAACCCAAGTGTTCAACAACAGGTAAATGGATCAAAAATATTTGGCACATGCATACAATAGACTATTATTTAGCTTTAAAAACAAAGCAAATTCTGACACATGCTACAACATAAATGAACTTTAAGGATATTATGCTAAGTGAAAATAGCCTGCCAAAAAACACCAAATGCTGTATGATTTTTTTTTTGTTTGAGGAACCTAGAGCAGTCAAATTCATAGAGACAAAAAGTAGAATAGTTGGTGCCAAGAGCTGGCGTGAAGAATGAAGAATGAAGAGTTGTGTCTAATGGAATAGAGTTAACAGTTTTGCGAGATTAAAGTCATCCTGGAGACTGGTTTCACAATGTCAACATCCTTCTCCTTACTGAATGACACTCTTAAAAAATGCTGAAAATGTAAATTTCATATTACCACATTTGCAAGTAAAATTTTAAGGCAAGAGAGTGAAAACACAAACCACAGAATATAAAAATTTTGCATATATATCTGCTAAGAAATTTGTATCAAAAGTATCTACTTAATTATAGAAAGTTGAACCACTCAATTTTAAAATGTCAAAAGATTAAATACATGTTTTTCCAAAGAGAATAGACAAATGGTCAAGAGTACACATGCATTAGTCATACTTGAAATGCAAAAGTGAATGCAAAAGTGAAATGAAGTCATCGATCAAAACTCTAGTGAGATATCATTTCACATCGCCTAGGATGGCTACAATCAAAAAGTGAGATAACAAACGTTGTCAAAGACATGCGGAGATATCTGAACCCTCACATGTGAGTGTTGCGACATAAAATGGTACAGCCACTATGGAAAACCATCTGGAAGTTTCTCAAAAATTAAAGGTAGAATTATCATATAATTCCTCGATTCCTCTCACAGGTATATTATGCTAAGATAAGTGAAAACACATGTTAAAACAAAAACTTGTACATCAAGTTGATAGCAACATTATTCACAGTAGCCAAAGAGTGGAAACAAACCAAATGTACATTAATGGATGAATGGATAAATAATATCTGTTTTATCCATCCAATGGAATATTTTTCAACCATAAAAATAAATGATGTATTGATACATGTTACAACATGATGTCTTTGAAAAAATTATGCTACATCAATGAAGTCGATCACAAAGACCACAAATAATAGAATTTCTTTCCTATGAAAGCCCTGGATAGAGAAATCTGTAGACAGAAAGTAAACTCAGGGTTGCCTAGGGCTGGGGATTGGAGAGGAAGATGGGAAATTAGGGAATTATAGCTAAAGGGGAGAGGGGTTTTTCACTGTTTTAGCAAATTTCAAGTATACTATATATATCAAAATGTATATCAAATCATTATGTAATCTTTAAATACAATTTTATTAATCATTTATGCCTCAATAAAACTAGTGGGAGAAAAGTTTCCAGGTGCCTCCTGTATTTACACAACGATCTAATTTTTTTAATGTTACTAAAAATAGGAATCAGTTTTCTGAGGGATATTATAGTGGTTTACATTTTAAAATTCTCTATGGATTGATACAAAAGATTATCTCAATTAAATTTCCTTCCAGTGTAAAATGTACACGTGAGAATGTAATGAACACATCTTATCCCCTGTGGTTAGACTGAAAGGAGTCCCTCAGGCCAGTCTGGGGCTGCTGGTTCCACCTTCCCACCAGAGCCAAGTGCTCTGGGCTTCTATCTCTTAAAGACCAAATGAGTGGAGGTGGGGCAGGGATGGGTGGAAGGCTCAATGCTTTCAAAGATCAAAAACTAAAATGTAGCCAGACTATTACAGATGGTGGGGTCACATTTAAGTGTCCGCGTTTCTGAACAAGGGTCTCAGCTCCATGAGTGGACTAAACAGCTTTCCTGCCAAGCCCATGACTTCTAGAGGACCTAAGATTCTCCTGCCTCAGTGTCACCTTGGCTGAGTCACCCTCATCCTCTGTACTTCTTGCTCCATCTGGAAACTGAATCAAGAATTCTCTGGGCACACGTGTGCCCACAAAGAGCTGGGGGGAACATCACAGTCAGAACTGAAACTTGAACCATCTGTGCCTCTGAGGCTGAGAATGGGAGAATTTCAGATAACAAGTGAAGTTTGCCTGCAAGTAAAGAATTGAGAGTGTGTGCAAAACTTTTCTTTTATCTGGACAAAAATTGAAATACATTCTTGGGCTGGAGCTATTGCTTCCTGTTCTGTGGAGATACTTTTTTTTTTTGGAGTGAATGGATGAACGTACTGTTGTAGCCGCCAGCCCCCAAAAGACACACGGACCACCAGAAATCAGTGAGTTATAGGTAACATGCTCTTTATTCAGCCAGCTGGGTCTGTCAGGGGTACGCAGACCCCAAATTAAGCAGCCCCGAAATGTAGAGGTACAGGGTTTTTAAGCCCTAAATCCTATTTCTCATTCTGTCTTAAACACAAAGGTCTATTTTTCTCCTATTCACTACCTGTCAACCCACAAGTCAGGTGTGCAAGCGGGGCTATAGAAGCAGAAAGCTTATTGTTAGAATGTTATGTTCCCATGGGTGATAGCCTATGTTCCCATGGGCGATAGCCAAGCAGGAATTTTCCAGCCAGCACAGTACATAATAAAACCGACAAAATATTTTTAATATATATAAAGCACAAAATTAAAATAAAGTTATTGTCGATTTTAGTGTTTTACAGTATTTGAGGAAACAATTGTTACAAGTTTAGTACTCTGAGTAACTGATAAAGCAGAAACAATTCAGTTTTTGTAGTAAAGATGTCACGTGCAAACAATGAATGAAAAAGTCAAATGGTTTGACTCATTCTCCAAGAGCCACTCAAGCTGAACTGTGAAAGTGGTTTAACACTGTATCCCTAGGCGATCTTTTTTCTCTCCGCCTGTTCATTTTTGTTCGTTTTATTTATTTGTAGTCTGATTTTTAAAAGATTCAAGTTGGTTAATTTCAGTCGTGTAACAACCTGACATGATGAAAGAAACTCTTTAAAGGGACCGTGTCTAAGGTTTGATTTACTTAGAAATTTTATTTTCTTATAACTTAAGTGTAATAAAAAGTTTTTTTCACATTTAATAAAAACACTACACAAGCAGCCCCAGGATTAGGAAAAAAAAAAAAATCTGTTTATGGAAATGTCCCAGGCTGGGTCGAGTTCCCGCCCACCTGGAGAAGCCGTTTCAGCGGAGCCAGAGTTCTCCTGTTGGCTGTCACTCAGCCTTGGGACCTGTCCAATCAGGAGCGCCGCTGGGGCAAATGGGTGGGGCAAAGCTACGCAATGTTTTCAGGGGCTCTTAAGCGTCGGTGTCGCCTGCCCTTCAGGGTCCGTGGTGCGTTGGTCGCACTGTCTGTCGTGCTGTGATCTGCACTGGTCCTAAGAGTAGGAAGGACTCAGGGAGACCCAGGAAACCTAAAAATGGTGAGTGTGGGGCCCGGTGAGACGGGAGATGGGGCTGGCTTGAACCGGTTGAAACCGGCTGTGGCGGACTGGCCTCCTTGCGGTCACCTCTGAAGTCTGTGGACCCGAGTCCCCCAGGGGGCGCCGCTTGGAGCTCGGTCTCTTCTGACACACAGAGTCGGGGCTTGACTGGCAGTCATCTGGGACCCGAGGCAGTCTGTCCTGCCACTGAGAGCTGCAACTTAGCCCAGGAGCCTCTCTGGACAGCTCTGCCCCTGCAGCCCGGCTTTCTAGATGGTGGTGTGACCACTGAGAGAGTCATGGGGATGATGATGAGTGGGTCTCTTGGGCTTCGTGAATGGGAGTAGCTGTCCTTTGTGAGGTCCCAGTGTGGACGAAAAAGAGGTGCTGTAATAAATCTCACCGAAAGTAACCTCCGGGAGTGATCTGATCATAAATTCCTGACTGGGCAAGTCATGGTGGGTAGTCAAGCCCCAGGCACATAACTGCTTTAGTTAAAGATTTATCTTTGCCTTAAGCAAGCCCTGTCCATTGTTCTTGTGCATTTAGGTCAACACAACCTTTGAAATGCCTCTTATTCAGACGTCTTGGAAACATAACCACCCTCAAGAGAGCACGTAATCTTGTTAACTACCCTGTAATCCAATCCTCACTTTGCTTTCTCCCACGGTCGTATAATCTTTCTTGCTTTCCCTCCTCATTTCCAAATGCATAAAAAACCCCTGCAAACTGTCATTCTGAGAAACATTTTTCTTGGTCTGCTGAGATATTGCTTCCAGGCATATCCTTTGTTTGAACCAAATAAACTCTAATAAACACATAAAAATTTTTTTCTGCAGGATTGGACATTCTTTACCTCCACACCAGTCCTTACTGTGTCCCCAGGGAGACCTGTTCATTGTATCCTGAGTTTTCCAAATGTTTGGGGAGCAGGATTTCAGACCCATGCCCTTGTCCTCCCAGCCTGACTCTTTCTGGGACTGGCAGTCAGTCCCTAAATATCCAGATCCCTCCTCGCATTGCGAAACGCCAGCTTCAAGTCATGGCATCATTATCAGTTATTTATCATTTTCCCACAAAGCCATGGATGACTCTTTTAAAAGATTTATTTTTTCTCTGTGGATATTTTACAGGAGAGGAGAGCCAGGAATAACCATCTGGAAAACTTAAAATACTTAAAATTAAGTAGTTTCAAATCCCTGTTCCTCTCCGCCAAGACCTCCCCTGGGCACAGACATCCTGTGGGAAGTCCTTTCGTGGAGGCTTCTCTTGGGAAACTTTCCTGGGCGTTCTCCTGTCAGCACTGCCCCTCCCTGGGTTTGTCACTTGAAAACATTATTGACTCAACTCTCAGTTTTTCAATAGGGCTAAAATATATTTAATTTTAGAGCTTGAAAGACAGTATAAAATAGTTCCAAACAGACACAAAAGAGGTGGATTTCAGAAAAAAAAATATTCCAGTATTACATTCCATTTCTGTTGAAGTCTTTTACTCTTTTTTTCCCTTGAGTATGTCTAGTAATTATTTTTTTCTTTGAGTGTTTTCAAGTAAAATTCCAAGTTTAGACCTGCAAAGCAGAAGAACTCAAGTATGAATAATTATTTACAAACCAATTACTTTCCCTGGAAATATAATTAACTGACAGTTTTCTGAAAAGAACAGATTTTAAGAATTTTCTAACTGAACTAGTAGAAGATCCTTACAATTTTATTCCTTCCTTTCCACATGACACTAGGTTTATGTGAATTTGCTCAAACACTGGGCATTTATCATTTAAAATCAGCAGTGGTCCAAAGCAGCTCCAGTACAATCAGAGGCCTGTGGTCAGTGACCCAAGCGAAGGCCCCCTTGACCTGCAAAGAGAAGCACTTGAAGGCCCAGTGGTTCTCCCTGGGGAGCCTCCCCCTGCAGGTGACCTACTTGCTCACACCCACCATGGAAGAGCCTTTACACTGAGAGAAGCTGCAGCCTTGGAGAGCTGGGAGTGCACAAGTGTATGGGGTGAGGGAGTGAGGATCTTCTGGGGTATTAGTTGTGGTTCCCCTGGGCCTGTTTCTAGGCATAGGTTGGAGTTTTGCATTCACAGTGTAGTTGTGCTCAGAGTGTAATTTGCGTGCAGTGAGAAAGTCTGTGAAGATCAGGGGTTCTGTCTCGTGGACAAAGGGTTTATGAATTGGGGAGTTCACTGGGGTCAGAATTTAAGCTGAATCAGGCTGAATTTACTCACTGTGAGAATGGAAGCCTGGGGGAGGGAGCTCTTCCATGCTTACAGGAGGGGAGAGGGGTGTGGGACTCCCAGAATTCATTGCTGGGGCTGCTCAGGTGTCCCTCCCCTGCTTCCCTAGGGACTGATCCACCCCAGGGTTCTGTTTCGAGCAGGAGTGCCTAGACCCCAATTGTGGGAACATGTTCACCTTTCTGAATGTGGGTCTCCTTCTGAACTGTAGAGAAGCAGGTTGCTTGTCTGTTTAGATTCCAATGTCTGTGTTTTTCATTGGATTTCTTTAACCACTGAATATTGCAGCCTTTTTATTCTCATTTCTCTTAGCACCTGGGCTTTTTAAAAATCACGATATTGCTTTTAATAATTAAAAATTGGAAAACAAAATGTATAATAATAGTAGTAGCCAACATTTACTGAACGGTCATTATATACCAGGCACTGTTGTATGTGCTGCACGTGGACTACAGTATTATTTTTATACTATTTTACAGCTTAGGAAACTGAGGTGCAGAGTAAATTTTGGTACATACATAGAATGAAATCCCACAGAGCTATTGAAACTTTTGATGTAGAGACAACTTTCTTTTGGAGACGCTGAAAAATATAATTTTATGCTGGATTTTTAAAAAACAGGTTCTGAAACAGTATGAATTCATTTATGTAAAACTCTATACATGTATTCGTTTTTAGAGATGTCTAGAAGGGTGCTTACATGTTACATCTACAATGTTAAGATCGTAAGATCTTGAATAGTTTTTACTTCTTTTTGTACTTTTCCATATGGTTTGGATTTTTTAAATGACTGCATATCAATTTAATAAAAGCAAAACATTTTAAGAAAATCGATGACATAGTTAATGTCAAGCCCCGTTTCTTTAAAACAACTTCCATAAGTTTAGCAGTTGATGAAATGAAAATGTTAAATAAATAATAAATTAGCATCTTTAAAATAAGGATGGAATATTGACTTTTTCAGACATCTTTTGAATGTAGTCGACCTATGCTATTACTTCACGTCCACTTAAAGATTATCTTTATTTTTCAGTCCCTCCAATATTCCTAACATAACTTTTTTTCTTTTTAACAAGCAAAACTAAATTTTTCTTTCATTAGAGCATATGGAGACAGTTTAAATGTAAAAGTAGCTCAGTACTTTAAGTGGCTCTATTTAATTTAGGTTAAACATCTTTGTGTGGGCAAAACTTCTGTTTATTTCAGTCACTTGTATTAGTGTTTTCCAAACATCTCAGGAAATTACCTGGGGCACTTACAAAAACAATTCTCCTTCCCAAACCATAGCTACTGAATCAGGCTCTTGGGAAAGACGAGTAGTTTTTAAGGTAGAAATCTAATTTTTGAATCCCTTTCAAGAGTGACCAATTGGAAATAAGTACAATATATCACTGTATTGCAATAGTGCGATGATTGTGGGTGTTTGAGAAAATCTGTACAAAAGCTATTTAGTAATGTTTTCTTCAGAGTTGGAGTTGCTTCCTGGTTTCTGCAATGTCATCTCACGCGGACAAGTTTTAAGACTAGATGCTTCTGGGCCACATATCTCAGCCTGTCGTGTATTCCATCCTCTGCCTCTGCAGCCCAGTTTCTGTCTCTCCTTTTCAAAATATATGGCTTCAAGAAGTTACTCATTTCCAGATTCAGTGTTTAAGCAATCACCAAAAAAATTGTTTTTAAAATTTTAAAGCATGCTTTCACATTGGAATTTGTAGATTCTTTAAAATGCAACTTTGACCTTCACTTGACCATCATTTTTTAGCACTTTATTTGATTTTTTATTCATTTCAAATATACAGTACATTGTTTAGACATTTATATACTTTATGAAATGACCCCCCTGATTGCTCTGTCACCCCTGTGGCTCTACACACAGCCATTACATTAATGCCTACTGCATTCCCTATGCCATACTCCCCATCCGGGTTTTAAAATATAACTTAAGGTCGATGTCTTGGGCCTATCTGTGTCTTTAGCATGAAAGTGTGACTGAGGCTGGGGTCACCTCAATAGCAGGAGGTTCTTAGGGGATTCAAGGATGTTTATACCCTGTGAGTGAGGTGAGCCCATCAGATGGTCGGTCACTCCTTAGAGCGCAGGTATTTCAGACAGAGAAGAGACAGATTAGGCAGCCCATAGCTGGTGGGCTGGGTCCTCTCTCCTGATAGAGAGGGCTCCTCACTATGTTCCTTATGTGCCTCTGTTGTTGCTGCCCCTGCCTTGCCGCAGTGCAGATTTTGGCCCTGCAGCTGGGGACAACACACAGCCTCACTGTGGCACAGCAAAGAGACTAGTTCAAACAGGATTTAAGCCCTGGGTCCTTAAATCCTGCATAGTGACCCTTTCAATGTGGGAGGCCTCCAACCCTGATTGTACTGATTTGAGGCCCTCTGGGGGGAAAAAAAAAGGTAGATACCAGGGTAGAGAGGACACCCATTTACTTAAAGTTTACCCAGTGACCTAAAATACAAAATAGGAAAGGACACGAGAAGAGAGGAAAACGAGGAAAAAGGGTATTGAGAAAAGCCCCACAATTTGACCCAGTTACAAATCTGAAATATAGTAAAAGTATTTACATAACAACAAAAGACAAAAGGAGACTCTTGACTTTTGAGCCTCTAAAACATACGTTTTTGAATTAATGTTGTCGTCTCCTGTAACTCAGTGATTGCCAAACCATCACCCAATTACTCAGTGCTGTGTTAAATTACAGTTATACTTGGGCTCAGTAAATTTAAGCAAGGCCCCCCCATGACCTCAGGGGAATTACTTAATAGAATATAGAGGACAAAGTGGTGTGTACTTGGCCTGAAGCATCAGAAAGCTTTGCCTTTTCTCACACTTCTAGCACCGATTGTCCTAAAATGTCCCATCGTGAGCAGGACAGCTCTGAACCAACAGTTCGTGAATTTAAATTAAGTCTTCACCTAACTGGCTTCAGAAAATGGACTCCATGGGCCCTACCTCTGACTGAAATTAGTACGGCCCAGTGTAAAGTAAACAGGACCCTCGAGGATTGAAAATGGTTATAAGAAACCGTTTAGGGAAAAGTGATTATTCCCAGTGCATCTCTTTTGAATAGCGGAATTTGGCCTGTTCTTAAACCTGGAAGAATGAATGACACCTCACAGTGGATGACTGCATCCTTCAGGCTGTGGTGGCACCAGATCAGACCCTAGTCCCAAGCCCCAACATTATGGGAATTACTGCCTCCATCCACTGAGCGACTGGTACACATTCTGCTATCACAGATTTGGCCAAGTCTGGTCTGTTCAGTGCCTGTGTCAGTAGCCTCCCAGCTGCACTTGGCTTTCATCTCTGAAGGGACATGACACACTCTTACCTGGTTCCCCTCAGGGAACCTCAGCAGCAGTGCCACTGCACATAGTCTCTGCAGGTAAGATCTGAGTTGTGGTTACCTTGCTTCAAAAGAGACATGACATTAATGACATTCTCTTTTGTGGACATTCATTTGACATTGAGGACATACATATTTTAGGAAAAGGAGCCCACAAAAGAGGATGGGCCATTGTCCAGACATATTTTGAGGCCCTAATGCCTTGGTTACAGTTTTTAAAATTAATAAACAGAAGCCACTCAATTTGTGACACCATGAAGAAATAGCTGTTGTCGCTCTCAGGACCCATGACATTGTCTGGATTCTTTTGTGTTGAGAGGCAACATATTCCTTGTTTACTAACTTTATTTGAGCCCATTTATGCCATTACTTAGAACCTGCCCCACCTAGAGTGGGCGCCCCTACCATCGAAGGCTCTAGACTGTTTAGTCGCCATACAGCAGCCACACCTGATAGTGTCCTCGGAGACTCCTTCACTATAAGGTTTCACTGACCACCTCCCACATCTCCTGGAGTTACCCATGATGGCTTTATGTTGTAATTTCTGTCTCCCTTTTCTTAGTTATGTTGACTAGGTGTTTATCAATTTTATTAATCTTGTCAAAAAACAGCTTTTTTCTTGTTTTGTTTTGATGTGAGTTTGTTACTTAAAGAACTGCAGGACTATGTATAATAAATTGTCCAGTACTAAAGTTATATTAACACAGAATTCAAGAAATGACTGGCTGTGCACAGAGACTTGGAAGTACCTCGAGAGGCCAAACCGTGAACTGAGGTTGGCTGTTGCTAGTGCCAGGCTTGGGCTGCTCAGCAAGAGCTATGGGGCAGGCTGAGGTCATATGCTTCTTGTTTGGATTTTGTGAACCTTTGAGAGATTTTAAAAGAGTCCACAGCATAGGCCAAGAGAAGCATTTTGTGTGGAAAAGCCACTGGAAGCAGCTTGGGTGGGCCTGCCGGTTGGGAGGGGTGGGGTCTTAGGGAATCACCAGGGTAGAAGGAAAGGTGTTAGGTTGATGGAGATTCAGATATGGCAGCCATCTGTGTCTGCAGCTTAGGTGGAGGGGTGGAGCTTGCCAAAGAAACAGTGGATTCTGCCAGCACTTCTTTCTGGGAGTAAGCTGCCCCTCCTTAACCTTTGATAAGCTGTTTTTTTCATTTCGTTTAGTTTAAATAATTTTAAATTTCTCTTGTGATGACCTCTTTGATCCCATGTATTATTTAGAACTGTGTTATTGAATCTGCACACATTTGGTGGTTTTCCACCTATCTTTCTATTAGTTGTTTCTAGATTAATGTCTGTGGTATGAGCATATTTTGTATGAAATCTGTTTGTTTGTTTTTTTAATTTGTTATGCTATGTTTAATATCCCAGCATGTGTTCTGTCTTGGTGAAGGTTCCATGTGAATTTCAGAAGAATATATATTCTGCTGTTTTTGCATGAAGTTATTACAGTGATTTAAAATTTTAAATCATAGATTTTAATCATAGATTATAATTCTTAAATCAAATTTTGTTGTTACATAGTAGTATTCAGTTTCACTCTGCTGTTCATGACTTTCTGCCACTGGAATTTATAATTTGTGATAAGAGGGTATTGAAATCTACAGATATAATACTGGATTCCTTTATTTCTTCTTGCATTCTCTCTGCTCTTGCCTCATATATTTTGCCCCTGTGTTATGTACATACATATAAAGGATTGCTGTGCCCTCTTGGAGATGGACTCTTTTGTCATTAAGTAATGTTCCTTTATCTTTGAAGGTTTTTATTTTGGGGGGGTTCAAAATCTGCATTGTCTGAAATTCATATCCCCATGCCACCTTTTCTTTGATTACTGTTGTCATGGTACATTTTCTCAAGCCTTTACCTTTTATCTATCTGTGTCTTCATATTTAAAGTAGGTTTCTTATGAACAACATATAATTTTGATTTTTTAAATTTGATATTATAGTACTGTATTAGTCTTTCAGTTGTAGTTATACCATAATGATTAAAGTAGCGATTGATACAATTGGGTTAATTAACTACCACAACTTGTCCTGTTTTCTATTTGTTGTTCTGTTCTTTGTTTCTTTTTGTCGTCAACCTTTTTTTCTGCCTTCTCTGGCTTTAATAGGGAATTTGACCTGATTTCTTTTTCTTCTCTCTTGTGTCAGTTATACATATTTTCTTAAACTCTCACTGTCCCTTGTCACATTGCTTTTATTTATTTCAATTACCCATAGCTTGAAATTACTAAATACATAATTGCTAATATCATAAACCAAATGTCATGTATTGAATGATAATAAATAAAAAGATATTTTACCTTTATTTTTTCTGATCCTCCATGTTTATCATTTACATTCTTTCTGATGAGTTTTTGAACATTTTATTCAAAATGGTTGTACTATTGAAAAATTCCCTCAATTTTTATCTCAGTAAGTTTTTATTTCTCTATTTTTGAATGGTAAGTTTGTCTGATGCACAATTTTAGGTGATGGTTTTCTTCTTTCAAAACTTTAAATATTTCACTCCATTCTCTTCTTGCTTGCCTTATTGCTGAAAAGAAATCTTTGCGTCTCTCTTACTAAGGTGTTTACCCCCTGGCTTCTTTCATTATATTCTCTTTGTCTTTGACTTTTGTCTAGTGTGAATATAAGATACTTGGGTGTGCATTTCTGTTGTTTTACCATATTTAATGTTCTCTGGCTATCCTGAATCTTGTCACCTTATCATTCATTTTAGGAAAATCTCAGTGATTATTACTATACTGGTTTCCCCTGTGCTTTTCTGTCTTTCTTTTCCTTTAGGTATTCCCATCATGTGTAGTAAACCTTCTGTTTAAAGAAGGTTCTCCTCAGGTTCGTGGATATTGTATTCTGTCTTTGTTTGTTTTTTTGGTGTGTGTGTGTGTGTGATTGTTGTTGTTCTTTGTCTTTGCATTAGACTTTGCCGAAATAGATCTTCTTGAATACAAGCCAGGTTAGGAAAAGACTGTTTGAGTATATTTCAAATGTAGTGTTTATCATCTCTTTCTGAATTTTGGAGACACTGGGTTGCCCTGTGACCTAAATGCTCTGATAGAGCTAAGAAAATTTCATTTCAAGTTTTTTTTTTCCCCTTGTGAGTTTGGGAATGACAGCTTCTAAATTATTTAAATGCCAGACCAGAAACCCGCAGTCTCCTGCTCCAGTTCTTAATGACTGATGACCGACAGCTTTAGAGCCTCATCCCTCCTCATTCTTCCAGTGCCCCACATCTGTACGAGGTGATAAGAAGCCTTAGTGTGTCCTCCTTTGGGGAAGCAAGAGATTGAATCCGTACAAGCTCCTGCCCTTGTGTGTGAACACTCACCTTAGGTCACCCCCAACCTCAATAAAAAAACAAGTCCGTGCACCTTTCCTTGTCCTCTCAGTCTATCTTATGCCTCTTTTGAGGCCTGCCATACTCTCTGCAAAGACTCAATTGTGGAAGTATAATAACCCCTTCCTTTCATGCCCTATTGGCCATGTGTGATGTCATCAGCTAAGGGATTCCCATGAGCTATCAAGCTTCTTTACTCTCCAGAGGAGCTCAGAAATGACAGAAGAAAGGAGGGCAGCCTGTAGAGTGACTGGTGAGGAAACACTTCCTCGGATTGGGGAATGGAGATGTTATGTTCTATTGGAAAAAATCACTGCTGCAGCCTCTATGGATTGTATAATCACGAAGAAGTTTGCTATCAAACCATTGTGGACATCAGAGAACTCCTTGCAGTCCAAAGTTCTTAACCAGAGATTCAGTGTCAGCAGGGCCAAGGGTAGACTGTTAGATTGTGATGGAAAGAGCACTTCTGGCATATTATTATCTCAGAATTGTGCCAATGTCTGCCAAACATTGGCTGGAAGCAGCCCTGAGGCATAGGGATTTGATGTTCTAATTCGTCAGGCCTTCTTGCTTGTGTCTGAGCTGGAAGCAGCCCTGAGGCATAGGGATTTGATGTTCTAAGTCGTCAAACCTTCTTGCTTGTGTCTGAGCTCTTTCCAAATATCTTTCTAGACCATCAGATCAGAGGGAGAAAGTAAGAACTGAGTAGTCTGTGATAAGTTTTACATCAGATAAGAGCAGTGCTTGTCCACAATAATTATTTTCATTCAGCCAGCTGCTACAGTTACTTCTAATGTTCTGGAGGAATTTGGGACAACATAGCCAGGTGGGCTTTATTAAAAGTTGGATTTCTGCAGGCCTCCTGGACTCTTAGGTTTAGTGATAGGAATAGAACAAAAAGCTTGTAGTTCTTCACTGTTTTAATTCTTTAAAACCTTATGCAGATGTTCACATCTGCCTCGTGGAGTGCTGTAAATGGTGGGAAATAAGGAAGGAGGTGAAAGAATTTTTCTCTCAAGGAATCGATAATCTTAAAATAATGTAACTTATTTTACTTGAATAGCATTTCTGTCATTTCCCAGCATTCTATGAATACTGCCATTAGAGACGAATGAGATATAATGTGATTACAAAAAGAATATATAAATAATTTCCATGTGTTTATGATTCTGTTAAATTTATGAGAACGTAAATTTGGACAGAGTGATTGTATGATTAAGTCATGAAATACTCAGAGACAAAAGAATCATACTTAACCTTCTTATAAATGAAGTCTAGATGTGGAGTGTTGTCATTCTTATGCATTCTACTGTACACATATTTGGGATATTTTAGGACTCGGTGGCTTTTGAGGATGTGGCTGTGACCTTCACTCTGGAGGAGTGGGCCTTACTGGATCCTTCACAGAAGAAACTCTACAGAGATGTGATGCAGGAAACTTTCAGGAACCTGGCCTCCGTGGGTAAGGATGACAAGTTAACTTCACTTTGTTAGTTAGAGAACAAGTTTTCTTAACTCATTAATATTATTCTCAGATGAAGAATGTGAAAAGGGAGAATATTGATAAATAAACTAGGCTAGTCACAGCTCATCGTAGAGCTGGAATCT
Organism: Pteropus medius; assembly: GCF_902729225.1. Taxonomy (NCBI): domain Eukaryota; kingdom Metazoa; phylum Chordata; class Mammalia; order Chiroptera; family Pteropodidae; genus Pteropus; species Pteropus medius. Next base: position 269,570 of record NW_024349140.1, on the reverse strand, counting down.
AAGAATTTTTCTCTGTAATCATTTTTTTTGCATCTCCATTTTAGGAAAGAAATGGGACAATCATGACATTGGAGGCCAGAACAAAAACTGGAGGAGAAAACGAAGGTGAGTCACAATAGAAAGCACCATCTCACGTGAGAAACCTGTTATGCTGTGAAATTTAAAAAAGAAGCAACCAAAGCAACTCTTGCTTCAAATTTATTCTCAGAAAATCTCACCAAATTATTTTCTTATATGACAAATATATTCAGTGTTTGAAAAGTAGTTCAAATGGAAAATACCATTAATAAGCCCTATATATGAATATCACTGTTTTGGTAATAGTAAGACTGAATCCTCTTGCAGAGCATTTAGTACATGTATTCAGTTTCAAATCATTCGGACAGGGGAAAGCTTACAGTTTTGCTACAAATCATGAAAATATAGTTTAAATGCTCTAATAATTATAAAATCATTAATGAAGGAATAATTAGTAATGTGCTTCTCAATTTTTACAGAAGTTTAATATTAGAGAGACACTGTGAAGGTGAAAAGAGTAGTCAATGTGGAGAAAACTTCAGCCTTATTTCAAATCTCAATCTGAAGAAAAAAATTCTTCCTGAAGTAAAACCACGGAAATACAGTGTGTGTGGAAAAGTCTTCATGAATCATTCATCCTATAATATGCACATCAGTCGTCACACTGGACCCAAGCCATGTGAAGATCAAAATAATGAAGACAAGTTATATAATTATAATGTATGCGAGAGATCCTTCAGTTATCTCCAGTGTTTTGAAAAACTTGAGAGAAATCACAATGGAGAGAAAACCTATAAATGTAAGGAATGTGGGAAAACCTGTAGTTCTTCAACTTCACTTCAAATACATGAAAGATCTCACACTGGAGAAAAACCCTATGAATGTAAGCAGTGTAGTAAAGCATTCAGTTGTCTCAGTTCTCTTCGACGTCATGAAAAAATTCACACTGGAGAGAAACCCTATGAATGTAAGGAATGTGGAAAAGCCTTCAGATACTATCAAAATTATCGAAGACATGAAAGTAAATTCACTGGAGAGAAGCCCTATGAATGTAAGGAATGTGGAAAAACCTTCATATGTTATCAAAGTTTTCGAAGACATGAAAGAAATCACACTGGAGTGAAACCATATATATGTAAGGAATGTGGTAAAACATTTAGTTGTCTCCGTTATCTTCGAAAACATGAAAGAAATCACACTGGAAAAAAACCCTATGAATGTAAACAATGTAGTAAAGCATTTAGGTATCCCAGTGATCTTCAGAAACATGAGAGAAATCACACTGGAGAGAAACCCTTTGAATGTATGGAATGTGGTAAAGCCTACAGAGATTACAGTTCTTTACAAGCACATCAAAGAACTCATTTTGGAGAGAAACCCTATGAATGTAAGGAATGTGGTAAAGCCTTTAGTTCTCATCAATGTGTCCAAATTCATGAAAGAAATCACACTGGAGAGAAACCCTATGAATGTAAAATATGTAGCAAAACATTTGGTTATCCCAGTTCTCTTCGATATCATAAAAGAACACATACTGGAGAGAAATCATATGAATGTAAGGAATGTGGTAAAGCTTATAGATATCTCAGTTCCTTACGAATACATGAAAGAATTCATACGGGAGAGAAACCTTATGAATGTAAGGAATGTGGAAAAGCCTACAGATGTTACCAAAGTTTTCAAACACACGAAAGTAATCACACTGGAGAGAAACCGTATGTATGTAAAAAATGTAGTAAAGCATTTACTTGTCTCCATTATCTTCGAAAACACGAAATAAATCACACTGGAAAGAAACCCTATAAATGTAAAAAATGTAATAAAGCATTTAGGTATCCCAGTGATCTTCAGAAACATGAGAGAAATCACACTGGAGAAAAACCCTTTGAATGTAAGGAATGTGGTAAAGCCTACAAAGATCAAAGTTCCTTACAAACACATGAAAAAACTCATACTGGAGAGAAACCCTATGGATGTAAGGAATGTGGAAAAGCCTTCAGATGTTATCAGAGTTTTCAAACACATGAAAGAAATCATACTGGAGAGAAACCATATGTGTGTAAAAAATGTAGTAAAGCATTTACTTGTCTCCGTTATCTTCGGAAACATGAAAGAACTCACACTGAAGAGAACCTCATGAATGTAAGCAATATGGAAAAGTCTACATTTATCACGCAACCTTTTGAAAATGTGAAAATGCACACTGGAGGAAAACCATATTAATATGCAGAATTTGGGAAAGGCTTTGGTTATCCCAGTTTCTTTCAAAAGCATAAAAGGACTCACTGCATAAAATCTCTAGATATAAACAGCATGAGAAAGACTTGAATTGGTCTACATTCTTACAAGTGAAAATTCCCTCCAAAAAAAAGAAAAATGTAAGTAACGTGAGAAAGTTTAATAGAAATTAATTTATGTATAATATGCCAGAAAGTTTTCAACATGAAAGTTTTTATTAATGTTGAAATATATTGTGTTTGTTGAACCTCTTCTTCATTGGACTGGATTCTACTAATTTCAGAAATGAATACTTATGTGAGATATTTCTGAGAGTTGTCTTTCAACAATAGTACATAAAATAAGTAGGTAGTATTTTTTCCTTAAAACATTTAATAATATTTTATCTCCATTTTGAAGCCTGTTAGATACATGGGTGAATTGAAATATGTTTTTTATATACAGTTAGGTTGAATATCTTTTTACGATATTTTATTTTTTACAGGGTCATTGAAAAATTACAATTTGGTATTTGGGTTTTCCTAGTGGTCTAGTGGTGTCCTTTTTATCCCTAGTCCATGATATTTATTCTACGTTTCCCTTGGACAAAGCTCTTTTTTGGGAGCGATGGGGATAAGAGACTTTTTCTATTTTCTATACTAAGAAATAGTTGGAATAAATTTTATGTGTGGCTAGTTTAGGAAAGAATATAGTTATATGTGAATTATTTTCATATTTGGGCCTTTGCTTTTTGTCCTTCCTTTGGATTCATGTTTGTGAATAGACGTTGAATTAAGAAGAGGGACCTGTGATAGGGCAACAAAATCTAAAGCTGGAGATTTTCCCTCCCATTGGGTAATGGTAGGAACTTGATTTTCCGGAAACCATCTCCTTTAAGGTCAATGGTAGAATTTCTTAGTAGGCTCACTTGCATGAGATTTGGAAGACAAAAATGAAGAAGGCATTAGTCAGATTATGGAGCCAACATTCAAACAAACAGATAATAAGAGCTTCAAGAACATCTTCCAATCCATTATCAAAACCACCAAGAACTAACTGTCTGATATTCATTTTTGGAGAAGCATGCATTTCCACTGATGTCTTCACAAAATTCACATTGAAGATACATTAGAGTTAGGAGTTTTCTGTAAACCCTCTTGTGTCTACCAGAAAACTGATTCAAACTTTCATGCTTATGTCTGATTCCCCTCTTCTTTAGTTATATATGTATAAGGTCTAATTTGTATAGGAAACAATTTCCACTGTCAACAGTGCCAGTGAGTATATTTTCCTTGTTCATAATGACATCTACAGTGGTGCCATCAAAAAAAAGAAAAAAAAGCAAAGCAATGGTCAGGAAGACTGTGGGTGTTTTACTTGTAGCTGATTGTAATCCCTCAGTACGTTTTCAGTCATGTTTGATTGTATGCGATTAAAAGTTCATGTATTTTCTTGTCAAGTGAAAACTCCTGTAGGTGTTTCATAAAAGTTTTAATGGTTGTCTAAGCTCTTGTGTGCTAACAAATATTGTGTTTTTCATTTCCCGAGAAAATATGTTAAAATGTCCCATTATAATTACAGGTTTTCAAATGAACTTTGTAATTCTCTTCATTAATCATTATAGTTTATAGGTTAATTTTATCAGGTGCTTTCAAGTTCAGGTAATTTTTCCTCAGGCATATTTTATGTTTTATTCTTTTAGAATAACATTTTTTGTCATGACTCTTAATTGTCCTTCATGCCTAATCCCAAAACCTGAAAGTAGTTTTTTAATGCCCTCTTGCCAATGACCTGCAGGACTGCACCTGTAGTCAAAGAGAGGAGAATAATGAATTCTAATAATAAGAGTGACCATAGAGTACACATGGCTGTGGGTGTCACATAAAAGATTGCTCAGGACTTTGATAGGTTTTTAATATTATATATATTTAATAGAAATGAATGACATTCCTTTTCATATCCTGAGAGAATATTAAGCTCCCTTGAACCTTGATTTCTATGTTTTTAGCACTTCTTTTCACCACTGTAGGATCCTTCTTGGGAAAGATTGAAGGTCTGCAGGGAAAAATTCAGTCCCCACCAAGCATTTCTTGCAGCCCTGTCTCAATTGAGAAAGCGTCCTCTAGGGTTGCACTGCCATCCTCTCATGCACGTAACTATAAGTGAAGTGGGAGAGTTCCCAGGTCTGTCCTTGGGTTTAAATCAGGCTGCTCGGACAGATCTCTTGGACATTCTGTGGCTCTGAGACATAAAGGTACGTTCCAAGTGGGATCTGCCTGGGGACATACTCAGTCATGGGCATCAGCATCATTTCCTTCCATTGCCTCCACAGCTTATTTTCAGCTCTTTGTTTCCCAACTCAAGTCTATTTGTTCTGCTTACATGAATGTTAGGTGAGACATCTTCAGAAATCCATCATATCGCTCTCTGGAAAAATCTCTCTGAACAGGAAGCTGTGAGTTGAAAGAGTGACAGAAGCAGTTGGCAGAACCTCTGTCATGTGTACATTGTCAGCCGCAGTGTCCACAGCCATCACAGATTTATGAGATATGCTTGCTTACTTTTACACAGTACTTAAAAAATTTACTGAGGAAACAAATCGCTGAAGAACTCATCCAAGTACCAGTCACTCCCTATTGTCTCCTCAAAACACTCCTTTATTATAGTAGCTTTAGCAGCCTCCTATCACGCAGCTCAGTGTCTCTAAACCACTCATAGTGGACTTAACTACGCAAGGAATTCTTGTACCAGAAACTGTTCTTGTTAACTGGTGCTGCACATAATTAGAGAAGTGCCGCTGGCAACTGACCGTCTTTTTGTAAGTGTAGCCCCTTTCAGGACCTTCCTTGATGACCCTCCACAGCCATCCTCCCGTTTTGACCTGGGTCGTGGATGCAGGACTCCTCAGGTTTGCTAACCAGAGGCTCCTCATTGAAAAGGTGTCGTACTTGCAGGACAGAGCAGTACTTAGTCTCTCTGGTATGTCCCACTTATAGGATAGAGGAGGTGTGTTCCCCTCACATTGATCTATTGATTCTGGAGCAAGTCACCTCCTTTGTAAGCACTTTGGCCATTTTGGGAGTCACTGGGGGATCACATAAGTGACCAAGGAGTTAATATACTCTATGGACAGTGTGTTGCCACCACACCAAATAGAGTCCACTGAAGAGATGTTGCACTTTGTCCCTAGATTGAACAGGCCTGATCAAAGATTGGACCCAAGCATCAGATTCATTAGTCAAACTCCAGATAATTGTGCTGGCATTAGAGAGTTCCCTGGCCAAGAACAGAACTCATCTGCTCATTTTTACAGATACTTTGGCCATTGATGATCTGTGACCCCACCAATAGCAACAACTTTATGCAAGGTCATCCCTTTCACATAACTAACTCTGTGAATAACTTTCCCGAACTACTAATCAAGGCCACCTCTCACTTTTCACATATTAACCTGAATCTGCAGAGGCTCATTTCAGTGCTCAAGGAGATAAGTTGACTTGAATTTCTTACCACATACTTACACCTGAGATCTATTGGTATTAACTCTGGCCCTTTGAGCTCTCCTAACTGGTAGCCATTTAGAGGTCACTAATCTAAATGTTAGGCAAAATTCAGGGGCTTCTCATCTCTATCATGCCTAACTTAGTGACTGACTAATGCATCCAATGTAAAAAAAACACGCCACTAGTAATATAGTCGATAGACATACTTTCCAGGTCAAGGAAGGGGCTTCTATAGCTGATAGGAAACAGACATTATAGGGCTCCTCACTCCCTCTGCTGGCTACTTGCTCTGCTCTGACCATGGCAGATACTTATAAAGACAAATTCTTTATCTTACCATAACGACCTTTCTGAAACTAAATGCAAGGACTCACCAGGACACTAGAAATTATTGATATTATCAACTCAATTTAGAAAATATAAAACACCGGGCTTTTGAAAAAGGCATTCAATGGACCTACCTCTGTTTCGACCTATTAGTATGTATTAATGGCTTCCTTAAACCTTGTTCTTGTAGATCGCTCTTTCTGCTGTTTATGGCATTAGTAGAGTCAGTTCCCAGACTTTGAGGCCAATTACTTTATTCTGTTCATCAGGTTTACTGATTCCTTATAAATAGAGGTCTTTCTATACTGGACATTTCTGTCAGTATGGTCACTCCTAGAGTCTTTGGTGTATTGTAACAGTGGACCCCAGCCATCACTCATATCCCATTCCTGGGTCTTCCATGTAACATCACTGTAATCTGTGTACATGGCATGTCAGTATGTCATTTTGAGCACCCTCCTTCAAAACCGTTCTGGCTCACCCAACACAAATACACTGTTTTCCTACCAATTGCACTTATGCACTCATTGGGCGTCACTGGTACTGACCTGGCATACGTGATGTCATTCAGCAAACATATCATTAATACCAACTGAGAAAAGTTCAAAACACTGAAAATACATGTAGCAGACAGTTAATGCTCCAGATGTTTTCCTTGAAAGAAAACCTGACAACCATGGTGGCTGATGACCACTTGGCTTTGAACTATTGTTAGCAGCCAGGGAGAGTTTTGTTCTCCTAAAAGAACTGCTTGCTGCATGTGGGTAGGCTACACTGGCAAGGTGTGACCAATAATACAAGAAATGAGAACAAATAAAAATAATATTACTAAAATAATTGATCAGAGTTTGGAAACCACCTTGACACAATTTTTTAGATCTCTCCAACACCGTGGGATGATTACATTTATATACTTTTTTTGAATCTTTGTCGTGTTCATTATTGTATTGCTTGTGCTTTTCACATGGCTTTTAACTTAGTATTCAAATTTAAATTCATATGTAGCTTTGGCTTATTCACTCAACACACCTCGGCAGTGAATGTTAATAAACACCTCGTTTTTTATTTTGACTCTTAATCAGCTTTAGATACCTACTCACTGTGTCTGACCCACAATGGATAAGCAAGATACGGAGGTTGACACATGCCCCTTTTTGTGTCAGTGGGTCAGAAGACCAGTCCTTGAAATCGCCGCCTCTACTTCTACACACCTAAAGAGCCAACTCATCCTCTCTGCACAAGCCACTTGGGCTAGCTTATCCCTGTCCTACTCTCCTTAGGAAGTACCTTTTATTAATAACCGTATTTCTATTAATGCAATACATGTGGTGACATCAGTCTTGACATCAGATCCTATTTGGGGTAGAGTGTTAATCCTGACCACAAAAGACTATGATAAAACAGAAAGTAATCCATCAAAATATCTTTGGGTGACAAATAAGTGTTCAAGGCAGGTAATTTTTATAAGATGAGGATAAAATACAAATGCAGAGATTTCAGTATGATGATGTTTTTAGCTGCATTACTCACAAAAGAAAAACTTTGAAATCATCCACATGGTTACTAGAAATAGAATCTATAAGTGAAAATAGTATAGTGTTACAAGGAAAAATACAGAAGCACAAAAGTGAATGGATGATTTCTGTTCTAATATGTAAAGTGCTCTAAGTGATCATTCTCATCTTCACAAGAAAAAAAGATCAACCTGAAAAAACATCACCCCTTCATAGAGCTGTGAGAGATTTGAGATTACATAACAGAGCAATATCTACAAAATAAGAGACAAGCGAATGCAAGGAAATACTGCTGACCTGGAGGAGAAACGAGGGGAACAGCAACCTTTAAGACATAAAGTGTCAATGACGAATTAGCTGGCACCATATGGACTAACTTGAACATTTAAAGCTTTATGGATCCAGTCTTAGGGAATCTCCCCAAATTCATGAATTTTTCCTGGAGAAGCCCAAGCAGATTCTCATTGTGAAGATTGGAAAAAATTGCCTCATGCTTTATGTAGCAAACAAGGGGAAACATTAACATATACTCAAAGCATTCTGTTCTCTATAACTTAAGCCATCTCTCAAAGAAAACTAATTCTCCAAACCTGTTCTAATTGTAGAAAGAACTGTCGGACAATCCCCAGACCCTTCAGATTTCCTCTCTGACAAAAGAGGAGGAATCAATGCAAAGGACCTATTCTGAAGTTCACAGCCCAGGGATTCTGTCTCAGAAAACATGACAGGTTAATCAAAACATAAGAACATTTTTTCCTACCCAAATACCTCCCATCATGTTTCTAGGTGGGAACACATTTTTTTTTTCGGGGTGTGGGAGGGTGTCTTAAACACATCATGAGAGAAAAATACAAGGACACCATTATATTAAAGCCTCTGACACATACAGCTAGCACATACAATAACAATCTAATACCTGTTTAAGAAATTATACAACCTCATATAAAGGCCTATTTACCTCAGATCTTACTATAAATTTCACAAATATGTGGAAATTAAACACTCTTGAACAACCAATAGCTCAAAGAGTAAATCAAAAGAGAATTTTTAAATATATTTTGAGGCAATGAAAAAAATGGTGAAAATTTTTGAGGAGAACCATATGAAGCAGTAAAAGGGAAATTTATAGTATTAACACCTATATTAAAAAAAAGATAAAGTAACCTAAATTTAAACATCAAGAAACTAGAAAATTTAAAAACCTTAAGTTAGCAAAAGTTCAGAAATAATGAAAATTAGAGCAGAAATAAGTTAAATGGAATATAGAAAAACACCAGCAAATATCAAAACTGTTGGTTTTTTGAAATAATAAAATTGATAAACTCTTAAATGACTATCAATAAAAGAGAAGACTCAAGTACCTAAAATCAAAAATGAAAGAGGACATTTGCAACAAATGCTTAAAAGATCAATATTGAGTATTATGAACATTTATAGGCAAACGAATTGGATAACCTAGAAGAAACGGACACATTTCTGGTAACGTACAACCTACCAAGAAGAACCATAGCCAATTTGGGCTCTCTGGGTTGTGGATATACAGACATGCAAGAAAGAAGTTCTTGCACTCCTGGTACTTACATTTTTGTGGGAAAAGAAAGCTGGTTAAATGAGAAAGCTTGGGTTCCTAAGCAGAAAATAAAGGCGTTGAAAAAGAAGAAACAATGACAGGTGAGATAATAGGGAACTGGGGTGGATTGTATATTTTTCCTTATGAAGAGTAGGGTCCTCAGTGAATGAGAGTGTCATCGCTGACCATTTTTTCCCCATCATCTAATCTGCTTGGGTGTGGATGTAAAGAATGGACAGCAATACTGAAATTCCTGCATTCTTGAGATTAACAGCAGTGGTTGTCATTTTGAGTAATATCCTAATGTAGTGGTTTGCTATACATAAAGATAAAGACGTAGACACAGTCCATCTTCATTATTGTAGCCATGATTTAAAGTTTTAGAGCATATGCTAGTTAACTGTGAGTGTGGACAAAGGTAGGCGGGATGTGAGTCTTCCCATTAGTTTGGGCCATGGGTATTTGGTATTTATATTCCTGCTTAACATTCATTGAAAGGATTTTAAATTGCCTTCTGAAATGATGTATCACTTTGCTGCTATTTAGACCAAGTGACACAATTTGACCTTCGAGTTCCTCTCAGATTGAAGAAGGGTTCTGGTTATCTGCGCAGTTGTAGCCCATCATGGGTCTTCTAGGAGTAGAGTGATATCTGTGCAAGTCCAATGTGATTTCCTGGTTAAAATACCAAAAAGAGCTATGAATGTTTAGAGGACAGTGACTCAAGGAATAATTGAGGTGAGCTACCATCATAGAGTGTCATTTTGAGTAATATCCTAATTCAGTGGCCAAGGAGGTATATTTGACATCCCCGAACTGGAATTTTTTTGTTTGCCTTCTTATAAAATGAGTAGCTAAAAGGTTTTTGTTTCAATGATGCAGAAAGCCACTAAAGCCCATTTTTGCTGTTTTTAAGGATCGTTTCCATGTGTTTACACTTCCAAGAGATGTCAGGAAGATGAGGTAAATGGTGATAGCTTTTGTTTTATTAAATAGCAAAGGAAATTCAGACCTGGTTTCTGTTTTTCAGTGCTAATTAATGTTTTCTTAGCTATATAGCGATTATGTGATTTTGTAATTATAGTACCTCATTTGCTCTGCTCCCATCATTTCTCCTATCATGCAAATGAAGAAAGTTAAACACAATCTTACCCAAATTAACATAACTTGTAATTGTGGAATCTCTCAGTTTTAAAGGTGTAATCTGTGCCCCTCTTCAGTGCAATGTCAAAAATTTTAGACTCAGAATACTGCGAGGTTTGCATAATTATGCACTTTTACAAATGTGGTATCAAAGTTTTCAAACAGGGCTTATAAGACAACATGTGGTATCAAAGTTTTCAAACGGGGCTGATAAGACAACAAAGTTTTCAAACAGGGCTTATGAGACAACTTATATACATTCTGGAAAAGGCAAAGGTATAGGAACCTCAAACACATCAGTGGTGAAAGGTAGGGGGTTCAGTATAAACGGGAACCACGAGAATATTCCTTTGGGCCGATGGAGTGTTTCCCATCTTGATGGAGGTATAACTATGCATTTGTGAAAACTCATAACTATGCTCTTAAAACAGTGTGTGTATATACTAAAAACAATTCATTGAAAACAAAATGTTTTCACATGCCGGGAGAAAGTTAAACTCTCCCAAACTTCCACTACTTCAGTGTCCTTAGAAAGAACTGAAAGGTCTGGCAAAGAAGGACACGGGCCACAACAGGACTTTCCTGATACCAAGTTTGACATTAAGAAACATCCTCTAGGGCTTCACCTGCCCTTATTCACACAACTGGTGAGAGTCTGAATGTAAAAAAATAACCGCAATTAAAAAAATTATATTATTTTTACCTTCATTCATTGAATCAACTACTTCTGAGAAAAATAACTTCTATAATATTGCTTTCACTGAGTTCTGATGGAGCCATGCAGGCTGCCTGTATAGTGTATACAGCTAATGCTGATGTAACCCCTTGAGGTCTCACCAGACACAACATAGTCACATCCAAGATGGATTGCTCTCAACCCCCAATTGAATTGGGAGTGGGTTTAAATGTTCCCACTAAATTCATGTTTGCCAAGAACCCCAGAATTTGACTTTTATGGAAATTAGTTCTTTACAGATGTGAATAGCTAAATATCTGAAGACAAACTAATCCTAAATTCAATGACTGATGTCCTTATAAGAAAAGATGAGGACACAGAGACATGGAAGGAAGACCATAAGAAAGACAGAGGCGGACATTGGAGTTATGCCGCCACAAGCCAAGGAATGCAGGAACCACAGGAGCTGGAAGAAGCAATGGAGAATTTCCTGCTGTTGATAAACTGTGAATCAATGTAGGACTCCCTATTAATTCTCACTGAAACCATCAAACCTAATAGTACCTGTCTTAAAAATTCCAGTTATCATGTGGCCTATCAGATGGGTGTCCTTAAGGTCACTGACCATGCTGGATGCCATCATTGAAATTTCTCAGGTCCCCAGTTATCACAACTGAGCACCTTCATTTTTCAATGTAATTTCACTGAAATCATGGTCTATATCTGGGAGTTGATCAAAAATAATTTAAATGCACAAGGGAGAAAACCCAACTAAAATTAACTTAAGGTAAAATAATTTAATAGACTATAAAAAGAGGGAAAAAAAGATTCAAGGAAGGAAGAAATCAGCTCACATCACTGGACTTGAGGAGTAGATATGTCCAGGCACAGATGCATACAGTATACAAATGAGGGGGCAGGCCTTATTCTAACTGTCCCTCACATCTACCCACTGAGGCTCTCCTCCCAGGTGGCCTCAGACTATGTCAGTCACTCCTACACTGTGACCTCACACAGCCCCACTTCCTAGAATTCCAGGTCTGACAGGTAAGAGTCCTGCCTAGACCCAGCTCCACCTCCAGTTCCATAAAAGTTCCTGTGCTTGGATCCTACTGGACCAGAGAGGGCCATGTGACACCCCCTTATCCCAGGAACTTGGGGATAGAAAATGGAGATTAGCTTACACTGAAGAGTTAGAACCCCTTAGTCCTGGGGTGAAGTCAACCCCATACCAAAGCTGTGGGCTCTGGGAGGGAGCCACCATTATGTTAAATTCAGGAGCCCCAAGGCATAGCTGTCCATCTCAGATCACTACACTTGTTTCTCAGTCGGACTTGACCCTCTGAAACCAGGCCTTCTTCTCCACCTCGGCTAGAACTGCTCTATCCAAAGTTCAAGGAAGTCCAGAAAATGCCCTATCTTTCCAAACTCAGAACACTCCTTTTCTGTCTTGACCTAGTAAAAGAGTCTCCATATTTCATAACTAATTTGACACTTTTTCTTACCAAATATTCATTACATGTTGATTGAATAATTACGATGTGCCTTATGCTGTGAGCAGGTGGACAAGTTTCCTCTGCTCAGGACTGAGTGTCAGTGCTCAGGCAATGAGGCTGCTGTCAAGGTTCTCTCTGCCTAATACATTCCCAAACAAAATTTCATTCTTAAGAATCTAAGGTTAACTCTAGCTCTTTCCACTATCTTGGAGCCTGTGGAGACCTACTGGGAACAGGACTTCTAAAATGACAAATATGTTTGGAAGGCTGTGGTCCAAAGCTGGCTATAAGCAGGGTCTCCAGAACCAGAGGGCACGCACAGCTCTTTTTAAAATTGGAGGTGTTTATGCTTGAGAGGAAGCTGAATCTATCTAAGCGAGAGATGTGCTTATGTGTTCAAGGCAAAGAACAGCACAATGACTCCTGGTGGCAAACCAAACAAAACCAGAGTAATCTGGGAAAGGTGACTCATGCTCATGGAAACAGTGGCATGCTTCGTGCCAGATTCCGAACCAACCTTCCTGCTAAGGCCATTGGGCAGAAGGCGGGGTGGGGAGGGGAGGAAGACGAAGAGCAGGAGGAGGAGGAAGAATCTAAGGTTAACTTTAAGCAAATTACCCAGGTAATTCTTAAGTAACAGATAAGGATGTAACAGGTAACATAAATGCTAATTAAATTATGTAAAAATGTCATGTCTGAATGAGCATTTAGCAAAAAAAAAAAAGGATACAATTTATGTTAGAATGAGATGTAAAAACAAGCTCAGAAAAATCAGATTTTTATGAAATCACATTAATTTATTGTTAAAAATCTCTTTAGAGTAGGTGTCACCTTTTCTATGAGTGTAAGTGTTATAAAAATATAAGTAAACACACTAAACAATTCCTCAGGCTAAGTTACTGCTGCAGAATTTACTATGAAAGTGAATAAAAATCATGGGAAACAGATAGTGAGGTGTACAAAGATAAGATCTCTTTTCTTCTCACTTGAAACCCAATCTCTCACCCACAAAAACATCTACTACTCATATTTTTATCTCTCAAAAGAGTTTAATAAAGTACAATTTTAATATAACAAAGCATCACAGTCCAGAGCGAGAAATAGGGTTGACATTATAGGAGGCAGGTAAGATTCAGTGAGGGTGGTCTCAAGGTGGACCACTTCCCAAGGACCACACCACCCAACTTCTTCAGCACGACCTTCTGATTTTCATCTAGTTTGTACAACATTCTCATTGCCAACTGGCTCCCTCTGCCTCCCTGGCCAGCCTGTCTGCCCTCAAGGCCATAGCCAGTCTCTCTCTTGCCTTTTTCACTTTCCAGGTCTGTCTCCGGATATCTCCAGGGGTGACGGGTTGTCTGCAGAGAAAATGAGGGAGAGAGAGATCTGCTGCTGGGATCAGCTCTGCCCAACCTGAAGACCGTGCAGCGGTGGGCCCGGGGCTGGTGTGTAGAGACCCAGCACCAGCACCGTCCCGGGATTCACGTGCACTACCCGGTGCAATCATTTTTATGACATTTGTGATATCCAGAGCACTTAAAGGTTCTCCTTCACTACTACAGGCCTGGAATCCCTGCAGTCTCCTGTACGCACAGACTTGCTGGGGCTTCTCCAGGGTCTCCTCCCATTGCCTGCGCCGGACCTCACTGCCAGGATGCGAAGTTATCCTTGTGACCCGCCTTTTGAAAATGCAGCTGGTCAGCCTCATAGGAAGTGCAGACCTTTCACGATGTCTCCGCTTGGTCTTGGCTAAATGGACTTCTCTTTTCTTTTTTAACGTCTGAGGCATCATATTTCTTATGAGCTTCCCCTTTGAAAACAAAATGAAATGGGAAATTCGAATAAAATGAGAGCTGAACACTTTCGGTTCATTTGGATTTTCTACCCTCCACTCTCCCTGGCGAAATGTGTCTCAAATTGCACTGCGCATCGCCCTCATCTGAAGAGTTGCTAAAACTCAGTTTTCTGAATCTCAACCCAAATAGGCCTGGGGTGGGGCCACAAATTTGCATTTCTAGTATTCACAGATGCTGCTGCTGGCACAGGCACCCAACAGTGAGAACCAGATCTTGGGAGGATACCAAGCACAGATGAGTCAAGGACAGGAAGTTCGAAGTCACTACCAGTGTCAGTTCCAGACCATTTCCCTCTGCCATCCTCCTCTGAGGATGTTTCCCTCTTCTCATCCTTTTCAATGTCAAGTACACACATGCTGGTGCCCATAACCCACTGTCATATGCACACCAGGATCACAAGTTTCTTTATATCCCAAGGCTTCCGGTTTTTCTTCATCTCTTTTTTACTGTGCTTTCGGGCACACAATCATCTAGTTTCTGTAGTCTTTTAGTGCCTCATCTCTAGTAAAATCATGTGCCTTTCAACCTCTAGATACTCACTTTCACTTACACACCCAAGTCCCATTTTTATTCATATATTCTCTGTTCGTAAATAAATAACTCAGAAGCACCATATTCCCATCACACAGGCTTTTTACACAAATACTTCTATTACGGATAAGTATTCTTACTTCCTTGATTCTCTTCCTTCTCTCTCTACCTGTTAATCTCAGCTCTTCTATCTGACTTAACACAATTCATGCTTCTTAGAAGTCAATTCTGCTCTCACATTTGTTCTGCATCCACATCTTTTCTAGATAATCTCAGCCAGTCTCCTGCTTCAAATACCATCAATGAACTAGAAATGTCCATAGAAGCAGTGTGATCTGACTTTAACCCTGAAACTCAAAATATCCATCTGCCCAATCACCACATCAGTGATAATATCAGTGACTCAGCTGACAGTGACCAGGTGCCACACTGAACCAACCAGTTCCTCAAATAATTCACCGCTATCTTGGCATCTCTTAAAGTCACTTACTGGTGCTAATATCTTTTCTAAACCTGAGTATCATTCTGCATATGCTGCTACCCCACACCCATATTAATGAGCCATCCATCCACCATCCTGAATTCATGTAAAGATTCTTGACTTTTGAATAATTCTTGGGCATCTTTCAGATTTCCTACAAAATACTATTTCTACAGAGTGACGTTTTCTGACCCAGTAATCAAAATTAATATTATATTTTATGTTAATTTTTTTCAATTTTTATTTATTTTGTGTTATCTATTTCTTTCACATTGTTTTTTAAGTTGGATACTCATGAAGAGAATTCTAACATGGACTTTAATATTTTGTATTTTTTTTTAAGTTGGATACTCATGAAGAGAATTCTAACATGGACTTTAATATTTTTGCTTTGCCCTTAGATGGTGCTCAGATGTATTTATTGAAAGAAATTATTCAAACAAATTCACTCAACCACAATTATACAATGATATGATCTCTTGAATGTTATACTGCAATATACTATCATAACTTAATATTTCAAATTCTGTCTCTCTGTAATCCAGTATAAATCTCTGATCACAATGATCTGTTTAAAATGTAAAACTAATCAGAGCACCTTTCCTTTTAAATTCCTCACTTCTGTCTTCATTAAAATTTTTTCAAGGGAAACCATAAATCTTATTGTATTTCTGTTATCCTGCCATAATTACCAATATTACCCATTTCATTACCCAAGATGTCCTAGTTTTGAGGGAAAGTTATTTGATCCTCCTATTTACAGAGCATTTCTTATATGCCAAGTTGTGTAATAAAACCAGTGATTTAGAATTTAACTTAACAGTACTGCCCCTGTTGATTTTAATCTGGGTGAGAGGAAAGAGTGAATAGACCAATTAATGTCTAATGTAGAGTTAGGTATTATTAAGTGATGTGAGAAACAGTAAGTTCAACACAGAGACAGAGAAAGGGGGAAGGATGGAAGATCAAAGGTTAGGAGAGACAAAGAGAGAAAGAAAATAACTACAATTATTGATGATGAATAAATTAGGGAAGAAGTGTCTGAAGACATGAAATTTGTGTACAAAACTGAATTTTTGTTTAAACCAAGAAGGATATTGTGTGTAAAAATATTTGCAGAGTGAAGAACAATTTAAACAGTGCAGGGTTAAATACTACTTCAATTCTTCACGATGACGTTGGTTAAAAACAAAATAAAACCAAGACAAAACAAAAACATCAGGCCTATTATCCTAAGAAAGCTTCATATACAAAAAACTACAATATCCTGAACATTACTTAACAAACATTAATACCTAACAAATGACCTTATATAAGAAATTTTCTTGTTTTAAGAGCAACAGTCTGCTAACTTCAACAAGTTTTGCATAAAGAAAAAGTATACAAATGTACATTCTTGCTGTCAATATAAATTCTGCACTCACCAGAAAAAGCCCATTTGTAATGCAGGTAGATGCAGGTTCCCCCATGGCTGCAGAATTGTTTTGCTGACCCCACTCCTAAGATGCAGACAGCCTGTGGCTTGAAGGAAAATGCAATGACTTCTGCCTCTGATTCCCCTTTTATGGAAGGGAGTAGATAATCCAATCATCAGATAATCCTGAGGAGACATCCTGTCTCATATCAATGGGATTTGACCTCTTCTCAAGTCAGTTTTGTTTCTTTATACAGAAACAAAAATATGGGGTTCTGACATTGTCTAATACTGTTGTACATTTTAAAAATTAATACACTTGTAGCTGGGGGTGGTAGTTACAGTTTTTCTCAACATTTTAATATATTTATTTTTTGTTATTAGTTTACAGTAAACAGTACATTTGTTAGACATTTATATAGTTTATGAAACGATCTCCTCAATTACTCTTTCCTCTGGCTCTCCCCCTAGCCGTTACATTAATGCTAACTGCATTCCCTATACTGTGCTCTCCATCCCTGTGACTATCTATCAACCACTAATTTGTACTTCCTTAACCCTTCACCCCATTCTCACAACCACCCAACCCCCCTTCCCACAGGCAGTCACCAGATTGTCCTCTATATTTATGAGTCTCTTTTTGATTAGTTTGTTCTTTTTGTTCCTTAGGTTCCACATATAAGTGAAATCATATGGTATTTATCCTTCTCTGTCTGACTTATTTCACTCAGCATAATAACTTCTAGGTCTATCAATGTCATTGCCAATGATAGGATTTCATAATTTTTTTTACAGCTGAGTAATGTTTCATTGAATATATGAATCATAATTTCTTTATCCAATCATCTGTTGATGGGCCTTTAGGTTGCTTCTATATCTTGACTATTGTAAATAGTTCTGCCATGAACATAGGGGTGCATAGATCTTTACAAATTATTGTTTTAGGAGGCAAGAATATGCAATGTGGTAAAGACAGTCTCTTCAATAAATGGTGTTGGGAAAACTGGACAGATACATGCAAAAAGATGAAACTGGACAACTTTTTTACACCATATACAAGAATAGATTCAAAATGGATTAAAGACTTAAATGTAAGTCCCGAAATCATAAATCTTCTAGAAGAAAATATAGGCAGTAATCCCTCTGATGTTGCTACCAGTAATTTCTTTTTGGACATATCTCCTCGGGCAAGGAAAACAAAAGAAAAAATAAACTAATAGGACTACATCAAACTAAAAAGTTTTTGTACAGCAAAGGAAACCATCAATAAAATGAAAAGACAACTGAATAAATGGGAGAAAATATATGCATATGATACATCTGATAAGGGGTTAATATCCAAATATACAAAGAACTCATACAACTCAACAACAAAAAACAAATAATCCAATTAAAAATGGGCAGATGGCCTGAACAGATACTTCTCCAAAGAGGAAATACAGATGGCTAATAGACTTATGAAAAAGTGCTGGTGAGGATGTAGAGAAAAGGGAACCCTCATACATTGTTAGTGGGATTGCAAATTGGTACAGCCACTATGGAAAACAGTCTGAAGATTCCTCAAAAAATTAAAAATGGATATACCTTTTGATCCAGCAATTGCACTTCTGGGTATATATCCAAAGAAAACCAAAACGATAATTTTTTTTTCATCCACTTTGGCAATTTTTCTGTAAGAACAGGAATGGGAAGTTTCTATGCACAAGAATTTTTATACACTTGTATTTTAATAGGAAAAAATTGGAGACTGATTATATGTCTATCAATATAAGAATGTCCAAAATATTTATTAGCAATTCTATAGAATATATCACATAGCTGTTATAAGTCAATCAATATTTGTGTATTTTCATTTTCACTTAATTACTGATAAATTTGGGAATATTTCAATATTCCCAAAAAATAATAAGATTATTTTTTCCCTTACTTTTGACTTAACTAGTATTAATGTTCCTTTACTCTTTGCTTCACTGACTTTAACTATTTTATTATTCCATCTATAAACTTGTTAGTTGTAATCATGTACAAGTCTTTGTGTAATTACACTGAATACATCATGAATCACTTATTTAATATGGTCTAATATGAATAATTACTTTTACCACCATCCCAAATGCAAATACCTTAAAATGCTTTAAATTCTATTTTTAATCTTTTTGATTTTTGCATTACTGTTGTCAGGCATTTTAATTCTACGTGTATTTTAATATTCATGAGCGATTTCAAGAATTGCTTCATAAAACAAAATTCATTTGTATGAAAGTATAAATTATCTTTTCTTTCCTTCTTCATTTGTTCTTGCATTTCTAGTTTTCAACCAGGGATTATTTTCCTTTGGACTTAATAATTCACTCCAGTATTTTTTTCTAGTTCAAGTTAGCTAACAATTAAATGTTCTACTTTAAGTTTTTTTAAAGTCTACTTTATTTGGGGCAATATTGCTGCTGAATGTAGAATTCTGGTTTGGCGTAAGGTTTCTTTTAGCATTTTTAAAATGATTCTTTGTTGATGTGTATCTTATTTATGTTTAGATGTCACCTATTAGACTTATTCTTGCTTATTTGGTCTCTGTATCTTCTAAAATCTTTTACATTACTTTGGTTTTTAGACCATAATGTAACTCCTTATTGTTTCCTGTGTATTTATTCTTCTTAGGAAATTTCGAGCTTATGTGGATTGATGCCTTTCATCAATTTGAAATATGCTTGTGTATTTTCACTTCTGATATCAATTTCTCCCACATTCTCTCCAGTCCCTTTTAATCACATCTCATGTGTGATTTAATTCTGTCTTGAGTTTTCAATCTAGAATTGGCACATGTTACTCAGAAACAGTGGATACTTGCTTCTTCTAGTGTGTCTAGAAAGAACATACTTTACTCATCATTTTGATATAGGTTACAATTCAAATAATAATGTTGGATTTCTTGAGTTAAATAAATTGTTATAAAACTACACTTGCTCTATTCGTGTTTATTTTTGTGTTTATTTTTTAAACCTGTTTGTTCGAAATTTTTAAATCACATTGTAGAAACATTGTTGTTTCTATTGGACTTGGATAGGTAAGCCCACGAGAGTGAATGAGGGTGAATTCCCAAGGCAAAGGAAGCTCTGCCATCCCTCTAGTGGATGCAACTCACCCACCCTGGCAGCCCGTACGCACACACACACACACACACACACTCACACTGGTATTCACACATATAATTACAAAGGCACATTCATAAATCCAATCAAAATTGGCCTGAGATTAACCCCAAATTCTCTTCAGAATTTCTCAAATGCCAAGATGTTGTTTATCTACAAAGTTCTCCTGTTCACTCTCAGAAAAGGAACCCAGAAGCCAGCTTACTTGAACAATTTAGTGAATTCAAAACTAGATATTCTGTCAAGAATTCTTGTTTATTTACCTCTGTTTCTCTATCTTGGCACCACAACACTTAAATATAACATTTCCCATTATACTCTTTTCATAAATCCATTTTTTTTTTAGTATATAAAAATACTGAGTGATGTCAGAAACATGGCTGAGAGAGTGATGTCCCCAGATCTCTCCTCTTGAAACAATAATAAGCTGAACATCTAAAACTCAATAAAAAACACCCAAACTGCACAGCAGCATATCTGAGTGTGGGATCTGTGCATAAGAGCTACCGCAGATCAGAACCCTGTGTGTTGGGCGGTGAACTGGGAGAAACAAAAAAGCTGCCTCTCCCAGCCAGAACTCCCTGTAGGAGGAGGGGGGAAGGGAGAAGGTGTACCGAGTTTCCTAAACAACCTTGCCTGGGAGAGCTGTGAGCTCCACATGGCCAACGGCAGTGTCCACTAATCAGGGCAGAAGGCAGAGAAATGAGGATGGCAGAAAAGTGGATATGGCAGGGAAACAACCGTTGATTTTTACCAGCCATGGTTGTGAAATGCCAGGCTGAGCCATAGCCTCCATTCTCCAACCCAGAGGATCCCTCTTCCCATACCCCATGAGAGAGAACACGTGGAGCCCCAAGGGAATCTGAGCAAACACTACCAATACTGTTGCTAATACTGTCAGGAACTGAGACTGAGGGTAGTGAGCCTGATTAAACACCTATAAGGAAAAAAAAGACATTATTAGACTTCATATAAAGCAGAGATCCAAGAGGCTTAGATGTCACCTACTGGAATCCAAAAGAAAAACACCTTCCTTGCAACAAGCTAGAGACCATTATATAATAAATCTTCTTTCTGGGGGGCGGGGGAAGCAGAATACACTTCCATTAATGTCCAGGCAGAGAAATAGTCCATTAAACACCATGAGCAAACAAGGCGACAAGGCATCTCAGAAAGAAAGAGAAAAATCTCCAGAAAATAAGCTTACAGACATAGAAATATGCAACTTAAATGACAGAGACTTCAGGATGGTACTTCTAAAAAAACTCAATGAGATCCAAAATGAATCATATCAACAATTTCAGGAATTGACAAAACAACTAGATGAGCAGAATGAGTTCATTAGCAAAGAGATTAAAACTCTCAAAAAGAAGCAAAGATCTTCTGGGGGAAAAAGAAAACACATGGCAAGAGTTGAAAAATGAAATAGCAAGCCTGGGAAATAGAGTCCACCAAATGGAGAAAAGGATCAGTGATATCGAAGAAAGAAATCTAGAAATAAATCAAGGAAGAAAAGAGAAACCAAAGAATGAAAAATAATGAAAGAGAAATACAAGACTATGAAACATAGAATAATGGGCATTATCAAAGGTGAGGAAAAGGAGCAGAGACTAGAAAGCATTTTCAGACAAATAATTGACAAGAATTTCCTAAATCTAAGAAATGAACTGGAGCTTGGAATTCAAGAAGTCAACAGAACAGCCAATTATCTCAACCCAAAAAGGCCTTCACCAAGACACATTGTATTAAAATTATCAAAAATCAATGACAAAGACAGAATTCTCAGGGCAGTCAGGGAAAAGAAGACAGTAACTTATAAAAGAAAACCCATTAGATTATCCTCGGACTTCTCAGCACAAACCTTACAAGCCAAAGTAAGTGGAATCAAATATTAAAACTATTAAATGAAAGGAACTACCAGCCAAGAATAATATATCCAGCAAAGCTCTCCTTTAGTTATAAAGGAGAAATTAAGACCTTTCCAGACATACAAATATTGAGGGAATTTTCCACTATAAGGTCTGCACTACAGGAAATACTGAAAGGAGTCAACTCACCTAAAACAAAATGACAAAAATAAAAATAAAAATAATGAGAAGCAAATAGAAGCTGAGGAGTGCAACCTTTACTAAGAACAGGGCATTATAAGCTTAAACAATAAAAAGAGATTTGCTATAGCAAGATAGGAATAAATGTTCAGTATACATAGGGACAAATCGAGACAATAATAACTGAAGAGGAGAGGATTCAAAGATCCAAATTTGCAAAAAGGAATGGAGATAAGATACAAGCAGAAGAAAATGGATGACTGTATTATATATATATATATATATATATATATATATATATATATATATATATATATATATATATATAACTATCCTTTACATATTTGTAATGGTAACCACACACCAAAGATTCAGAACTAAAGTATATAACATAAAATGAAGGACCAGAGGGAAAACCCACAAAAGTCAACCAAAATAAAGAAAACAGAAGCACAAGGACAAGAAAGCAATGGAAACACCGAGCTACCAGAAAGCAAAAGATAAAATGGCTATAAGAAGACCTCATATTTCAATAATCATCCTAAATACAAATGGACTGAACTCACCAATAAAAAGGCAGAGTTGCAGAATGGATCAGAAAATAAAACCCAACCATATGCTGCCACCAGGAGACACATCTCAGCTCCACAGACAAATATAGACTCAAAGTGGAAGGATGGAAAATGATATTTCAAGCAAATGGCATTCAGAGAAAAGTGGGAGTTGCGGTATTAATATTGGATGAAATAGACTTAAAAATTAAAAAGATAAAGAAAGATACTGAGAGACACTTCATGATGATAAAGGGAATCATGCACCAAGAAGACATAACATTTATTAATATCTATGCTCCCAATCAGGGAGCTCCAAAATACATAAAGCCATTACTAACAGAACTAAAAAGAAAAGCAGAACAAAACGCTATCATAGTAGTTGACCTAAATACCTCACTTTCGGATATGGACAGATCATCCAAACAGAAAATCAATAAGGAAATAACATCCTTAAATGACACATTAGCCCAACTGGACATAATTGACGTTTACAGCGCCTTCCATCCCAAAACAGCTGCTTATACATTCTTCTCTAGTGGAACATTCTCAAGGATTGACCATATACTGGGACACAGATACAGCCTTAGCAAATATAAGAGGGTTGAAATTATACCAACCATATTCTCTGATCATAATGCTTTGAAACTAGAGATCAACTGTAAAAAGAATGCCGAAAGGACAAATACATGGAGATTAAACAACATACTACTGAACATACTACTGAAGAATAACTGGGTCAGAGAAGAAATAAAAAGAGAGATCAAGTGATACATGGAAACAAATGACAATGATAGTGCAACATATCAAAAATTTTGGGACACAGCAAAAGCGATCATAAGAGAAAAATTCATATCATTACAGGCCTATCTTCAAAAACAAGAATGAGCCCAAATAAACAACCTAACACTTCATCTTAAAAAACTAGAAAAGGAAGAACAAATGAAGCCTAAAGTCAGCAGAAGGAAAGAAATAATCAAAGATAGAGCAGAAATAAATGAATCTGAAAACAAACAACAACGACACAAAAAACAATACAAAAAATAAATGCAAAAAAGATCTGATTCTTTGAGAAGTTTAATTAAATTGACAAATCCCTGGCTAGACTCACTAAAGAAAAAAGAAAAAGGACACAAATAAACAAAATCAGGCATGAAAGAGGAGAAATTATGACAGACACCGCAGAAATACAAAGGATCATACAAAAATACTATGAAAAAGTACATAACACCAAATTTCATAACCTAGAAGAAATGGACAAGTACTTAGAAAAATACAATCTTCCTAGATTGAATCAAGAAGAACTGGAAAATCTAAATAGACTAATCAGCAGTACGGAAATTGAAACGATCATCAAATCATCAAAAACCTACCAAAAAGTAAAAGTCCAGGACCAGATGGCTTTAATAATGAATTCTACCAAACATTCAAAGAAGATTTAATATCTATTCCCCTCA
Source organism: Pteropus medius (assembly GCF_902729225.1). Taxonomy (NCBI): domain Eukaryota; kingdom Metazoa; phylum Chordata; class Mammalia; order Chiroptera; family Pteropodidae; genus Pteropus; species Pteropus medius. The sequence goes on along the minus strand of NW_024349140.1, from coordinate 245,622 downwards.
AACTCTTCTAAAAAATCGAAGAAGAGGCTGTACTTCCCCAACTCATTTTATGAGGCCAATATTACCCTGATACCAAAACCTGGTAAAGATAACAACAAAAAAAAAAACAACTACAGACCAATATCTCTCATGAACACAGATGCAAAAATCCTAAATAAGATACTAGCGAACAGAATACAGCAACTTATTAAAAGGATTATACACCATGATCAAGTGAGCTTCATCCTAGGGGCACAGGGATGGTTCAACATATGCAAATCAATTAATGTGATACACCACAAAAATAAATCAATAAATAAGAATCATATGACCGTATCAATAGATGCAGAAAAAGTCTTTGACAAGACACAGCATCCATTTATGATCAAAATGGATCTATACCACTTAATAAAATTAGTATAGAAGGAAAGTACCTTAACGTCATGAAGGCCATATATGACAAACCCTCAGCTAACATTATACTTAATGGTGAAAAAATAAAAACTTTCCTTCTAAGATCAGGAAAAGGCAAGATTGTCCACTATTGCCACTATTATTCAATATAATGGAGGTTTCAGCGAGTGCTAGCAGGCAAGAGAAAGATATAAAAGGCATCCAAATAGAAACGAAGAAGTCAAACTGTCACTATATGTGGATGACATGATTCTCTATATAGAAAACCCTTAAGACTCCACGAGAACACTATTAGAAACAATAAGTAAATACAGCAAAGTTTATGGATACAAAATCAATGTTCAGAAATCCATAGTGTTCCTATATTCTAATGATGAAGTGTCAGAAAAAGAAGTGGAAAAAATAATTCCTTTTGCAATTGCAACAAAAAGAATAATATACCTAGGAATAAATCTAAGAAAACATGTGTAGGATCTATATAATGAAAACTATAAGACCCTATTAAAAGAAATTAAAGAAGATACAAAGAAATGGAAAGATATTCCATGTTCTTGGATTGGAAGAATCAACATAGTTAAAATGACCATATTACCTAAAGCATTATACAGATTTAATGCAATCCCCATTAAAATCTCATTGACATTTTTTACAGAAGTAGAACAAAAAAGCATCAGATTTGTATGAAAGGACAAGAGACTCCGAATTGCCAAAGCCATTCTGAGAAAAAAGAATGAGGCTGGAGGCATCACTCTGTCTGACTTCCAATTATATTACAAAGCGACAGTAATCAAAACAGCTTTGGTAGCAAAACAGACATATGGACCAGTGGAACAGAATCAAGAATCCAGAAGTAAACCCATATTTATATGCACAAATGATTTTTGACAAATAAGCCAAAAACATACAGTGGAGAAAGGAAAGCCTCTTCAATATGTGGTACTAGGAAACTGTAAAGCCACCTGCAAAAGAATAAAACTGGACTGTTGTCTATCACCACACACCAAAATGAACTCAAAATGGATTAAAAACCTGAATATAAGACCTGAAACAATAAAATGCATAAAAGAAAATATAGGAACTAAACTCAAGGACCTTGGACTTAAAGAGGATTTTGTGAATTTGACCTCAAAGGCAAGGGAAGTAAAAGCAAAAATAAATGAATGGGACTACATCAAACTAAAAAGCTTCCACTCAGCAATAGAAACCGTCAATAAGATATAGAGACAACCATCTGAATGGGAAAATATATTTGTAAGCAACGCTTCCAATAAGAGCCTAATATCCAAAATATACAAAGAACTCATACAACTCAATAACAGCAAAAAACAAACGATCCAATCAAAAAATGGGCAGAGGACCTGAACAGATACTTCTCCCTAGAGAACATACAAATGACCAACAAATATTTGATGAGATGCTCAATATTGCTAGCTGTAGGAAAATGCAAATCAAAACCACAATGAGACACTATCTCACACCTGTTAGAATAGCTATTATTAACAGAAAAATGTTGGAGAGGATGCAGAGAAAAAGGAATCTTTATACACTACTGGTGGGACTGCAAATTGGTATAGCCACTATGGAAAACAGTATGGAGGTTCCTCAAAAAACTAAGAATGGATCTTCCGTATGATCCAGCAATCCCTCTACTGGGTAGTTACCACAAATACTTGAAAATTCATATCCAAAAAGATATTTGCATACCATTGTTCATAGCAGCATTACTTATGGTGGCCAGGAAATTGAAGCAATCAAAGTGTTCTAAGATAGATGATTGGGTAAAGAAGCTGTGGCACATATATACAATGGAATATTACTCAGACATAAGAGGAGATGAAATGCTGCCATTTGCGACAACACGAATGGATCTTGAGATAATCATGCTAAGCGAAATAAGCCAGACAGAAAAAGTTGAAAATCATGTAAACCTTAAAGCAACAAATGAGCAGGACAAACAAACAGAGACTCATGGACATGGACTATAGACTAGTGGTTACCAGAGGATAGGGGAAAGGGGAGAAGTAGATGGGATAAAAGGTGTCAAATATGTGGTGACAGAAAGAAATCTAACTATGGGAGATGAAAACACAGTGTAAATATATGTATGCGTTACTGTTAAAATATACAGCTGAAACTTATTTTATTTCGTTAACCAATGTCGCCATAAAAATTAATTAATTAATTAAAAAAAATTTTTTAAATAAAAAGAGAAAAATAAAAAATTATTTTTAATGAACTAAAAATACTATGGGTTTTACAACGTGAAGATACACAAAAAACAAGTAAAAATAATTACTTTATCAAGTGAATTACTTTATCAAGTGAATCATGCATATATTACAGTGAATATCATGTTTTGTGGTATATAGAGAATGAGGGTTGTGTCAGGGAACAGATTTGATCTGAGTACTTTTGAGAGATTAGGCTGATTCTAATTGTATCCCCCTCCTATTGGTCGAGTTATCCTCACACCTCCCCCCTACACCTTCTTGGCCCCACCTATTATTTAGCAGCAAAGCCAACCACTCACATCAGATCTTGACGAATCCCTCCATGGCTGTGCCCTGTCTGACATAACCTGGAGGTTTTCGAAGATGTTAATCTATCCCTGCCCTCTTCTACCTGCTTCAGACCAGAGTACCATTTTCTCCAACATTCAAGCCTCATGAGGGCCCAACTTTGGGACTGACACTTCTCCCACAGGAGGAGTAAAGTATCAGTGAGCCGACAGTTTGGATTTACAGGTAATAAGATCATGACTAACATTTGCCGACACAGAGGAGTCGGGAGATCTTTTACTATGTATGATTACCAGAGTCTAAGAAGCCCCTGAGAATTCTAGACTGAACTAAAGGATGATATTGCACGAGAGAACAGGTAAATTGGGGTATGTGCATGATGGAGGATGACTTGTGTTTAGGTTGTGTGTGTTGGTAGGTGTAAGTGCATGTTAGTAGGTGGCACTAGGGTAGAGAAGAACCCTGGCTTCCCATGAGGCTGGACATTTTGAACTTGAGGAAAGAAGAGGCATGTAAGGAACACCAAGGAGTGGAGATGTTTTATCTACCTTTCAGCAGGCCTATCTGGGGGTTGCTGTCACTCTCAGTCTGTTTACCCTTGGCTCTACTTGGTATTGGTCTCCCCCATCTACAGAAAGGGAAGTTGTAGGATATGGTCTTAGGATTCCATCATCCACTCAGAAAGAAAGGCAACACTCCGTCTCTTCTGTTTTTCTTCTTCCCCCTAAGTCTTCATGCATATATTACTTGCTTTGACACAAGTGTCATATTTTGGGTATCTCAATATCTTTTTTAAAGTTTTTGGACCCAAGGAGAGTTCTCTGATTTCTTCTCATGTGGATGAGAAGAGCAAACTGTATCCTGTGGGCTCCACCTCTGATTTTCTCCCTATTTGCAGCCTAGAGAACTCTGTATAAACAAGGTTGGTGGGACCTGGAGAGGTGGGTGTTAGGACACATTGGAAGAAACTCTCTTTAGAAGTGGGTTGCACATGCCTTTGACCTTGCACTCAAGGTGAGAGTGCGGGCAGGATGAGAACATGGAGTTTCAGGCTTGTGAGAAGTGGACATTGGGTTATTGTGTGCAAGACTATCTGGGTCCCTCTCTGTCCTGCAGGTCACCCATCAGCCAATGGAATCCAACAAATGTCAGTAAGTGGAGCAGGGTCCCAGTATAGGCAAGGTGCTGTTCATGCTTCTTCTAAAGAGTCAGCTGCTAGGAAACTAGTCATATCAAGTCCTAAAAGGAGTAGGTGCTTCCTCTGAAATATCTGGAACTGCCTGCTTGACTCTGGTCTATGTTAGCTTTGGGCTTTCTCCAGGTTACACCCTTAACACTCGAGAAAATGCTACATGAGAAGAACATTTAACTCACACTCTGCTCCCTCCACAGATGCAGAACCAGTCACAATGCAAAGAGCTTCATGCCCAGAGCCACCACTAGACTGAAACTATGTCATATAAGTTCCTGAGTCTTTGAAGGGTAATGGGAAGAATGTACCTGTCTAAGCTTCAGGCTCAAAGGAATGTCCAGGAGGTGTCATTCCAGATGGGTGTCTTCATGACAGCAGGGTAGGGGTGGCCGCCCATAGTTTTGATTGGGGAGGGTGAAGTGGCTGGCAGCTCCCTCCCCCAAAACCCCTGTTTGCAAATCCTCCCATTGGAGGCTGAGGAACAGAGCTCTACTTCCCCAGCAGTGGCAGATTTGCAGTGCACAGATGTTCATCACAGCCTTGGAACCAGGAGCAGACCTCCAGTTGCATCTGGGAGATGAAGTTCTCATCCTGGCCCCACAGACAACCCTGCAGCTCATCCTCGGTAACGTGGTCATATTGGTCATTGCTATGCATATCCTGAGGTTGTCTGAGGATTTCCTATTCCCTGCCTATTCCCCATGGCTCCAGTGAATGAGGGTCGATACCATGTGGGAATTCAATATGGAAGACAAATCTGTTTCACCCCAGAGAGCAGAGCATGTGCCTGTTTCATGTGCAGAAGATGGGGAAGGCTGCATTAGGCCTCCAACCCTGGATGAGGCCCTCAGCAAACCACAGCCTAGGGATCAGCCCTTCTTCTCTGAGCACCCTCTTCAAACTTCCTTCCAGGGCCACTGTACTCCAGAGCTGCTCCTAGCTGCAGAAGGCTGGGCTGGGGATGCGCCCTCTGCTGGCTGAATTAAGGCTGTACTTCCGTGGTCTAGAGCCCAGTCCCCAGCCCTGCACTCAAACCTCTGCCTTCCTCCCTGAGTCCTCGGACCACCTACAAAGGCCTGGAGATGTCTCTTCTAAGGGGATTGCCCCTGAGTGCCCACACTACAATCAAGAATTGACACATGCCACTCAGGAACAGGGAACCCCTGCTTCTTGAGTGTCTAAGGAGAACCTATCTTACTCATCGTTCTTGTGTCGATTCCAGTTCCAGTGGGAATGTTTGATTTCTTTAGTTCAGTATATTGTTATAAAAGTGTACTGGACCCTTTTACGTTTATTGTTTTAAATGTGTTCGAAATTTTGAAATCACATATAATGCATTATGTTTATATTGGGCTCGTCTGGACAAAAGATAGGATAGCTAAGCCCACAGAAATGGACAGGGGTAAAGGAAGCTCTGCCGCCTTCCCAAGAAAGGTACAATTGACTTCGCCTTGACAGAACACACAACACACACACACACACACACACACACACACACACATGCACACACTTGAAAATGTATGTAAGCTTGTCAACATAAGAAATGTCCAAACCTGTTGAGAATTTTTATGAGTTTATTTGAGCCAAACTGACAACATATACAGGAGAGCAAGATTTCAAATAACAGTGTTGCAGCTTCTTTAATGCATTTGAAATTACGAAAGGAACTAAGGAAAATCACGTGGAGGTGGGAGAAAGGAAGGTGGGGATTGAATTATAAGATAGTTAACAAGATTATGTGCTCTCTTGAGGGTGGTTACAGTTTATTTCGAAGGGTGTTAATCTAGATGCACAGAAACAATGGATAGGGCTTGCTAAGGCAAATATAAGTCTTTTAATAAAGAAGTTATATGCCTGGGCATGACTGCCCACCATGATATGCCTAGTTAGGAATTTATGATCAGATCACCCTGTGAGGTTACTTTCCATAGAACACACCCCCCCCCGTTTTTTTTCATCCACAGGCTCAACCTCTTTTTCTCCTCTCTGTCTGCCCCCTGCCTGTACACACGCATGTGCGCACACGTGCACACACACACACCAATGTCATCATACTGTGAGGTGAGGCATGTGTTAACTAACCTTATTGGGGTTTTCATTTGGATATATATATTCTACATATATACGTATATATACACATATATATAATCATTACATTTTACACCTTAAATTCACAACACATTATATTTCAATTATATCTCAATAAAGCTGGGAAACAAAGGGTTTATCTGGCATTCATATGACCCATATTTACCGTCATTTTGGTAGGTTCGTAGTAAGTGTGTAGTAGTATGTGTATGTGGTATGCGTGTGCAGAGTATGTGTGTAGTATGTACTAGTCTACTTATCTGAAGACCCAAATAGGTACTGTTTTAGCAGTTATTGGTTTCCTTTAAGATAGATGTTCAAGCATATTTAAATGCTGATGAATAGAGGAAGATATCCACATATCTCCAGCAAATATTTATTAAGCACTCATACGTGAAAAAATTAATTAATATAGAAAAAGATCATTGTTAATATAACAAAGTTGTATTCAGAGCCTGCAACGTGCTGCCAGACCATGAAGAATCTACAGAAGGAAGAGAGATTCCTGCTGAGATAGCTAACAAACTATTTACCTATACCTTTAACGCTGCATACCCATACTATAAAAGAAAAACAGAAAAAATCTTTAAGTCTCCTACCTTGCACAAAATAAACCCAACCATTTATTTCCTTCCATCAGACCATGGGGAATCTGCAGAACAAAGGCTGAAATTATTAACATGTCTTTAACGCTGCATACCCATACCATAAAAGGAAAACAGGAAAACAAAGTGTTTAAGCTATAATTCATAGAAACTAAGAATCACAAATGAACTGAATTCCTCTAACACTCTCTCGCATTTTGTCTTTGAAAGGAGACCATGTCTCTGTCTGTGGAGTGTTATTCCTTCTCTAAGAATTCTCAAATTTTCCTTTTGTCTCTAACTCTGGCTTGCACTTGAATTCTTTCCTGACCTAGCTATCTCTCTCTGTAGAACTTGAGTCCCTACTCAGGGGGATTCACCTGTCCTGCATCAATCTGATGATTAGTCAGTATAGACTAAATTATGCTCCAGTAACAAATATGTCCTACATCCCCCTAGCTTAGCACAACCAAGTTCAAGCTCTTTGCTCTGGTGAAGTCCACTGTGGATCAAGATGCTCTTCTCCATGAGTCTTGGGGCTTAATCAGCTTTAGTTTTCTGGTTCTATTATTTCACTATGTGGCTTCCTTGGATGCAGCTAAAGGAGAAGAGAAACAGGAATGAGAAACAGGGAACAAATAGATAAAAATGGCAGATTTAAGCCTTAACATAGCAATATTTATTTCAAATATAAATGATCAAAATGCACCAATTAAAGGGCAGAATTTAGCAAAGTAAGTAACAGCCAAAGACCTTATCCTTACCCCACAGTCGCCATGTGCACCTGCCCTGCCCACAACCTGGTCAGACCCAGCTCCCCTCCTCAGTCTGGTTCCCTGACCCCAGCTTACCCAGCCCAGTGCCCAACCTTGTACAAACTAAACAACCAAAACAACTCGGTCTAAGGCAGGGATGCCCAGCCATCCTATTATGGTATGGGTATGCAGCCATCTCCCAGCCAGACACTTCAGCCTAATAACCCACAACATCCCTGCTTTAAGCTGGGCAAGCCTGAGACCAGAAGCTGCAGCAGAGGGCAGTGGGGGAGGGGAGGAAAGTAGGGGGAGCTGAGGTCACTCACTGCAGTGAGTCGTCTTTTCAGCACGTCCCTGCCAAAACCCAATGAAGGGCAGGACTCTTAAGCAGCTGGGGCTGGGGCTCAGGTCCAAGACCAGGGAGAGGCATAGGCTGAGGGCATCCCCAATCATAGCCCGGTGTCCCTCCTCCATTCCTCTGTCCCTCGTCCCTTCCAGGAGCCCTGTTTCCTGCCCTGGGGCTTCAGCTGTTGTTCTCTCAGGTTGGTCTGAAGCTGCTGTTCCCTCCTAGCTAAAGACTCCACCAACTCCTCCTCAGAGAGTCTCCTCCATCACCCTACCTGGGAGCCATTCTGCTCCCCTCACTCCTTCTCCCTCACTTTTGGCCATGACTGGAGACCGGTTGGTTGTCACAAATTGGTGGGGAAAGGGATATATCTGCTGGCATCTAGAGGATGGTTGCCAAGGATGCTACTCAATGTCCTACAAGCACAGGACAGCCCCCACCACAAAGAATTATCCAGCCCCAAATGTCACTGGTGCTGAGAATGGAAACCTTGCTCTGTGGCCTTAAAAATCTTTGAAGTTCTGAATTACTGTGGAAATTGTTTACAATTTAGCTGAGTCACAAGTGACAAGCTAAGTTTAAAAGTGGCTAGAATCACTATACAGCCAAGTGAGTTCAGCAAGTCAAATGTGCAAACCATGAAGCTGCTTTCTCTCTTTAGAGGAGAAGGTGACTGGAAGGGAATAAGGAAAACCCAGCCAAGGCCACTAGGCTGGGCCTTCATTACATCTTAAATTAGTAAATACAAAAAATAAAAGAAAGGTGAATGGGTGGTCTTTCTATCCAACAACTGTATCTCTCCCTAGAAAAGTCCTCAAAAACAATCTTTGTGCCTTTTTTTCTTCCAGATAAAAAAGCATCTCTGAAGCTCAAATTTATGTTGAAACCAGCCTCAAGGTCCACCTGTCTTCACAGATCCTGGATTTCTGTGTGAGCGGGTGAGGACTGTACAGAACTTGTAACAACAGGTTCCTGCAGCTTTCTGTATGCAGGAGACCTGCTAATGGGCTTTCTTGCGTTCAGGTTGTAAACACAAGGCATTACTAAGATTTTCAGGTTAAAATTAAATTACTCAATTTTCTTTTAAAGTATTCCAATGTTTAATTGATTGATTATTTTTTTATTTGGTTAGAAACCAAGGTATGTGTAATACATTTGCCATTAAAGGCACAAAGGACATGGGCGTAAGCAAAGCTATATTGGGCTGAGAAATGACTACAGATGGTAAAGAAATAAGTATAACAATATATTATTGGATTATACCATTAATAGATATAATCTGCATAACAATAATACCACCAAAATATCAAAAGGGACTAGAGCTTGATAAGGAGAAAATACAGAGATGTTCGTAGTTAAATTACAGCGGCTAGTGAGTGAGAGAAAGAGACAGAACAGTTAGCCTGTTAATAGCTGTGGGCCAGCTCTGACGAAGACTGCTCACATTTCTGTACATCTGTTAGAATTTAGGATTAATTTCCACATGGGTGTTTCCACAATTATTGCAAAAAGTAAAGAGCCAGGCACCATCAAACCCCAGTAACCTCTGCTTCTTATTTACACTTGCACTTTTCAACTCGCTTCCCACAGGCAATCTACAGGCACAGACACTTCTTGCTTGCCAACTGCACCTCTCCCAGAGCTGGCCCCCTTCGGCTTCTCTACAGCTAATGTAAATTCTTTCAGAACAGCTTACATCTCTCTCCCCACTACCTGATGTATAAAAATGCTCAACAACTCCAGAACAGTGGATGTGCTTGTCTTCTCCACACAGCATGCTGCTGCTGGTTCAGATTTCATGCTCCAGGACCTGGTCTTTTTTCATCAATAAACCCCTTTTTTAAAACATACTTTCAACCATGGAAGTTAAAATGTTTTGAGTAGCAAGCTATATAAGAGTAACATTTCCATGTAGCACTGGAATTGAGCTAGTGTAAGTCTGAGGCTCATTCTCATAAATTAAGACATATATGTTAAATAGTAGAGCAATCCCTAAAAAAAGACTTTAAAAAATATAGTGAAGTCGCGTGAAAATGAAAATGTTACATAAGAAAATATTTACTTAATGCAAAAGAAAATTATAAAGGAGGAGTAGAGAAACTAAAATCAACATGAGAACTGTAGAAAACAAAAAGTATAATGGCAGGTGTGTTTGCAATGCTATCAATAATATGAAATGTGAATGGATTACATAACCCAAGAATATTGTCACTACGAATATTTAAAACATCGTCTAAATATATGCTTTGTACAAGAAACAGACTTTAGATTCAAAGATCTAAGTAGATTGAAAGTAAAAGCATGGGAAATGATATATTTGTAAATAGCACCGTCATAAAAGCTGTAAGACTATACAAATTTCAGGCAAATAGGCTCAAAAATAAAAAAAAAAATACTAAAGATAGTAATAGTAATTATATCATGACAAAAGGGTCAAAGTTTATTGTCTGCATCTAAAGCAAAACATAATAAACAATTCATAGTCATTCTTGTTTATGTTAACAAAGAATAATATCAAATCAATAACCTAAACTTTTACCTTAACAGACTTGAAAAGATGTAGTACCAACCCCAAAAGGAGAAAGGAAATAATAAAAACTAGTGTAGAAATGAATAAAATAGGAAATAGAAAAATCATACAGAAAATCAATGAAACCAAAAGTGGGTTCTATGGAAAGACTAACAGAATTGACAAATCTTTAGCTAGATTGACCTAGAGAAAAAGCACGAAGATTCAAATTCAAAGAATCAAGAAGAAAGAAGGATATTACTACTGACATTACAGAAGTAAGAAGAATGATAAAGGAATTCAATGACTGATTATATGCCCAAAATTAGATAACTGAGATGAAGTGGATAAAGACCTAGAAACACACAAACTACTGAAATAGCTCAAGAATAAACTAAAGCAAGTGAAGCAGTTGAATTGGTAGACAAAACAAAACAAAACAAAAACAAAAAATACCCACAAGTTAAGCCTAGTCCAAAAGGCTTCAATGCAGAATTCTCCAAAACTTGTAAAGAAGGTTAGTACAGGAATTTTACGAACTCTTCGGAAAAAAATATACAATGGACAAAACCCTTTGCACTCATTTTCTGAGGCCAGTACTACTATGATTCCAAAACCACCAAGTTATCACAGAGAAAAACTAACACCTCTTTCTTTGAGGGATATGGATGCAAAACCATCAACAAATACTAGCAAACATGATCCAGCAAAAGATACAAAGAATTAAACACCATGAGCAAGTGGGATTTATTCCAGGGGTGGAAGTTGGGTTAACACCTCAAAAATCCATTAATATAAAAAATGGGATCAGTACAGTAAAAGGCAAAAATGGCAAAATCATTTCAGTAGACTCAAAGAAAATAATTGACAAATTATTTCCTTTTATGATTAGGACACTCAGCACACCTAGAACAGGAGGAAATTTCCAGACCTCGTTATCAGCATCTGTAGAAAACCCACAGCTAATATTATATTTAATGGTGAAAGACTGAATGCTTTTCCATGGAGATAAGGAAAAAAGGATGTCTATTCTTGTCACACTATTCAACAGTTTACCGGAGATTTTATCGAGAACCATTAGGCAAGAAAAGAAATAAAATGCATGCGGATTGGCTAGGAAGATGTAAATTTATCTCTACTTCCAGATGAGGAGTCTTATACATAGAATATTCTAAGGAATCAAAAAAAAAAAGAAAAACCCTATTCAAACTAAGAATTGAGTTTGGCAAGGTTGTAGAATTTAAGATCACAATATAAAAGTCAATTGTATTTCTACACATTTGCAATGAACAATCTGGCAATAAAATTAAGAAGACATGCATTTACAATAATCAAAAGGAATAAATTTAACAAACACATACTCTGAAAACTGCCAAGTAGTCTCAAAAGAGCTTAAGAGTTGTATAAATGAATGGGAAAGATTCCAAAAGAGTTTCGCTATTCAGTTTCTTCAGGCACATTAATTTCCAGGTTAATTAACACACCCACTACTTCAAATAGTTGTGTGTGTGTGTGTGTGTGTGTGTGTGTGTGTGTGTGTGTGTTGAGAGTGCTTATTCAGTGTTTTAGCAAAGTTTAAGTATAGTGTACAGTATAGGTATATCAAATCATCACATGGTAATCTTTAAAATATAGACTAATTGATTAGTAAATTATACTTCAAAAAATTCAGAAGGAAAAAGTTTCCAGGTGCATCCCACATTTATATAACTATTTATTGTTATTCATATAGTACTAAAAATAGGAATCAATTGTCTTAGGGGTATGACAGTCGTTTGCATTTCAAAGTTCTCCAAGGACAGAGGAAAAACTAATGTAAATTAAATTTCCTTTCAGTGTAAAATGTACACCTGAGAGTGTAATGAACACATCTCACCCCCTGGGAAGAGTCCCTGAGCCCAGGCTAGGGCTGCAGGACTCCAACTTCCCACTAGAGCCAAGTGCTCTGGGCTTCCTTCTCTTAAGGACCAAATGAATGGGGGGTGGGGCAGGGATGGGTGGAAGGCTCAGTGCTTTCAAGGATCAAAGACTAAAACGGGGCCAGACTCTATTACAGTCACATTTAAGTGTCTGCGTTTGCAAACAGGAGTCTCAGTTACGTGAGTGGGCTAAACAGCCTTATCGCCAAGTCCTTCTCACCTAGAGGACATAAGGCCCTGTTATTCCAGCCTGGCCCGTCCTGGGCCACTCTTTTGTCTGTTATTTGTTTTATTTGGAAACTGAATCAGGAATTCCCTGTGCACAGCTTGCCCTCCCGTTCACAAAGAGCTGGGGAAAACAACACAGAAAGCCCCAGGACTAAAAAAATTCTGTTTATACAAACGTCCCATGGTGGGTCCGGATCCGCCCCGCCTGAGCAAGATGTTTCCTTGGAGCCAGGGTCCTCCTGCCTGCTGTCACTCAGGCAGAGGAGAGCGCGGTCTTTAGATCTGTCCAATCAGGGGGTCCGTTGGAGCAGGTGGGTGGGGCGATGCTCCGGGAAGTCTGTACCCCGTCTGGCTGCCTGAGGGTTCGTGTTTTCCCTGCCTTTCATGATCACTGGGGTACAGCCTCTGTACAGCTGTGATCCGTACCGGTTGTGGGAGTCGTAGGCAGAACTCGGGAGACCCAGGAAATCTGGAAATGGTGAGTGTGCGGAGCCCGTGCAGAGACTGGGAGGAGGGCCTGGAGGGAACCGGCTCTAACCGGCGGTGGAAGGACGCGGCCGCCCCGAGGTCCAGTGTGGAATCTGCGGACGCGGGGCTGCCTGTGACGCCGCTGGCACCACAGCGTGGGCGGGCAGCTGGGACACCGCGTGTCCTGTCCCGCCACTGTGCGTGGTTACTTCGAACCGGCCCGGAGCCTCTCTGGGCAGCTCTGGGCCCGCAGCCCCGCGTCTCCCCAGATGGCGCGGTGACCACAGGGAGGGTCGTCGGTGGATAATTGTGTCTGCGAGCGAGTTCGTACTTGGGAGAAGCTGTGGCCTGTGGGGTCCCCAGTCCCTTCTTTCTCTCCAGGGGCCCTCCGTTGTCTCCTGAGTTTTCCAAATGTTTGAAGAGCAGGGTGTCAGATCCATGACCCTGTACCCCTAACCTAGCTCTTTCCAAGACTGGCAATAAATCCTTAAATTTCTAGTTCCCTCCTCGCGTTCTGAAGCGCTAACTTCCCCTCTGCGATTCAGATCAGCATTATCAACTATTTGTCATTTTTTTCCACTGAGCCATAGATAGCTCATTTTAAAGATTTAACTTTTTTTTTCTGGATATTTTACATGAGAGGAGAGCCGGGAATAACCACCTGGAAAACTTGAAATCCTTGAAATCAAGTAGCTTGAAATCCCCATTCCTCTTCCCAGGACTCCGCCCCACCCCGGGTATAGACGTCTTGTGGGAAGTCCTTTGGGTGGAGGCTCCTCCTTGAATCTTTCCTGGGTATTTTGTCCCGTGAGTTCGGCCTCTCCCCGGATTTGTCACTTAAAAAGACTTACCGACTAATTTATGTCTGTTTTTCAATAGGGGTAAAATGTATTTAATTATAAAGCTTGAAAGACAGTATAAAATAGTTCGGAACAGGCATAAGAGATGAATTTCCGAAAAAAAACCAAACAACAAACATTCCAGTCTTACATTCCATTTCTGTAGAATTCTTTCACTCTCTCTTCCCTTGAGCATGTCTAGTAATTTTCTGAGGTCTACTTTTTACTTTTGATGGTTTCAAATAAATTCCAGGTTCAGACTTGCAGGGCAGAAGTGCTCAAGTATGAATCATTATTTACAAACCAATTACTTTCCCTGGAAATATAATTAACTGACATATTTTTCTGAAAAGAATAGATATTAAGGATTTTATAACTGAGCTAGTAGAAGACCCTTATAATTTTATTTCTTCCTTTCCATGTAACACTGGGTTTATGTGAATTTGGTGGATTGCGCAAACACTGAATATCATTTAAAATATCAGTGGTGGTCCAAAGCAGCTCCAGTACAATCAGAAGCTTGTGGTCAGTGACCCAAGCCAAGGTTCCCTTGACCTGCAAAGGGAAGCACATGAAGGCCCAGTGATTCTTCCTGGGGAGCCTCCCCCTGCAGGTATCCTACCTGCTCACACCTACTGTGGAGGAGCCTTCACATTGAGAGAAGCTGCAGCCCTGGAAAGATGGGGGTACATGTGTACATGGGGGAGGGGGCGATGATGCACATTCTGAGGTTATAGCTGTGGTTTTTTAGGGCTAGACATTTTTAGATCTTGTGTTCGAGTTTTCTATCCACAGTCAGTGTAATTCGTGCACATTGAGAAAGTCTGTGACGATCAGGGGTTCTTTCTCATAGACAAAGGGTTTATGAATTGAGGAGTTCATTTGGGTCAGAACTTAAACGGAATCAGGGTGAGTTTTCTCACTGTGAGCATGGAAGCCTGGGGGAGGGAGGGGTGTCGAGCTCCCAGAGTTCATTCCTGGGGCTGCTCAGGAGTCCCACCCTCCTTCCCCAAGGGACTGACCCACTACAGGGGTTCTGCGTTAACCAGGAGTGCCTAGACCCCCCCTGCTTGAGATTATGTTTATCCCTCTGAATCTTTTATTTTATTTTTCCCTGAACTATAAGGAAGCAGTCTGCTTATCTGTTTTGATTCCAGTAGTTGGTGTTTCTTTTCATTGGTTGGTTTCCTTTATCCAGTGAATATTGCAGCCCTCTGATTCTAGTGTCCATTAGCACCTGGGCATTTAAAATATAACTTAATTGAGAGATACCGTGTGAATACGGCCAGAAATTTGGGGAACCAAATAGAATTTTGGTTGCATTTAGGCAGGAGAACTTGAAGATCTGAGATGGGTGCTTTTTAAGTTCTCAGGTGCTTTTTGTATTTTTAGGTCATTTTTTGTAAGTCCACGTCTTTAGAGAGCTTTAGGCCGTGCTATGCCTGAGTATTAGTACAGGCAGAACCAGGAAAAAGCTCCAAGAATGAAAATGTTGCTTCATAAGCAGACGGCAGGGAAAGAACTAAGAAAGAGGCTGCCACTCCAGTCTGGTGATGATTTTATTAAGGGATATTTACATACGAGGCAGGGATACTAGTACTTGAATGCTTCCAGTATGGAAAATTACATGCTTGACCAGGTTTTGACAACAGCCTGTGCCAGGAACCAGCACATAGCAGGAGGCCGAGGTGGAGTGCTGATTTTTGTCAGAAAGAACATGGATTATGATTAGACAGACTCTGGGGGAGGGCAGCGCTGCAGAAAGCAACTTCCATCCAATCGTGGTCTAGTTTGTGAGATAGATAGCGGTCACATCATGGAAGTCTCCACACTAAGGCAAATTAATTACCGTTTTAATGGATCTAAAGAAAAAACAATGGGATATGTGTTTTCATTTACAGGAGGAAAACACCTCAAAGCTTATGCAAATCTTTGAAATTTGTAGTCTATTTCAGGGCTGGATTATAAACCCCTAATGCATTATAATATGCTACTCAATCCTGAAAATATCTCAAGCGTGAAATATAGTGGATAGAAAAAGTATTATAATGTCCCTTTTTTTTAAGATAGAAAAGGATGTGTAAATTTTTTATGATCTAGTGTTTGACATCACTTAGTGTTTAAAAGACATCACTTAGTGTTTAATCTTAGAGAGGTTTCCTATGCAGAAAAGTTAAAATTCAATTAATTTTGAAAAGCAAAATTAATTAATAATGATTCATCATAGGAAAATGTGGTATATATAAATTTCTATCCTGTTTTAAATAATGAATGGCAAAGCTATTTTTGAAAATGCTTAAAAGAGGAAACTAACTTAAGATCACTATCTTCATGTTGCTCCTGTGCTTATTCTGCCCACCCTCCAATCACTAGGTTTGATCACTTCTAAATCATCCTGTTAGAGTTTCTTTATATAAAAACAAGCCAGATTGTCTTGTGTTTGTTCTTATAATGAGGAGTCAGGGTCCACATATTTGATGTTTGACTCCTGACAACTTAACCCCCATCTCTCCCTTTCTCTGGTGCTTCTTATCTGTCAGGCTGATGAGGACCTGGAGGCCCACACATGGGAAGCTGCAGCCCTCCTGTGGGCTGTGCTGCCCTGCGCTGTGTTGTGGACCCACCGAGCCTAGGGTCTGTATAGCCTCCAAGTTGTGAGTTTAGGTAATTCCTTGTCTTTTGGCACAGTACGGGAGTGGGGCACTCATTAAAATGAGTCGAAGGTTTGATTGAGACTGAGGTCACCCCAACAGGATGATGTCTAAGGGGCATTCGGGGATGATTGTACCCTGTGAATGAAACAAGCCCATCAGACAGTCTCTCTTTAAAGAGTAGGTATTTCAGATAGAGAGAGAGGAGACAGGTTAGGCAGCCCATAGCTGGTGGGCCGGGTCCTCTCTCCTGATAGCAGAGGGCTCCCCAGGTTCCTTATGTGCCTCTGCTGCTGCTGCCCCTGCCTCTGCCTCAGTGCAGACCCTGACCCTGCAGCTATTGGGGACCACACCCATAGCCTCACTGTGGCACAGTGAAGGAACTAGTTCAAACCAGATGTAAGCCTAGGGTTCTTAAATCCTATATAGTGACCATTTCCATGGATGAGGCCTCTAATCCTGATGGCACTGATTTGGGGACCCTCTGGAGGAAGAAATTTATGAATACTAGGGTAGAGAGGACACCCATTTACCTGAAGTTTACCCAGTGACCTAAAATACAAAATAGGAAAGGACACGAGAAGAGGGAATAAGAGGAAAAAGGGCATTGAAAAAAACCCCAGAATTTGACCCAGCTGCAAATCTGAAATTTATCAGAAGTATTTAAAAAGTATTGAAAAAGATAAAAGGGTGTGTTCCTTGGCTTTTGAGCCTCTAAAACATAGGTTTTGAGTTAATGTGACCACCTCCTGTAATGCAGTAATTCACAAACATTCACGAAGTTATTTAATGCTGTGTTAAATTACAGTTATACTTGGGCTCAGTAAATTTAAGCAAGGTCCCCCATGACCTCAGGGGAATTACTTAACATAATATAGAGGACAAAGTGGTGTGTACTTGGCCTGAAGCATCAGAAATCTTTGCCTTTTCTCACACTTCCAGCACCGATTGTCCTAAAATGTCCCATCATGAGCAGAACAGCTCTGAACCAACAGTTCATGAATTTAAATTATCTTCACCTAACTGGCTTCAGAAAATGGACTCCATGGGCCTTAACCCTGACTGAAATTAGTTAGTACGGCCCAGTGTAAAGTAAACAGGACCCTCAAGGATTGAAAACTGTTAGAAGAAACCTTTTAGAGAAAAGTGATTATCCTCAGTGCCTCTTTTGAATAGCGGAATTTGGCCTGTTCTTAAACCTGGAAGAATGAATGACACCTCCCAGTGGATGACTACAACCTTCAGGCTGTGGTGGCACCAGATCAGACCCTAGTCCCAGTTCACAACATTATGGGAATTACTGACCCTATCCACTCACAACTGGTACACATTCTGCTATCACAGATTTGGCCAAATCTGGTCTGTTCAGTGCCTGTGTCAACAGCCTCCCAGCTGCGCTTGGCCTTCATCTCTGAAGGGGTATCACACACCCTTACCTGGTTCCCCTCAGGGA
The DNA here is from genome assembly GCF_902729225.1 of Pteropus medius. Taxonomy (NCBI): domain Eukaryota; kingdom Metazoa; phylum Chordata; class Mammalia; order Chiroptera; family Pteropodidae; genus Pteropus; species Pteropus medius. Next base: position 227,678 of record NW_024349140.1, on the reverse strand, counting down.
ACCCCAGCACCACTGCCGCTGCACACAGTCTCTGCAGGTAAGATCTGAGCTGTGTTTACCTTGCTCCATGGTAGAGAAGAGATAGGACGTGACATTAGTAACATTCTTCTTTGTGGACATTCATTTGACATTCAGCACATAACATGTATTGACAAAAGGGGCGCACAAAAAGTGGATGGGCCATTGCCCCAGATATTATGAGGCCCTGCTACCTTGGTTACATTTCTAAAAATAAACAGAAGGCCCCTCAATTTGTGACACCATGAAGAAATAGCAGTAGTCCCTTTCAGCACCCACAACACTGTCTAGATTCTTATGTGTTTGGGAGGTAGTGTATTCCTATTTACAAATTTTACTTGAGCTCATTTATGCTGTTACTTGCAAATTGGCCCACCTTGAATGTGCCCCCCCTGCCAAACAGGCTGTTTAAATTGCCTACAGCAGATACACCTGACAGTGTCCTCAGAGAGCCCCTTACTAAAGAGCCTTCTCTATAGAGTTACCCATGATGGCCTCACATTGTAATATCTGTCTCCCTCTTTTAGTTATGTTGACTAGATGCTTATCAATTTTATTAATCTTGTCAAAGTACAGCCTTTTTTTTCTTTTCTCCATTGGTTTCCTACAATTACATGATTTCTAATTTTTATTATTTCTTTAATTCTGCTTACTTTGAGTTTAATTAGCTCTTTTTCTTTTATTGTTTCCTAAGGGAGCTACTTACATTATTGGTCTTTCTTTTTGTAGTGTATTTGTTTAATGGCATAAATTTTCTTCTAGGTATAGCTTTTGCTGCATCCCGCAACTTTTGATAATTTGTATATTTATTTTATGTAATTCAAATCATTTTTCATTTCTCTCGATACTTTTTCTTTGATTCCATGTATTATTGAGAATTATGTTGTTGAATCTCCACAGATTTGGTGATTTTCCAGCTATCCTGCTATTATTGATTTCTAGATTAAACCTGTATGGTGTGAGAGCTTATTTTATGATTTCTGTTCTTTTAAATTTGTTAAGATGTGTTTTGTGTCCCAGAATGTGTTCTGTCTTGGTGAAGGTTCCATATGAACTTGAGAAGAATGTGTACTCTGCTCTTGTTGTTTACATGGCAGTGTTCAGGTCAACTCTGTCTTTTGTGACTTTTTGCTGCTGGAATTTATAATTTGTGATAAAAGAGTATTAAAATCTACAGCTGTGGTAGTGGATTCATCTGTTTCTCTTTGCATTCCATGAGTTCTTGCCTCATGTATTTTGCCCCTGTGTTGCTATGCACATATATATAAGGGATTGCTGTACTTCCTTGGAGATGGACTGCTTTTTCATTATGTAATGTCTCTCTTTATCTCTGAGTGCTTTTTTTTTTTTTTTTGGTCTGAAATCTGCATAGTCTGAAATTCCTATCCCCATGCCAGCTTTCCTTTGATTACTGTTACCGTGGTACATTTTCTCCATGACTTTAGCTTTCATCTATCTCTGTGTTCATATTTAAAGTAGTTTTCTTGTAGACAACATATAATTGTCATTTTAAAAATCTGATATTACAGCACTGTATTTGTCTTTCAGTTGTAGTGAGACCACTGATTAAAGAGGTGATTGATACACTTGGATAATATCTACCACAGTTCGTCCTGTTTTCTATATGTTACCTTTGCTCTTTGTTTATTTTGCTCTTGTACATTTTCTGCTTTCTCTGGCTTTAATTGAGCATTTTCCCTAATTCATTTTCTTCTTATAGCATTATATGTATTTATTTAAACTTTTTGTGGTTGCCCTTGAGTTTTCAGTATACAGTTACAACTGAGCCACTGCCTAGGTCAAGTTACAGTACACGGTGTTTCCACTTCCCTCCTCTCACATTGTCCTATCACATTGTTGTCATTTTTTCCACTTATCCATAACTTATAGTTGTCAAATACATCATTACCAATTCTATTTTAAACAAAGCGTCATCTGTTATGTTAATTACGAGAAATACGAAAGATATTTTTCCTTCATTTACTTCTTTTATAATCCTCTACTTTCATCACTTACATTTTTTTCTGATGAATTTTTTAATGTTTCATTCTAAGGAGGTGTATAATGTCAAATTACTTGTTTTTCCTCTCAGAAAATGTTTCTCCTTTATTTTTGAAGAATAATTTTGTTTGGTAGAGAATTTTAAGAGATTGGGGTTTTTTCCCCACAATTTTAAATATTTCATTCCACTCTCTTCTTGTTTGCATGGTTTTTGAAAAGAAGTTTGATTTAATTCTAATTTTTGTGTCTCTCTTACTAAGAAGTTTCCTTTCCCCTCTGGCTTCTTTCAATGTATTCTGTCTTTGATTTTCATCTAGTTCAAATATGAGATACTTGGATGTGAACTTCTCTTGTTTTTCATGTTTGGTGTTCTCTGACCACACTGAATCTTGCTGTTTATCATTAATTTTAGGAGTCTCAGTGATTGTTACTTCATCGGTTTCTTCTGTTCTTTTCTGTCTTTTACTTCAGATATTCCCACCACATGTATTTAACCTTCTGTTTAAAGAAAGTTTTCCTAGGGTTCATGGATACCGTATTCTATTATTTTGTTCTTGTCTTTGCATTAAACTTTGCTGACATAGATTTTTTTTTTTTTTAAGTACAGGCCATGTTAAAAACAATATTTGGACATATTTAAAATGTCATGCTTATTATTTCTTTCCCAATTTTGGAGATACCAGATTGCCCTGTGATCTGAATTTTCTGATGGATCAAATAAGAGAAGTTCATTTCGATTTTTTTTTTCTTTTTTTTTGCCTTTTTGAATTTGGGAATGACAGCTTCTAAGTTACTTAAATGCCAGACCAGAAACTGGCAGTCTTCTTTTCCAATTTTTCATGATTGATGACTGACAGCTTTAGAGCCTCATCCTTCCTTCCCCTTGTGCCCCACATCTGTACAAGTTGATAAGAAACCTTAGTGCTCCCTCCTTTGTGGTAGCAAGTGATTGAATCCATGCCAGATTCTGCCCTTTTGTGTGAACACTCTCCTTAGCTCATCTCCAACCTTACGAAAAAATAAATCCATACACCTTTTTTTTTTTTTACCCCTTGCAGGCTATTTCATGCCTGCTTGAGAGGCCTTACTATCTTCAGAAACCTCAATTGTGGAAGCACCTACTGGCCATGTATGGTGTCATGAACTGAAGGATTCCCATGCTCAGGTTGAGTGATCATGATTCTTTATGCCACAGAGGTGCTTGGAAATGCCAGAAGAAGGGAGGGCAGCTTCTAGAGTAGTTGGTCAAGAAATGCTTCCTCCTGATTGGAGAATGGAGATGTTATGTTCTGTTGCCTAAAATCACTGCTTCAGCCTCTACATATTTTATTATCATGAATAAGTTCACTATCACACTATTATGAACATCAGTGAACTCCCTTGCAGTCTAAAGTTATTAACCCGTCCCTCTGTGTCAACAGGACCCAGGGTAGACTGTTAACGGTTTTGATGGAAAGAGCACTTCTGGCATATTATTATCTCAGTATGTGTCCATGTGTGCCAAACATTGGCTGGAACAGCCCTGAGGCACAGGAGTTTAGGGATTGGGTGTTCCAAGTTGTCATGCCTTCTTGCTCGTGTCTGAGCTCTTAAGTTCCAAATAACTTTCTAGACCATCAAATCAGATAGAGTGAGAAAGGAAGAACTGAGGCTGTGATAAATATTACATAACAGCAGTGCTTCTCCATAAGAATATTTTCTTTCAGCCAGCTACATACAGTTACTTTTAATGTCCTGGAAGAATTAGGACAACATGGCCAGGTGGCTTTATTAAAAGTTGGATTTCCACAGGCCTCCTGGACTCTCATGTTTAGTGATGGGACTAGAACAAAAAGCTTGTAGTTCTTCATTATGTTTTTATTCATTAAAACCTTGTGCAGATATTAACATCTGCCTCATGGAGCACTGTAATTGGTGGGAAATAAGGAAGGAGATGAAAGAATTTTTCTCTCAAGAAATCGAACTTAAAATGATAATACTTGTTTCACTTGAATAGCATTTGTTTCCCAACATTCTTTGAATCATGCTGTTAGAAAAATTAGGACGTAATGTGATCACAGTAAGAATGTGTAAATGATTGCTATATGTTCATGATGCCCTTAAATTTATGAGGAAGTAAATGTGTTCAGAGAGTAAGTTTCTGATGATAAAGTCATAGAATAAATATTTGGAGACTACAGAATCATATGTAACCTTCTTGTAACTAGAGTGTAGATGTGCAGTGTTGTCAGTCTCTCACATTTTACTGTACACGTAATTGGAATTTTTTAGGATTTGGTGGCTTTTGAGGATGTGGCTGTGAACTTCAGTTTGGAAGAATGGGCTTTACTGGATTCTTTACAGAAGGAACTCTACAGAGATGTGATGCGGGAAACCTTCAGGAATCTGGCCTCAGTAGGTAAGAATGACAAGTTCCCTTTCTCAATTAGAGATCAGGTGTTTCTCACCTTTCAACAATGTTCTCAGATGTGTAAGGTGGGAAGGAAAGACATTGGTAAATAAACTGGGCATGGTCACAGCTCATTGTAGAGCTAGAATCTAATAATTTTTCTATAATTTCTAATACTTTGGAATCATTTTTCTGGGTCTGCATTTTAGGAAAAAAATGGGAAGATCATGATATTGAAGATCAGTACAAAAACCGGGTTAGAAAACTAAGGTGAGTCACAATCACAATAGAAATCATTGTCTAACATGACAAGTCTGGTATTCTGTAAAATTTTCAAAAGAAGCAAACAGAACAACTGCTGCTTCAAATATACACTTCTCAGAAAATTTTCACCAAATTTCTTTCTTATATATGATAAAAATGTTCAGTGTTTGAAAAGTGGTTAAAAAAGAAAACAGTGTTAGTAAACCCTATATATGAATATCACTGTTTTGATAATAGTAAGGCTGAAAGTCCTCTTGCAGAGCATTCAGTACATGTATTCAATTTCAGGCCATTCATTCAGACAAGGGGAAAACCTTCAATTTTGCTATAAATCAACAAAATGTAATTTAAATACCTACTAATAAACATAAAATCTCTGACAAATTGTTAATTATGTGCGTCTTGTTTTTTACAGAAGTCATATGGTAAAGAGAATCTGTGAAGGGAAAGAAGGTAGTCAATGTGGAGGAAACTTCAGCCTTATTTCAAATCTCAATCTGAAGAAGAAAATTCTTTTTGGGAGAAAACCACAGAAAAACAGCGTGTGTGGGAAAGTTTTCATGCATCATTCTTCTCACAGTAAGCACATCAGATGTCACACTGGATATAAGCCCTTTGAGTATCAGAAATATGAAGAGAAGCCGTATAAATGTAACATCTGTGGGAGAGCCTTCAGTTATGTCCAGTGTTTTGAAAAACATGAGAGAAAGCACAATGGAGAAAAAACCTATAAATGTAAGGAATGTGGGAAAGCCCATAGTTCTTCAACTTCACTTCAAATACATGAAAGATCCCACATCGGAGATAAACTCTTTGAATGTAAACAATGTGGTAAAGCCTACAGATATTACAGTGCCTTGCAAACACATGAAAGGACCCACACAGGCCAGAAATCCTATGAATGTAAACAATGTGGTAAAGCTTTCAGTTCTCATCTAGGTTTTCAAATACATGAAAGGAGTCACACTGGAGAAAAACCCTATGAATGTAAAAAATGTAGTAAAGCATTCAGTTGTCTCAGTTACCTTCGAAGTCATGAAAAAATTCACACTGTAGAGAAACCCTATGAATGTAAGGAATGTGGAAAAGCCTTCAGATATTATCATAATTACCAAACACATGAAAGAAAATTCACTGGAGAGAGCCCGTATGAATGTAAGGAATGTGGAAAAGCCTTCAGGTGTTATCAAAGTTTTCAGAAACATGAAAGAATTCACACTGGAGGGAAACCCTATGAATGTAAGGAATGTGGGCTAGCCTATAGATATTACAGTACCTTACAAAGACACGAAAGGACTCACACTGGAGAAAAACCCTATAAATGTAAACAATGTGGTAAAGCCTATAGAGGTCACAGTGCTTTACAAACACATGAAAGGACTCACACAGGAGAGAAACCCTATGACTGTAAGGAATGTGGAAAAGTTTTTATTTCTCATCTAGGCTTCCAAATACATGAAAGGAGTCACACTGGAGAGAAACCTTATGAGTGTAAACAATGTAGTAAATCCTTTAGTTGTGTCAGTTATCTTCGACGTCATGAAAAAATTCACACTGGAGAGAAACCCTATGAATGTAAGCAATGTGGGCTAGCCTACAGGTACTACAGTACCTTACAAAGACATGAAAGAACTCATACTGGAGAGAAACCTTATGAATGTAAGGAATGTGGGCTAGCCTACAGATATTTCAGTACCTTACAAAGTCACGAAAGAATTCATACTGGAGAAAAACCTTATGTATGTAAGGAATGTGGGAAAACCTTCAGATGGTACCAAAGTTTTCAAACACATGAAAGAAATCACACTGGAGAGAAACCATATGTATGTGAAAAATGTAGTAAACAATTTAGTTGTCTTCGTTATCTTCGAAAACATGAAAGAAATCACACTGCAAGGAAACGCTATGAATGTAAAAACTGTAATAAAGCATTTAGGTATCCCAGTGACCTTCAAAAACATGAAAGAAATCACACTGGAGAGAAACCTTTTGAATGTAAACAATGTGGTAAAGCCTACAAAGATCAAAGTTCCTTACAAACACATGAAAGAACTCATACTGGAGAGAAACCCTATGAATGTAAGGAATGTGGAAAAGCCTTCGTTTATCACACAACATTTAGAAGACACATGACAATGCACACTGGCGAGAAACCAAGAAAAGTACAGAATTTGGGAAAAGCTTCAGTAATCCCATTTCCTTTCGAAAGCATGAAATAATTACCTGTATAAAAACTCTTGAATGTAAACAGCTTGGGAAAGACTAATTGGTCCGCATTTTTACATGTGAAAATTCCTATGAAAAAGAAATTAAAATGTAGGTAATGTAAGAAAGCTTGATAGAAATTAATTCAGGTGTAAGTGACAGAAAACTTTCAACATGAAACGTTTATTATTAGTGTTGTAAACATACTGTGTATATTGAACCTTTTTTTATAGTGCATCATTGGACTGGATTTCTATTAATTTCAGAAATGAATATTCATGTGAGATATTTCTGAGAGTTGTCTTTCAGCAATAGTACATAAGATAAATAGTGCTTTTTTCTTAAAGTATTTAATAGTTCTATCGATTGTCAGCTAAGCCTATTAGATCAATGGTTGAATTGAAGTATATTTTTTATATGTTGTCAGGCTAAATATTTTTTATAATATTTTATTTTGTTTTAGGGGGCTATTGAAAAATGACAGTTTGGTATTTGGGTGTTCCTAGTGACTTTTTCTAGTTGCCTAGTGGCAGTCCCTCTTAACACAGCTCCTTTTGGTGGGGGCGGGGTGGTGAGTATTGGAGCTTTTTGTTTATTTTCCATACTAATGACTAGTAAGAATAAATTTTATGTGTGGCAAGTTTAGGAAAGAGTATAGTATCATGTGAATTTTTATTTTCATATTTGGGCCTTGGCTTTTTGTTCTTCCTTCGGACTGATGTTTGGTGAATTGACTATGAGTTATGAAGAGAGACCTGTGATAGGGCAACAAAATCTAGAGCTGGAGATTATCCCTCCCGTTGGGTAATGTTAGGAACTTGATTTTCCAGTTTATGTTAGAATTCCTTTGTAGCCTTACTTCTGTGAGATTCGGAAGGCAAAAATGAAGACAGATTTTGGAGCCACCAGACAGATAAATAGGAGCTTTGATGATAACGTCTTCCAGCCCATTATCCAAATTCTTTGACCTTCCAATCAAAACTATTCTCAAAACCACCAACAACTGTCTGATATTTATTTTCTGAGAAATGTAGGTTTCCGCTGATGTCTTCACAAAATCCACATCAAAGATCCATCAGTTTAGATTTTTCTGTCACTCCTCTTCTGTCCACCAGGAAACTATTTCAGCCTTTCATGCTTGTGAGTATTCTTTGGTTCCCTTCTTTGGATTATATCTGTATAAGGTCTAATGCACATAGGAAACAGCTTTATGCTGTTAATAGTTCTGGTGAGTATGTTTTCTTGATTGACCGTGACATCTGCAGTGGTGCACTGAAAAAGAAGGACATGGGAGTGTGTTTCTCTGCTGCCTTGACCTGGTCCTTCCATGTGAGAATAAGCACCTTCCTCCTGTCAGGAAGATTGTGGATGTTTCCTGTTACTTGTAGCTAAATGTAATCCCTTGGAATGTTTTCAGTTGTGTTTGATTGTATGTGATTAAAAGTATGTATTTTTTTTGGTCAAATGAGCATTTCTGTAGGTCTTTAATAAAATTTAATTGTTAGCTAAGCTGTTGTATACTAACAAATATTGTGTTTTTCAAATGTTAATATGTCTCATAATTAGAGATTTTAAAACAAACTTTGCAATTCTCTTCATTTAATCATTATACGTTGAGTCAATTTTATCATGTGCATTTCAGTTCAAGTAATTTTTCTTCAGGCATATTTTATCTTTTATAGTTACAATTTTTGTCATGACTCTAATTGTCCTTTTTGCCTAATCCCCAAACCCGAAATCATGGTTTTCCTCAGTGCCCTCTTGCCAGTGACCTGGAGGATCGCACCTGTAGTCAAAGAGAGGAGTGTAATTAATTCTAATAATTAGAGTGACCGCAGAGTACACATGGCTGTGGGGTGTAACATAAAAGGTTGCCTAGGACTTTGTTAGGATTTGGCTTGTGTTGGGAGTATTTGAGGCAGCACAACGTTTTTGTATATTGAGTGCTATGAGGAGGTAAACATTATGTTAATGATAATATAAACCTTGTTTTTAGAATGTGAAAACATCATAGTAGAGCTAAACTTGATTTGTAAGAACTCCCAGTGAGTCATAGTGTAAGAGGAGGGCTATATTGGTCATTTTTATGATTTGGCATTGTCGTATTTACCATTTGTGAGACATGTTTACAAAATACTTTTTCGTCTTGGTCCATCATGGTCAATGATTACCTTTGATGAAGGAAGTATGTGACATCTTGCTCTTCAGCAGGATAAGACTTGGCCTAACAGATTGCAGGCCAGCTCCCAGTCCTCTGAACTGGCTTATGCCTTTAGTACTTATCTGAACACTGGCATATTTCCTATGGTGTATTACATTGTTTACCACATAAAGTACCTCAGTTAAAATATGTAAATTCACTTCTTAGCATACTGCATAATGTTTTTAATATCACCTTTCTGACTCAACTTTAAGTTTAGGTAAATTGTGAGAGTACACAAGCCTTGCAAGGGAGAAAGACAGGACCACTGGTCCAATCAAGACTTTCTTGCTCATACTGTACCCTTGGTGCTAATATGTCAACATCCCCTGTTGCCATGCACTTCAGAGTTATTGTAGCCACCTTAGCATAGATAATCAAGGCACAGTAGGATTTGGGTACAGTGACATGAGACAAACTTGTTCTTGCAGTCCTGGTGCTTAAATTTTTGTGGGAAAAGTAAGGTTAACAAATGGTAAAGCTTTGGTTTATAAGGGCTTTGAAGGAAAGTAAAAACTGATGTGGCATAATAGGCTGGGTGTATATATATTTTTTATGACAGTTGGAGCTCAATGAGTGAGGATATTATTATTGATCACTTGTACTTCAACTATATAATACAGCTTAACCACTGTTTCCAGGACAGCTTGGTTATGGAAGTAAATAATAGGTGGCAATATAGGATGTCCTGCTTTCATTGGTTAACAATAAAGAATCACCATAGAGATAAAAACATAAACATGGCTCATATTCTTTTATTCAGTTCTTAACAAAATCTTGTGTATATAACATGGAGTCATGAATTTGGACATTGTTTTATGGAACTTGAGACTTTGTTGATTTTAGCCACAGATATTTGTAGTGTCTTTCTGTGTTTAATGTCATTTGAGAGGATTTATCACTTATTTTTAAGCATGTAAAACATTATTGTATTTGACATGTCCATAATGCTGCTGTACACACTGAGTGACACATGTGTACCCCATTGCACCATGGAGTTCTCTTAATCAGAGAAAGAGTTACATTCATCTGCACCATTCTAGCCCATCCTGAGTTTACTTTATGTGTAGGATGATATCTGTGCAGGTCCACTGTGATTCCCCAGTGGAAACACCACAAACAGGTATAGATGTATAAAGGCAGTCATTCAAGGAATAACTGAGGTGAGTTACAGAGAGGGAGTACTATTTTGAGTGATACCGTAATTGAGTGGGACAAGAGAGATGGGAAATTTTCACCATCTTTTTTTCTTACATGAGTGGCTAGAAACCTCTTGTTTCAATAATCCTCACAGCCCCACAGCTCATTTAGCTGTTGACAGGATTCAACAGCTATGTTTAGACTCCACCACATTGTCTGAAAAATACAAGTAGCAGCTTCAAGTAAAGAGCAAAGAAAATTAAATCTTTGTTCATTTTTATTTTTAGAGTTAAGGAAAATTAGGTGGGGTTTTGTTCATATGGGCACCACAAGAGTGTTCTCTTGGGGTGATGGCATGTTTTCCATCTTTCAATGGCAGTATTTCTATACATTTGAGAAAATTCACAAGTATACTTAGTATTATATATATTTAATAGAAATGAATAAGACACTCCCTTTCATATCCTGAAAGAATATTAAGCTCCCCTGAACCTTGATTTCTATGTTTTCAACACTTCTTTCCAGTACTGTGGGATCCTTCATGGGAAAGATTGAAAGTTTGCGGTGAAGAATTCAGTCCCTACCAGGCCTTTCTTGCAGCCCTGTCTCAATTGAGAAAGTGTCCTCTGGGGTTACACTGCCCTCATCTCATGCACGTAACTAGGAGTGAAGTGGGAGGGCTCCAAGAATCTGTCCTGGAGTTTAAATCAGGCTCCTTGGACAGATCCCTGGATGACCTGTGGCTCTGAGATAAAGGTACATCCCAAGTGGGGTCTGCCTGGGGACGCCTCAGTCATGGGCGTCAGCATCATTTCCTTCCATCTCCTCCACAGCCCATTTCCAGCTCTTTGTTTCCCAGCCCAAGCCTACTCGTGCCTGCTTCCTTGAAAACATCTTTGGAAATCCACGCATACCCCACTCTGGAACAATCTGTAAGTCAACACCAGGCATCTGAGCTGAGAGGGTGACAGAACCAGTTGGCAGAACCTGTGTCATGGCCGCTTTCCCCTCAGCAATAGCAGTCCCAACTGTCACATATTTATGAGGTCTGCTTGCTTACTTATTTACACAATACTTAAAAATTTACTGACTTTGGGAAAACTAATCGCTCTCAAAGATGTGCAGGTAACCATCACTCCCTTATCTCCCAACACTTCTTTATTTAGCAGCCTCCTATCGTGCATTCCAGTTTCTCTAAACTACGTGTGGTGGACTAAACCACACAAGGCGTTCTTTCTACCAGAAACTATTCTCGTCAGCTGCTGCTGCACACAATTAGAGAAGCGCTGCTGGCAACTGACTCTGTAAGTGGAGGCCCTTTAAGGACCTTTCTTGATGACCCTCCACAGCCAGCTTCCCATTTTGACCTGGGTCATGGTTGCAGGATCTCTCAGGCTTGCTAACTAGAGGCTCCTCAGTGAAAACATTGATACTTGCAGGATAGAGCATAAATTGTCCCTATTGGCATGTCCCACTTACAGAAGAAAATATGTTTTCCTCACACTGATGTAATTGGTTCTAGAGAAGGTCATCTCCTTTCTAGACACTTTAGGCACTTAGGGTATCACTAGGTATCACCTGAGTAATCAGAGAGTTCATATACTCCATGAACAGTGTGCCATTACTACACCTGTTGGAGTCCTCTGCAGAGATGCTACATCTTGTCCCTAGATCAAACAGTCCATTGCTGATCAAAGATTGGACCCAAACATCAGATTCATTAATTAAATTCCCAGCAATCATGTTAGCATAGGAGAATTCCATGGCCAAGTATTGAACCTATCTGCACATTTTTACAGTTTTTTTTCGGGCAGGACAATGATCTAGCAGTGTCATTCCACCAATAACAACAACTATTTATCCAAGGTCATCCCTCTGGTGTAAAGAATTCAAAATAACTTTTCCCCAATACCCAAGTACAATTCAAAGCCACTTCTTACTTTGTACATATTAAGCTTAATCTGCAGAGGCTCATTTCAATCCTCAGGGAAATAAATTAGTTTGAATTTCTGACCACATACTACACTTGAGATCTGATGATATTAACTTCAGCGCCATGAGCACAATGATTCGTAACCATTTAGAGGCCGCTAAACTTACAATTAGGCAAAATTCAAGGGACTTCCTTTTTTTGCCATGCTAACTTAATGACTGACCAATGCACCTGTTGTCCAAAAAAATGCCACTTGTAATATAGACAAGGAACATGTGTTCCAGACCAAGGGTAAGGGTTCTATAGCCAATGGTAAACAGATGTTATAGGACGTCTCACTCCCTCTGCTGGCTACTCGCTCTGCTCTGACCGTGGCAGATACTTATACAGACAAATTACACATCCTATCATAATGGCCCTGCTGAAACCAATATGTAAGGACTCATCGGGATACTCTAGAGATAATTGACATTATCAACTCAATTTTGAAAAAAAAAAAATTGTCTCTCCCAAAAGCATTTGGTGGACCTTGTACTCTCTTACGTCCCAGGCTATAACCTTCATAGGGTGTCTTAATGGTTTACTTAAATTTTACTTTCTTATATATAGATAGGTCTTCCTGCTGTACAGGGCACTAGTTAGATTCAATCCTCAGTTATTGAGGCCACTCTTTTTGCTCTGTTCATCAGGCTTATGGGCACCTTATTGGAAGAGACTTTCTTTACTAGACATTTGTCAGAATGGTCAGTTCTGTAGTTTTGGGCTTGTAATGTTGCATCCAGCCACCATTCTTAGGTCTTACTCCTTGGTCCTCTTCCTAACACCACATGTATAGTCTGTGTACCCTGAATATCAATATTTCCTTTTGCACACCCTTCTTCAAAACCCTTCTTGCCCATGAAATATAAATGTGCTGTTTTTACACTATTTGCATGCATGTGCTCATTGTTGTGAAATCGAATTAAGGAAACTTCATTTAAAATCAACTTAGGAGGCAAGAAGGGGAATTTTCATGCACTACCACTTTAGATCAATTGCATACCCCCCAAAGGAAACAGATAGTCACAGGCCCCAACAGGAAGGGACATACCTTGCATTCCAGCAGGAAGGTGTCTCTACTATCCCAGAAGGAATAAGATTTCTCTTTGCCCAGCAAAAAGACTACCCAATGGGAACTTCTAAAACTCAACCAATGAGGAGCCGTCACCACCCTGAACTCTTACTTCCCTCAGATGGATTTTCATTCCACGCAACCCATCCCAACTTTCTCTTTTTTCTCTATAAAGTAACATTCTTCTTCTTTGTTTGCTGGACTATCATAGATTTTGCTATAGCATGCTTGTCCTGAATTACAATGCTTTGACATTCCTGAACAAACTCACTTTACTGGTTTAATAACTGGCTTTGTATTTTTTTTTTTTTTTTAAGGTCAACATTGCTATGAGAGTCCTGGTACTGACCTGAACACACATGATGTTATTCAACAAAAACATCATTAATGCCAATCAAGAAATTCCCAAAACACTCAATGTACAAGTAGCAGACAGCTAATGCTTCAGATGTTTTCCTTGAAGTGTAACTCCCTGCAGCCATGGTAGCTGATGACCAGTTAACTTTGGCTATTTGGTAACAGCCAGGGAGAGTTCTGTTCCCTGAAAAGGCCTGCTTGCTGTATGTGGGTAGTCTTAGAGTGGCAAGGAGTCGCCAATAACACAACAAATGAGAGAATAAGTTAAACAGTAACATTAGTAAAGCATTTGAACAGAATTCAGTAGCCACTGTGACACTTTTTTGGATCTCTCCTGCATACCGTGGGATGACTAGATTAAAATATTTTTTTGAAGCTTCACCATCTTAATTATATGTTGCTTGTGCTTTTCATATGACTTCTCAATATTCAGATTCAAACTCATTTAAATGAGATGTGTTATCATTCAGTCATCATTAATAAGACACTGACCTCTTTTTTGATATTTGACCCTTAATCAGCTTTAGATACATGCTCACCCTGCCTGGCTCAGAATGGATAAGGAAGTTAGGAAAGTTGACAAATGTCCCTTTTTGTGTCAGTGGGTAGGAGGGTCAAACCTTGAAAACTCTCAGCCTCCATTCTTACACACTTAAAAGGTCACCCCATTCACCTTTGCACAAGCCACCTGAACCAACTTACCCTTGTCCTACTCTCCTTTGAAAGTACATTTGAGTAATAAACATTTTGTTCAATTGATACATGTGGCGACTTCAGTCTTGACACCCAATCACATTTTAGTTGGTGTTAATTCTACTCCCAAAAGGACAAGGATATAACAGAGGTTAAACAGTGGAAAGTCTTCAGGGTACGTTTTGTACTGGGACCAGCCTATTAATAACCAATGTTGTGGCTGGACCAGCCCTTGTGGTTATTATAATTGCAAGACGCCCTTGTGAGATCACATGGCAAACCAATGCTCCCAAATAACCAATACTCAGTAATAACCATCAGGAAACTTTGAAAAGGTACAGATTTATTACTTACAAGACCTGGAAGTTCACAGCACACCAGGGGCCATTCAGCGAGGTTGCAGGAGGGAGAGGAATAAGGGGAGAGGTGAAGGAGAGACTGGGAGAGGGGGAGAGGAAGGGAGAGTGCTCTTGGGCCTGGGGTTCTGCTTTTATTTGGATTGAGTGTGGAGACCTACTGTTTCAAGAGCTTTCTCTTTGCTGGTTAATTTAAACAAAAGAACAGCAATTTAGAGCATGAGAAGAGGAAACAAGTTGCCCAAAAGGTCAGTTATTGAAATCAACCGAGATTTCTAAAACAAAGAGGCCTCAGTGAGGAGAGGTGGCCTGGCTCTTATCTAGTCCAGTGGCTGGCAATGTGTTCACTCAAGATTCACTTTGAAATGGGGGCTTTCATAATCAAAGCTTAAGTCAGACATTTTCTCTACAACAAAGAAAAAAAAGTCAGGTCTTACTCCACAGGGGACAAACAGGTGTTCAGGGTGACAAATTGGTATACAGGGCAGGGAATTTTTATATAATGAGCAAAAAAAAATCCTTTTTTTTTTTCATTTTTGGTACCTTTTTCAAAGATCAGTTGTCCATAAATGTGGAGGTTTATTTCTCAAGTTGCAATCTATGCCATAAATGTATGTCTATCTTCGTGTCAGTATCACACTATCTTGATTAATTTGTTAGTATAAAGTTTTGAAATGAAGATATGTTAGTGCTTTATTTTTTATAAGATTTGTTTCACAATTTTGGTACCTTTGCAATCCCAGATAGTCTATGAAATACCTTGCCAATTTCTAGGTCATTTTGTGGAATGGTGCAGTTTTAGGAATGTTAAGTCTTCTGCACCATGAAATTGGGATGTTTTTCCGTTACTAAAAAACAAACAAAACCCCAAATTGAGCTGCTCACTGCTCAAAAGCCAGTACTAGAGAGACAAGTGTTGGGTGGAAGGAAAGGTTGCTTTATTCAGGAAGCAGGAATTTTATTTACTTGTCATATTTTATTCATTTGCCTCTCAAGTACTGGCTTTCGAGCATGATAATGTTTGATAATGTTTCCAGTATGATAATGTTTTTAGATGCATTGATCACAAAAGAAAAGTATGATAATGTTTTTAGAGATTCCAGTATGATAATGTTTTTAGATGCATTGATCACAAAAGAAAAACTTTGAAACCACCCACTTGGGCTCTAGCAGTAGAATCAATAAGTGATGATTGATTCTTTTGTCTCACAAGGGAAAAATATAGAGTAACACAACTGAATGGATGGTTTCTGTTCCAATACGTAAAGATCTCTGAGTGATCATTTTATCTTCATTACAGAAAAAAAAATGAACCTCAAAAACAACCCTTCTAAGATACAAGGAGAGATTCGAGATCACATGGCAAATCAATATTCCCAAAATGAGAGACAGGTGAAGATAATTACTACTTTCCTAGAGGAGAAAATTCTGGAGCCAGCAACTTCTAAAACCAAAAACTGTTAATGATTAATTTTCTGGATAGACACAAATTGTACTAACTGGATAGTTAAAAGCTTTAGAGAGAGTCCAGACTTAGAGAACATCACAAAATTCATGAATTTTTTTCTACAGAAGTGCAAATAGCTGCTCACCATGAAACTGGAAAAGAATTTGTATCATGCTTTAGGCAAGAAACCAGGGAAAACATTTCAATACACACATAAAGCATTCTGTTCTCTGTAATATAGGCCATCCATCAAAGAAAATGATTTGCCTAAACCTGCTCTGATTGTGGAAAGAGCCTTCAGACAATAATCAGACCCTTCGGGTTTCCTCTCTGACAAAAGGGAAGAAATAATAAGCTGTTCTGAAGTTCATAGTCCAGAGATTCTGTTCCAGAAAACATGACAGGTTTAATCAAAACATAAGAGAACATTTTCCCACGCAAATAACTGATGATCATATCACCAGGGCTCCAGTATAAAAACAGTAGATTAAAACAGAGCTGCTAGATCCAGTCTCTGCTTATGAGTTTCTAGGGATGCCCAAACACACCGGAGAAAAATATAAAAGGACACTTATATGTAGCACAAGGAATAGAAAAAAGGAAGTTTGTAGTAATAAACTCTTGCATTAAGAAAGAAATATATGAAATCAACAACCTAAAGTTATACCTCAAGGAACTAGAAAAAGAGCAAACTAAACCCAAAGGACAAAGGAATACTTTGAGAACTAAAAAAAATGTGGTCAAAGGAAACTAAGAAATATATAAATAAATGAGAATGTAGCTGAGGCTCTCATATTTTGGCAGCTAGAATTAAATAATTTAATTCTTAATTAGGCCTTTGTTCACATGACAGCCGCTCTTCTTGCTCAACTCCTTCTGTTCTCACGGTATAATATTGTGTTGCTGATGTGCTGTTTCTTTGTCAAGCCGGAGGACATAACTTCAGGGTCTCCAGGAGAATTTATGAGTTTGTTTTGCAGAAGGAGGGAATGTCTCTAAGGTAGCTATGACCAACTGCTGGCACTCAAAAAGTCTGATGTGAAAAGAGTTATCTATGACTAAAGAAACAGACTTCTCTCTCAATTCCACCTCCCCTTTCTCCCCTTTAAAACTCTTCTGCTTGGTCCAGAGCTTCAGAAATAGTCCTGGAGATTAGTTTTACAATGTCAACATCCTTATTCCTACTCAACGGACACACTTAAAAAATGCTGAAAAATGCTCAGTGCTTGGATCCCCCACAAAAGATTTGCGTGGAAGTCTGTCGCTCAGAGGAGAAAGACTAGACAAAGAGTAACAAGCAGAAGCAATTTTATTAAGTAAAGCAGGCAAAGTACACTTGGGAGAAAATCTAACCAGGCACTTCGACAGAGAATCAAATGCCAAGAGAAGCTGAGGGTCAGTAGTTTATGTAAGCAATACGGTTTCTTTGTTCTCCATCTGTTCCACCTGGAATGGGTGAATTCCCAGCTCCTCCCTCTAAACCGCCACTCCCTGCCTGGGCATGCGCAGTGGGTGCCCAGTAAACGGGAAGTCATATGCCTGCACTGTGGGGATTTTGGGGATAGGTGCATGCTCAGTTAACTAATTTTGCCCATACCAGTTGAGCGCCCCCAGAGTAAGTTCATATAGTTGTCATCGGTAGTTAACTGACCATGGGAAAATGAGGGAGTCACCTGAAGCTGCCAGGTATCTTGTGTTTAACTACAATTTCATATTATGTAAATTTTACTGCTAAAGCGGTCTTGGGGCCTCGGTAACTTCTTATTGTCCTTCTCCCTCCAGCTCATATCTACCTATCTACCTGCCCTATTGGTATGTGCATTATATCTTAATAAAACTGTTGAAATAAATAAGTGTATTCAGAACTTTGCAATGTGTCGCGTATTGATTTGATATGATTTCAACTATACTTGTTTGTGACAAAGTTGTTTCTAAGAGTGAAGTTGTTTTGATCTAAGAATAAAGTGGTTTTATAAGTAAAGTCATTTTGGTATGAAGAAACTACATCAGGATGTTGTAACTCAACATCTGTGGTTGTTAGTAAGCACTTAGTTGCCCAGCTGCTGAAGGTCCCTGCTTGGAGCTTATCAATAGGAACATATGAAGAAGCATCTATGGCAAGGGGACATTGAGGCTCTAAATATAGAACATTTGTAAGGATCATCCGAAAATGTTCGTTCTAGGCAAGGCTGCTCTTTACTGATCTAAATAGCTCTCTAAAGTCCTTCGGGCATTAGCTCCTGCCATGGTAAAGGTGCAAACCCTGCAGTGGCCCCTGGAAGATCATCCTGCGTGTTAACATCAGCGCAGTCTTTGCCTAGCAACATGCTCTCACAACGGGAGACTTTTATTTTGCATTGGCAACTCAGCTCAGATTGGCTAAGCCTTCTTTCCTGAAAACCAACTCATAGAAAAGGTAAATCTCAACTAAGCTTGGATTTTATTTCTTTCATCTCCCCCGCATGGAACAATAGTGTAATTAATCTGTCATCGGTGTGGCATTTGTTACTTCTTTATTGACTTATTAAGAGACATTAACCTGGATGCTATTGGCTTGTGTAACTGTTACCATTGGGGCAATCTAAAATCCCTCATTTTCCCCGGTGGCGGTAGCGTTAAGGGTCCTCAGTTCTTTCCACCCATGCAGTGAAGAATTACAGAGTAGCAAGACTTAGGAAAAGTAAGATTTATTAAAGTATGTTTCAAGAGAGAGATGGGCTGTACTAAAGGAGACTGCAGCCTCATGGAACTCAGGACATAGGTCTTATATTGGCTTCTGGATGTGTGTTTACAGGGGTAGTGCTAGATGATTGCCATGTGAGGTCATTTTGATTGACATTTAGCTGTTATATAACCCTTTGCCTACTGTGGTTACCCAGAATTCAGTGTTATAATTAGATTCATGAAATTCCAGGCACATATATGATATTATAATGATGGCACAACAAAGCTAAAGTTATAGAGAGATTACAGTAGTATTAATGGCACAGACGCTCTTGGTCAGAACAAACCAGCGGCTATTTTATGGCTTTTCACTCCTTTGTGTCTCAGAATGTAGGAGGGTGATTTATAACCAGCGAGGTCCTAAGGGAGGTCTTTGGGAAGGGCTTTTATTCTCCAGTTGCTCAGGTCCACCTCACTACCTAATATAACTATTATAATTCCCACAGAGAACCTGTGTTAAATAACTATTGGCAAAGGCAGTTCCAGTCTCTGAGCATTAATTCCCCAAACAAAACACAATGTCAAAGAATCTTGCAATCCAATTTCTTAGGAATATTAGAGTTTGAGTTTAATTAACACATCCATCACCTCACATAGTTACTGTGTGTGTGTGTGTGTGTGTGTGTGTGTTGAGAGTTTAATCCACTCTCAGCGAATTTCAAGTATACGATATAGTGTACATTGATAATGATGAACAAACCTTCAGCAAGCACAGTCAGTCTGGAGGGTCTACAGGAGGAACTAGGGCTTATGGAAGTTCTCTAGCTTTACCTAATCTTGAGACTCCTACAGGAAGAACTCTATTTATAATAAAGTATGGAACAATTATGGTGTACACCTAAAACGAATACAATATTGTATATTAGCTTTGTTTTAATAGAAATTTTTATTTAAAAATAAAGGTCCATGTGTTAGGTAGTCAGGCATGAGCAACAGGAGCGAAGGCTCAGCTCTGTAATCATAGAAACTTCCCTTGAAGGCCTTCCTTAGGCACCTCCCAGAAATACCTTCCTTTTAGGGTTATAAATTACTCCAAATCCTAGAGCACAAAGACCATAAAAGCTGCTGGCTAAACCAGCTACAAATGCATGCGCAGAAATCACCACCCATAACTTCAACCTTATTATACCATCATTATAGTATCGTGACTATGCCTAGAAGTTCATGAATCTAAATATAACAGACTGAATTCTGGGTAAGCACATGTGTAGCAGGCAAAGCGTTATAATACAGCCAACTGTCAGTCAAGGTGAGCTCATATATGGATCACCTAGGACCTCTCATCATGGCCCAAATATAAATAGACCTTCCTATTTCTGTGTTGTTACAGTTCTCCTTGCTGAAAACCCACTCCTCCCTTTGGAGCATACTGTTTTATCACTTTACCTCCTAAATTCTGCAGGGCTACAGTCTTTCCTAGCGTGGCCCATCTCCTTCTAAAATGTAAATCTCACTTTTTCTAAATCCCTCCAACCTGTAATTCTTTGCTCTGTCAGTGGGGAAGAAGTGAGGGAAAACGCACAACACCACTGTCCACCATCCTCCTCCTCCTCTCCTACACCGCTGGGGCGACGCCAGATTTCACATCAGAGCTCCGGTGACCCCAGAGATGACATGGTTTTAATTTCCCCTTCCATGAATTTCTTTCTCCCATCTATAAATACCCCTCCACCTTGGCAAGCAGGCCAGAGTGTGCATGTGGCTTGCCATGTCTGTGTGCTCTAGGTTGCAACCTTTTCTTTTTCCTGAATAAATCCTTTTTGGTAACAAAACACCTAGTCGATATTATTTTTCAGTTGACATTTTAAGGGCTCATTGGGGATTCCAGGAAAGAACAACAGCGACAGCTTCAGGACAGGTGGGGCACCAGGTTCTAGTACCCCGTATGGAGCCACTTGGGTTCGTGGCTTGCTCTCCAATATGAAAGCTTAGGGTGAGTTTTCTATTGAAATCGAGCTTTTGCTTTTTGCGTTTTGAGGCCTTCTGGGTTTTATTCAGGAATTGCTCAGAGGGTTTATTTTTGTGTGTGCGTGTGTTAAAAAAGCCTTGCTTGTTTGACTCACTGTTGTCTGTGTGTACTCAATTTGGCACGTCAGCCTGATTTCTTCAAAAACAGGTTGTCCTTTGAGACAAAACTGGCTTTCACCTAAAGATATCTTTGTGGACGGGGGTTATTTCTACTGAAATTAGTTTGGACCAATGTTAGACTGTATCCTTTCATTGAGAGGAGTGCCACCCAACCCAGCCTCTAACTGGACTTCCCAAGGTTGGTTATTTTTCTAGAACTGGCTCTTAGCCTTCGGCCTAGCCCTCTAGGATGACTATTCTAGAGTGAGGCTGGCTGATGTCTGACTGCAGGTTGCTCGAGCTGTTGTAAATTGTTTCAGGCCCTTTGTTGTAGAGAAAAGTCTCTGAAAAAAATGGGATCTCAGCTATTTAATTATTTTAAGATTGTCCCTCCTCCACCAGCAATGCCAGCCAAGTACACGGTTAAAAGTTCCAGGCATTTTTCATGCTCATATTTAACTAAATAGACAGATCTGACTAAAAGTAATTCAGAAAATCATTGGCCACTCTGGGAAACTTTTGAGATTCCCAACTTCATTTTCCTAAGTCTGTACTGGACAATAATAGTGTTAAAATTGGTAAAACCGAGCAGAAGGCCTTTTTTGAATTGTATTTTTAGGCTACCAAATGAGACCAAAAATCTGAAAGTTGCCTCTTTGTGAAATAAAATCTTAAAATTAACAGAGGCTAGTGAAAATTTAAAGAGAGCAAATGCCCTCAGAAGCCATGTGTTCTTCCTCCGCAGCACTGTCTTGCCCTTCTTCCTCTGCTCCATGTCTCAGGATCCACTTTCAGGTCCACCCTATTCTTCTATGCAGACTGCCTCAGGCTTCTCCTCCAGCTTGCCCAAGCACTTTTTCCCCAACCCCTTAGCCTCAAGCTCCACCTTCAAGGCCATCTTGCCTTCTACCCCTGCCTTCCTTACCTTCAGTTCTGCCTCCGGTGCCATTTTCCCTTGAATCCTCTCCAATTTTGTTCTTCCTCTGAACTTATCAGTACTTTTCCATTTAAGATTAAACCCTCTGTGAGTCCTAACAGACCCTAAGTTTCATATATCCCCTGACTAAATCTGAGTTATGAACCATTGTAAAGGAATTTCCTAAGGTAACTAAGGATCCTATAAGTTTGCTGAGGAATTTGATATTATTGTGCAGGCCTATCAGCCTGGGCATTCTAATTTATATCAGCTACTTCATATGTTAGTTGTTGAAGGCAATGCTCAACACTGGATGAGAACCGCCACATGGGAATGATGCAGGAGAGCCCTACAGGGTGGGAGCCCAAAGAGGGTCCCCGACCCCAGAGCTCCGGTGACCAGGTTCTTGTCTTATGTCACAAGAAAGAATTTAAGGACACAACAAAGAGCAAGCAGGAAAGTATATGTTCTTTTAAAGCTAAATAAATTAAGAGAAAAGTGCAGACAACTTAGAAAGAGAGTATGCACTGAACTTTCTGGGCTTTTGTTTTCTTGGGGTTGGGGCTGTCCCAAGGCTATCCGGCCCACCTCCAGATCTTGGTCTGTTTCTTATGCCACCTAGACAGGAGGAGGTGGCACAAGGCCATCTATCTTGTCTCCTGGCCTTGGCTTGTTTCTCAAGCGGAGGTCTTGTTAGGTAGCTAGTCATACATGAGCAACAAGGGGAACAAAGCAATAGGGCCCAAGCCTAGAGACCACCAAAAGAACACTCTATTGGTAATTAGAGAATTCCTTCTGCACCCTCAGAGACAGAGAAAAAGAGGGTTATAGTTTTAGCTGGCCTAATCCGGCTACTGATGCCTTTGCAGAAGGTACTTCCTAATTTGCCTACAATTTAAGCTTCATTATAATACTATGTTTATGCCTGGAAGTTCATGAATCTAATTGTAACAGACTGAATTCTGGGTAAGTACATGTATACTAGGCACAAGTTATATAGCAGCCAAGTATCAATTAAAATGACCTCACTTGCCAATAACCTACGAAGCCTTTGGAACCACCCTATCATGGCCCAGATATAAGGCAGTCATTCCCCTTTCTGGGTATGGAAACTTTCCATTCTCACTGACACTGGCGCTGCTCCCTCGGTGCTCAATGCTGCTGTCATAACGTAGCCCTGCCTCAGAGAAATAACACAGTCAGATAGTAGGGATTCCTAGTAAACTCAACAGTTTCATATCTCTGAACCTCATCCTTTTTGCTTAGGCCCCTTGAGATATACATTCTTTTCTCCTTAGTTCTTCTGCCCCTACTCACTCATTAGGCTGAGTCTTCCTAGAGGTGTATCATGCTTGAATATCCTTTACCCAAAAAGGGAGAAATAATGTTAGATATTGATCATAACTTTCAGAATGGTCGATTAGGTGAATTAAGTGGCCTTTCAACATCTTTTATTTGTTCTGTTTTTGATGGTACAGTAGCTGAGTCTGGGAGCACTGATCAATTGTCTTTATTGGACCAACTGCCATCTTCTTTTTATTTATTTATTTATTATTTTTTAAAAAGCCTTATACAATGATGTTGAAGAAAAGGAGAAAACCATCATAATTTCTTTTCTCCACACTTTAATTTGATGTTGACTTTGGATAAGAAGAATGAAAATGAATATCTCATTTATTTGGCAGTTAAAAATCAACACAATTCTAAAGTGAAATTTCACTTAATTTATCAAACAGTCCCAAACATTTGATGAAAAAAAATGTAAAGAATAAAATTTCAAAGGGATTTTATTTAAAAATAATCACTGGGCATGTACTGTAATGAAACTTTTAATGACCTTTTTTTTAAAATTTATTTCTGAGCTCGTCTTTAGTGAAATTACTTGGTAGTGAATAGTACCAGAGCGATGGCTTGGGAGACAAAACTTCTTGGTTTCTGAAACAATGAAAAGTAGCACCCTTTGGTGATTTAGAATCTTTCTGAGGAACTTCAAGCTCCCTCTAAGCAGTCTTGCCTAATCCCTGGGACATTCCCTCAGGGCTGGCGGGGCTGGAGGGGCTGGGGTGGTTGGTGAGGCTGCTGGTAGGGAGTGTTACCAAGCCTGCTACTTTTATCCTGGCCTTGAGGAAGCCCTGGGAGGTGCCGTGACTCTTCTGAGGACACATAGTCCCTGAATCAAGTGAAACTGGGGACTAAGGACTGCTGAGAAGAGTCCTGCCCATATAAGGTTCACCCAGAGTCATATACCCAGTGGCCTCACAGGTCCAATCCTTGGAGGTGGGGAGGCTGCCAGGGAGGCTGCCAGGGAGCCCTACCTCCTGAGGCCTCTCAGCATCATGGACTCAGGAGGCTCTGATCCATGATGTGTATTTTTTCTCTCACTCACAGAGAGAGAGTTTGGTGTGATATTTTTACATCTGGATGTTAAGAGCCAATATGATATTGTAGTTCAAAACTCAGGCTTTGTAGTTGTACTGTGCTGGACTTCTGAATTCAATACTTACTAGCTGTGTGGCCTTGTTAATGAAAACTTTCCAAGCCTCATTTTACTTTCATTTTGTAAAATTAGGATACTAAATCCACATCCCAAGCTTGGTGTGTGGATTAAATAAGGTCATATATAAAATGCTTAGTACAGTACCAAGCATATAGTAAATACTCAAAAAAAAATAAATTTTTTCTTATTACACTTCTATTACATATTTGACCTATTGTTGAAAAGTTCTAGATTGCTGAATCCCTTTCTCTCTGCTGAATAACCCAACAGTTTGTGTATCTGAGAGAGCTGGAGGGGAGAAACAGTTTTGGCCCCCATTTAAGGAGTCCCTCTCTTAGGTTCCTGGAGGCTGGATCGAGGCTGGAATAATTGCACTGGTGTCTCCAGCCCCACCATGAGCAAGCCATAGCATTTCTATTAGGGACAGGGTCTGGAGGCCTGCAGAGGAGCAGTGGATGGACCCCTCTTCTAAAGGGCTTTGCCCATTGTTGTTTCCCCTATAATTTCTGCCTTTTACTAGAATTGGAAACCATGCACTGGGCTATCATTTTAGAAGATAGAACATCCTTTAAAAAATCCTTAAAAAAAAATCTTTCTAAAGAAGTGTTTCAGCTGCAGACCGAGTGGAGACTTCTGGTAAGTGAAGTTAGGCCATAGTTTCTCCCATCAATCTATTCACAACTACTGATATGTGAGGGGCAAGGAGCCTCCTGGGAACAGGAATCTGTCCATGGCCAAGCTGACTCACCATAAAGGGCTGTTTCTAGAACTGCTTCCCACCCAGGCAGCTCAATTTTATACTCAAGAGTGGAGGGAGCTTTGTGCCTAAAATGAAAGGGCTGGTGACTAAGGCTTGTGACATTCTGAGGGTTGTCATTCTTGTGTTGTCAACCCTGTGTGACCAGAAAATGTCCTGATTTTACACAAGAGATAAGACTTGTCTCCCCTGGTGTTTCAGAAGCTTCCAGCCCCATGGGCACTCAGGTGAAGCAGTGTGTCTGGGTAGGTGGAGCAACCACCAGCTTCTGACACCTTCTTTATGGGCAAAATCTTTAACTGATATTGGCAGAATCCACAGTGCACCTCCTATTAAGGTTCAAATTGATCCTTCAAAATCTTTTCCCAGAATTAATCAATATCCTATAAGTAAAGAGGTCTTTCACGATTTAAGCCAATAATAGTAGATGACATAACTCAGGGCTTTATTATTCCTTTCACTAGTCCCTATAACACTCCTATTTTACCTGTGAGACAGCTAAAGGGACGAGGGTGGAAGTTTGCCCAGGACCTTAGAGCAATAAACCACATTGTTTTCCCTCGACACCCTGCTGTCCCTGACCCTCTTACACTGCTAGCCTCCATCCCAACTGGAAGTAAATTCTCTCCGGTAATTGAATAATGTAGTGCATTATTTAGTGTCCCAGGTGATGAAGCTAGCCAATACCGTTTTGACTTCACTTGGGAAGGAAAACAATTTACCTGGACAGAAATGCATTAAGATTTTACTGAAAGGCCATCATTTCTCACAAACTCTGAAGACTGATTGTGATGATACAACTTTTCTCACAAGTTCTACCTTATTGTATGGATGATTTACCCCGCTGTTCTTTTTCTCAGGTCTCCTCACAGGAAGATACCATCCACCTGTTAGGATCTTTGGCCTTAAAGGAACAAATAGTCTCTAAAGAAACATTACAGTTTGTACAAACTCAGGTTTGCTATTTGGGTCCTCTGATATCAGAACAAGGACCACACCTAGATCCAGGTAGGCTTCACAGTGTCCTAAGTTTCCTAAGGCCTCAAACTAAGCACCAGTTGCTAGGTTTTCTTGGGCTAATTGGCTATTGCTGAAATTGGATCCCAAGTCTCTTACAGCAAAACCTCTCTGTCTTACTAAAGAATCACAGTCCTGATCCAATTTTATGGGAAGAACAGGATGACAGAGCCATTAAAGCCTTAAAGGAGAGTCTGATAAACCTACCTGCTCTTGGGCCTCCTGACTACCAGGCCCCCCTTTTCCTTGTGCATGAAAAGGAAGGCGATGCCCTTGGGGTACTCACCCAAAAACATGTGGATCGCAATAGACCTCTAGGATACTATAGCCAGCAATTGGACCCTGTGGCTCAGGGATACCCCTCTTTGTCCTATAACCATTGCTGCTACTACCCTCTTGTAAGGCCGCAGAGAAAATTGTTCCAGGTCCCCTGTAACCATCGTTGTACCTCATGCAGTAGAAGTTTTCCTGAATTCTTACATGCTCAGCATCTTTCCGTCGTCAAAGATGGTTATTTCCTATAAAATTCTTGTTAACTGCTTCGCCTGTAACTCTTTCACTTTGTTATTACCTTAATCCAGCTACTCTTCTCCCTTCTGAGACCAGCAAAGCACCTCATGACTCCTTGTGATGATTTGCAGGAGACTCCTGTAGGTAAAGCTGATTTCTCATGGTTTACAAATGGTTTGTACTTAAAAAATGAAAATGATAAATACTGTGCTGATTATACGATTGTATCCTCCTTTTAAAGTCAGCAAGGCAGCATCTTTGCCTTTGGCTACTTTGGCACCACAGGCTGAATTATATGCCCTCACTCGGGCTTGCGTTTTAGCAAAGGGTAAAACTGTCAACATTTATACTGACAGTAGATATGCATTTGGAGTAGCTCATGATTTGGGGACGTTATGGAAGCAGCATAGTTTCCTTACCTCCAATGGAGACAAAATTTAAAATGGTCCATGTGTTCAGGAATTATTGAATATTATACTTTTACCCAATGCTTTAGCTATTATTAAGATCCCAGGACATTCTAAACTTGACTCCCTGGAAGCTAAAGGATATTACCTGCTGGTGTTTTCTGCTAAAGATATTGCCCTTCAAGGCATCAGCGGCTGTCAAACCACTGTCATGGTCCAAAGGGATGTTTACCCAGTTGATAACTTAGAAAAACTGGCCAAAGAAGGTCAGTAATTGGCTTCAGAAAAAGAAAAGCAAGATCGAAATCCAACAATTGCTGGTTTGATAGGAAGAGAAAGCCCTGGTTTGGACTATATAACCCTGTCCTAACAGAAACTCTAAATTTCCTTTCCTGACTACTGTACATACATTAAACCATTGGTCCACTGACAAAATGACAGCATTCATGAATCAGTTCTGGTAGGGGGGGATATTAACAAGGCCACAAAGTGCCAACCTTAAGTATCCTACCTGTCCAAAGTACAACCCAAGGAAGCCTTTTTGCACTGCCTCTGGACATTTTAAGTTGCCTAACAGACCATCTGAGGTTTGGCAAATAGATTTCATACAGCTTCTCCCATCTCATGGTCACAAATATGTTCTAGTCATGTGTATGCTTTCTCACTGAAGCTTTCCCTTGCAGACAAGCTAAAGCTTCTCCAGTGCTGAAGTCCTGCTAGAGAAGATTACTCCCGCTTGGGGAACTCCTCTCCAGCTGCACAGTGATGGAGGACCCACTTCTCTGGTCAGCTGCTCCAACGAGTCTGTGCTATTGGGCCTGTCCTACGACATTTTCACTGTGCTCACTGTCCTGTCTCCAGGTTTAGTTGGATGTACTAATGGTATTATTAAGACGCAATTGGCAACATTTGTAGAAACTCTTCAAATACCTTAGACAAAAACATTGCTGTTAGTCCTCTTAAATCTCAGGTCTAGCCCTCTGGGGGCTCATAAGCTTTCACTTTTTGAGACAATTAGAGGATGTCCCATGCATTTGGCTCTTGCTTCTTTTGACCCACAGTTGGTAAAAAGAGGCTTCAATATCATAAAGGCTAATTGCTTCTACTGAAAATAATCATGCTTTGGTAGGACAATCTCTTCACAGTGCACTCCAGGGAAATGAAAATTCGAAATCCATACTCTAAAACCGGAAGATTTTGTTTACCAGAAAAAAACACCTCAAAAAGGATTCCCTCCAGTTGACAAGGTAGATAGATTGGTAGATATGAACAGGAGAGGGACAATGAAGGGTTAATGAGGCTCTGAGACCACTCAGCAGAAGTATGTACACAACAGGATATCATAATTAAACATATATCCAAACTAGACTGACAGGCAGGTACCTGGCTGCGCCGGGGCCGTCCTCCCCTGCACTCCCACTCCCTCCCCGCCTCTGCCATGCTCGCCCACAGTCAGTTAACTGCAGATGACCATTATATGACCTTATTCTGGGGGCGCTGGGCTGGTATGGACAAAATTAGTTAACTGAGCATGTGCCTATCCCCAAAGTCCCCACAACACAGGTGACTTCCCATCTATGGGCACATACTGCGCATGCCCTGCCCAAGAGTAGGCAGTTCAGAGGGAGAAGCCGGGAATTCGTGCCTTTCAAGGTAGAAGGCTAGAAGGAGAACAAAGAAACTATGGCCCATGAAAACTCAGAACTCCAATTTCTCAGTGCTCTCGATTTTTATCAAGCTACCGGCTTGGATTTTTTTTTTTTCTTTTAGGTGTCCTTTACTTGCATTACTTAATAAATCACTTCTATTTGCTACTTTTCTTCCGTTCTTTCTTCTCCGAGCCTCAAACCTCTACACAAATCTTTTGTGGGGAATCCAAGGACCCAGCCCTTGATTCCCACGATGCAGGCAGCTGATTGCCAGTAACACAGCCGTGCTGGGAGGGTCCTTACCAGATACTGTTGACCAACTCCGGTTGCACTAAACTGCAGGGAGTAGATTCTTGGATTCATGTGTCACACCTAAATAAGTTTCCAAACCCTGACTGTGACTGATGACCTGCACACGGTCTGGTGACCTGAAACTAAAGCTGTCACAAATCGAAGTAGGTGACCTCAGAAGGAAACGAATTGCCAAAATGACTGAATCGGGCCTGTGCAACTCTTTTCTTACTATCTAGTCTTACTTCATTTTTCTCTTTTCCTTGGAAGAAACATGCCTTTGTTTATACCTCCTAAGCTATTGTAAAATGTTGGAACTTTTCCGGTTATTGAATCTGTCATCAAGAACTTTGATCTAAGAGAATGGTCTTTGCTTCATTATCTACAGATTTGAGCTACTGGCTTAAATTCATCTAGGCTGGGTAGTTATGTTGTTCTAATTCTGGTTTGAGTTCTTGTATATTAAGCTCTGCACCTGTTGCCTAATGACCCTGGCAGAGCTGTTCCCAATCCATGCACTTTCCCTCTGATGTGAGAGACGACGTGCAGATGAGGTCCTTCCTGAAATCGAGGGACAAAAGGCTGCTGAAGTTAAAAGACCTGACTGTTGATGAGCAATGTTTTCAGAGAAAGATCTCGATCAAAAGGGGTGAATGATAATGATGAAATGGAACTTAAAGCTAACATGATCAGTAAGGAAGGTCTATGAGAGGAGCTAAGGTTTATGGAAGTTCTCATGCTCTGCTTAACTGCGAGAACCTTACACGTGAGAACCCTACAGGAAGAACTCTATAATAAAGCTCCATGGTTCTTACTTCCCCTTCCACAAACTTCATTTCTATAAATACCCCTCCATCTTGGCATGCAGACCAGAGAGAGCATGTGGCTTGCTATGTCTGTATACTCTGGGTTGCAACCCTATCTTTTTCCCGCGTAGGATGGTCCGAACATAAGAATGCCTAACTAAAAAGTGGGTCATGATGGGTAGTCACATCCTGGGCTTGTAGCTTCCTGAAAAAGGT
Organism: Pteropus medius; assembly: GCF_902729225.1. Classification (NCBI taxonomy): domain Eukaryota; kingdom Metazoa; phylum Chordata; class Mammalia; order Chiroptera; family Pteropodidae; genus Pteropus; species Pteropus medius. The sequence goes on along the minus strand of NW_024349140.1, from coordinate 197,707 downwards.
CAATCTTTACCTTACGTATGTCTGTCTATTGTTTTTTTGCACCTTAGAATGTCATAGTAATTCCTTTTTTCTGGACCCCTTAGGGCGCACCAGAGCTTGAGACCACAGAACCCCTCATTATTATCTTGTTCCCCACATACCATCTCTATGTGCTGTAAATATTAATTATTAACTTCTGTACCCACCAATGTAAGAGAACTGTGTGTCTCTCTTTTACTTTTTATCTAATCTCAGAGATTTCCCCACTTTGCTTTCTTTCACCCCCTTAATCTACCATGAATGGATTTCATGTAACCTTCCTTATGTCTCCTCCTTTAATTCTAATATAGAATAAGCTGCAAAACTGTCATTCTTGGGAGCATTTTCTTAATCCATTGAGATTTTGCTTCCTGGCAATTGTCGTCAGTTTGCCTCAAATGAACTCATGAAAATTCTCTACAGTTTGTATGTTTCTTATATCAGCACTTACTTAGCAGCATCAACACGATTTTAAAGAAGCCCACCCAGAACCAGTCTGCAGATGCAGGACCTGGTGCCAGGTATCAGCGGGGGCCCATTGAGCCCCACTGGTTCCCTGCTTTGCAGCAGGTGAACTTGGGTGAGTTTTTCTTGAAATTCTGGACCTCTCTGTCTTAAGGTAGGAGGCCCTGACTTTGAGTTGTTTTTAAAAATCCTCAAGGTGGTACTAAAGATTAAGGTTTGAGATAATCCAGGCTAAGGACTAGAGCTGAGATAACTCAGGAACAGGAGAAAAAAAAAATGAATGGCTGGTTATTTATTTATTTGTTTGTTTGTTTTATTTATTTTTATTATGGTGACATTGGTTAATAAAATCCAGTAAGTTTCAGGTATACAATTCAACAGTAAGACATATATATTACACACACATATATATATATATATATATATATATATATATATGTCTTATTGTGAGTATATATATATATATATATATATATATATATATATATATAATCCAGTAAGTTTCAGGTATACAATTTATATATATATATATATATATATATATATATATATATACATATATATATATATATATATATATATATACACTCATGGATTTTTTGTGTTCACTGTCTATAGTTAGATTTTTTTCTGTCACCACATATTTGGACCCTTTTTACCTTGTCTACCTCCCCCCCCCACCCTCCGATAACCACTAGTCTATTGTTCATGTCCATGAGTCTCTGTTTGTTGCTTTTAGGTTTATATCTTACATATAAGTGATATCATGTGGTTTTCAACATTTTCTGTCTGGCTTATTTTGCTTAGCATGATTATCTCGAGGTCCATCCAGGTTGTCGCAAATGGCAGTATTTCATCTTTTCTTATGGCTGTGTAATATTCCATTGTATATATGTACCACAGCTTCTTTAGCCAATCATCTGTTGTAGGACAATTCAGTTGCTTCCATGTCCTGGCCACCATGAATAATGCTGCTATTAACATCGGTGTGCAAATGTCTTTTTGGATATGGGTTTTCAAGTCTTTGGAGCAAATACCCAGTAGAGGGATTGCTGGATCATATCGTATATCAATTCTTAGTTTTTTGAGGAAACTCCCTACTGTTTTCCGTAGTGGATGTACCAATTTGCAGTTAGCAGGTTTTTAAAATCAGCTTTTCAATTGGAAGTACTCACTGAGAATCTGAACCAAACCTATTGCTAGATAAATGAGAGTCTGAACTCATCCAGCTCCAAAATTAAAGGGCATATACTCCCCACCTCCAGCTTGAATTTTGGGTATTCTTAGGTGACTAAGAATCTATGTGGAGGTGTTTAAGGGTATCTCTCAAAATGAACAGTGGCCCCATGGAGAATTCCAACACGATTATAATTAAATAATTGACTCATCTAAAGTTGTGCACACAAAGGCTGATTACCTAGCACTCCAAGTCCTCACAGTTGTATTAGACAGCTGGGGAGAGAAACCAATAATGTGACTCAGGCGGTGACAGCCCCTTGGAGCTCAACCCACAAGTAACACACTTCAACTCACCATACAATATACGTAGACTGCAAATCTCAAATGAAAACTAAAATTAACATGGGAAATTGCACCTCCATGGCTGACGATCCCCCAGCTACCATGAATACTCCTGCAGATGAATAATTCCTAAGGAGCCTTTACTTGCCAGCACTTACAGAAATGGGAAGATTTAATTTGAAGTGATATCAACCTAAGATGACTGAAATGGAGCCGTTTTGACACCTAAATTAGTTTTTCGGGGTTTTTTGCATGTGCAATAGGAAATAAAAGAGCCCATTTTAAAATCAAACTAAATGAATAGGAGGCTTACCTCCATTGGCAGAGAGAAGTCTCCAAAATAGAGCACAGAGAAACTTTCTGCTCTTCAGAAAGTTAATGAGAAGAATTTTAAAGACTGTCTCTGAATGAAAGAAGACTTCTGAAGCTGCTTGATGCCAGCATCCCATTTTTCCTGCTTTTCCAATTGCTTGCTATACCCTTCACTTTGTCACCTGACTTTCCTCTCCTTTCCTCCTCCTCCCATCTCTTCTATACCTCCTCCATCACATCACTGACGTAGAGGACACTCAGAATAGAAAACCAGACCAAGATAAACTACAGAAAAAGAAATCAGAAATTCTGGCAGCTCCCTTTGGAGAAAACCTGGTCTCAAGCGGAGGGGAACCAGAGATTGAATATATGTTCCTTGGACTAGAAGAGAACTAAGGAATCTACTAAAGAATCCCCGACCCACTCCAGGATCCTGATGGGTTCTCAAAGGAATTTGATTTAATGTTAGAATGTATAATCCTGGCTATACTGACCTATTCCAATTAATACACCCACTGGTTTCTGAGAGCAAAGCAACAGAATTACTAAATAAGGTTCACAGGGAAACACCTGTAGAAGAGTCTGCTTTTATTGTAAAATGTCAGGTCACTTTAAAGATTGTAGACAGTGGAAAAAGGATTTAGAAAAAAGGAACAGAAGCAAGCTTAAGGCAGCTCCAAGGACTATAAGAGGGCACTCCCCCTTCTCCTTACTAATACTTTAGGAGAAATTGAAATTACCATAAAATGAGAAACTACTGAGGTCCTTGTAGATATTGGGACCACTTTATCTGTTCTTAACCCCACTCAGCTAAGTTACCCTCTCTCTCCAACTAGACTTCTGTAGAAATGGCAGAGAAATCTAATCAACCAATGTCTGGTTTTAATTTAGAACCTGTTCCCTTCTAGCCACGGAATGTTACGAGAAACATACATTTTTACTAGTCATACCTGTCAATCCACCTGATACAGCCAAACTTTCTTAAAACCAGTGACGGCCACATTTCCTTCTCCCAGAAGGATGAAATGTATTTAGAACTAAACGAATCAGATACTGAACCATAGGGATAATAATGATTTTAAAAGAACCTCCATAAGAAGAAACTAATCTTTAGACCAACTGAACATTTTTAAAAATTTTATTTTATTATTAATGTCAAGTATACAGTACATTGGTTAGAAATTTATATAGTTTATAAAATGATCCCCCTAATTGCTCTTTCTTTCCTCTGGCTCTCCACCTAGCCATTACATTAATGCTAACTACATTCTTTATGCCGTGCTCCCCATCCCTGTGACCATCTATCAACTACTAATTTGTACTTCTTTAACCCTTGACCCCATTCTTCAAGACCACAACCCTCCTCCCCTCTGCCCATCACCAGATTGTCCTCTATATTTATGAGTCTGTTTTTGATTAGTTTGTTCTTTTTGTTCCTTAGATGCCACATATAAGTGAAATCATATAGTATTTATCTTTGTCTGACTTATTTCACTCAGCATAATAACCTCTAGGTCCATTCATGTCATTGCAAATGGTAGAATTTCATTTTTTAATGGCTGAGTAATATTCCATTGTGTATATGAACCATAACTTCTTTATCTAATCATGTTGAGGGGCATTTAGGTTGCTTCCATATCTTGGCTATTGTAAATTGTGCTGCCATGAACATAAAAGTGTATAGATCTTTATGAATTATTGTTTTGGTTTTCTTTGGAGAAAGAAAGTGCAATTGCTGGGTCAAAAAGTATATCCATTTTTAATTTTTTGAGAAACCTCCAGACTGTTTTCCCTAGTGGCTGTACCAGATTGCAATCTCACCAATAGTGTATGAGAGTTCCCTTTTCTCCACATCCTTGCCAACAGTTGTTGTTCTTTGATTTATTGATTTATTGATTCTGACAGGTATGAGGTGATATCTCATTGTGGTTTCAATTTGCATGTCTCTAATGATTAGTGACCTTGAGCATCTTTTCATATGTCTATTTGAAAAGACATATTTCCTCTTTGGAGAAATTTGTGTGATTGAACATTTGTTACAAGACGTGCCAATGCAACTTTGGGCCTTCTCCAGTCACCAATATCCTTTATGCATTAGCTGGAATTGAGCCACCCATTACACAAGATTACTTTTTTAGAGAGGGGCTTATAATTCCATGTATGAGCCCTTGCAATTCTCTTATCCTTCAGTAAAGAAGCCAAATGGAAAAAGATGGAAATCTGTACTGGATCTCAGAGTTATAAGAAAAATAGTTATTCTCAGACATTCTGTGCTTCCAAATCCGCATACCCTATTATCAGCTATTTCTGTGGACTGCCAATATTGTTCAGTGGTAGATTTATGTAGTACTTGTTTTAGCATTTCTATAAAAAAAAGGTGGGGGGGGCATCTCTGCTTTCTACCTGGGAGGATCACTTGGACAGTGATGCTGTAGGAATTATGGAGAGTCCCGCCTATTCCTCTCAGATACTAAAAGCTGATTTGAATGATATTGAATTTCCCAGAGATTCTACCCTGATCCAATAAATGGATGATTTACTTTTATGCTCTAGGATGTATTAGACTCCCAAGAGGATGCAATTTACCTTTTACATTAGCTAGCCACAAAGGGACACAGGGTCTCAAAGGACAAGCTTTGATTCTGTTTACCCCAAGTAAAATACCTTGGTTATAATATCTGAAGATAAGCTACAATTAATCCTGAAAGACTCAGAGGAATAATATCTTTTTCTCTTCTAAAACCAAAAAAATAACAAAACAACAACAAACAGCTTAGAGGATTCCTGAGTCTGACTGGATACTGTCACAATTGAGTTCCAAGTTTTTCATTAATGGCACAGCCTCTATATGTTTATTAAAATCAGATTGACCTGACCCAATTCAATGGAACCCCAAAGGGAAACAAGCTGAAGAAGCTCTAGAGGAAGTACTGTCTAAAGCTCTCACCTTGGGACACCTTAATTATAAACTTTCTTCCTTTTTATACATGAAAATTTAAATGCTTTAGGAGTTTCAACTAAAACAACAACAACAACAAAAACATAGAGATCATCGTAGACCTTTAGGATATTACAGTCAGCTAGTAAACTCAGTAGCCAAGGGGCTCTCCTTGCATGACAGCTATCTCTGCTACAGCCATGTTGTGCAAACAAACAGAATAGTTATGGGACCTACTTTAGTTATATTTTTTATTCTGTTGAATCTTTACTGAACTCTCATCACACTCACCAATTCTGTCAGTCAATTGGCTTCTTATGAAGTACTCCTGCTTTCTGTACCTAATATTGCTTTAACTTGACATAACAGTCTTAACCCAGCAACTTGGCTGCCTTCTATGCAGGACAAAGATATCCAGGATTGGGTTTTGGTTACTGACCACCTTCTTGTTCCTAGGAATGATTTATAGGAAACCCCTTTTGATAATGCTGACTTAATTTGGTTCATGGATAGATCTTACTTGAAAGATGAACAGGGACATTACCAAGCTGGATATGCAATAACCTTCATGGTGGCCATAACTGAAGGTTCTTATTTACCTGAATAATATCTGCCCAATAAGTTGAATTAATTGCTCTAACTAGCCAAAGATCAATGGCCAAAGATCAAATAAGCAACATTTACACTGATAATTGTTATGCTTTTGGTATAGTTCACAACTCTGAAATGTTGTGGAAGCGGAGAGGCTTCTTAACTTCCTTGGGGCAGTCCATAAAGGATGGAAATAATAAAATAATAAAACAGAATTATTAGATGTCATAGAGCAACTGAAACAATGGCCAATTATCAAAATTCCAGGATTCTAAAGCATGAAAGCAAAAGGAAATAATTTAGCTAACACTGCAGCTAGATAAGCAACAAAAAGCAAACAAATTATCCAGACCTAACAGTGTTTCTTCTTCCTATTAATTCAGTAAGACGCTTTTACAATTCCAAAGGATAGCTGCAGAAGAAGAGGATATGGCAACAACAAGGGAGAACATTTGACCCAGACAAACAGATATGACTTGGACCCAGTCAGAAACCAATCTTACCTATAGGGGCTCATTTACCTATACTTCAATATGTACATGAGCTAATAGTGGGATTCTGAAAAGATGATTTCTTGAAGGGAACAATATCACTGGGAACCTTCTACTGTAGCTCATAAAGTATATAGCAGATGCTCTATCCATCCCAAATATAACACTGGAAAATCACTCCATGGGTCCCAAGGACACTTTTCACTTCCTTTAGGTCCATTTGAGGTATAGTAATTGGATTTTATCCAAATGCCACCACCTCAAGGATACAAATATACTTTAGTTATGATTTGTGTTTTCTCACTGAGTTGAGGCATTCCCTTTCAGAAGAGCAATAGTTTTCATGGCAGTTTAATTATTACTGGGGAAAAAAATTTCCAATCGTGGAATTCCTTCTGAATTACATAGTGACTGAGGAACTCATTTAACTAGGCAAAATACGTAATCCATTTGTAATAGTTGGCCTATTTCACAGCATTTTCATTGTGCTTACCATCCCAGTCCTCCAGATTGGTGGAACATACAAATGGTACAATTAAAACTCAACTTGGTAAATTTTCAGAAGCTTTTAATTTCCCTTGGCCAAAAGCTCTCCATAAAGTGCTTCTCAACCTGTTAATAATTGCTGAAGGTGTATAAGATAACTTTTATATTATCAATAAACTTTTCATGGTTTCTTTTTTGAAATTTAGAAAGAATGTTATTGTAGAAGGAAGGAAAGGGATGTGTATGTATTTGAGAGAAGTTAAAAGGAAGTAATTTGTCCTAATAAATTGGTTATTTCTGAACAAGTAAAAAGAAACAAACTGAGGGCAAGGGAAGTTGTAGAAAGTTAGTGGAAAAGAAATATTGAGAAAGATTTGATGTGTAAATGCTAGAACTTAATTATGGAAACATGCTTACCCCCTAATCCAACAAAGATTACTAGCCATATTAATTCAGATGGAAGCCGAATATATAAGTTGGCCCTCTGTAATGGTTGCTGAGGCACAGGAAATTTACTTATGAAACTTACTTTACTCCTCACCTCTGGAAATTTTTAAATGGTAATTACAATTTACACTGTTGTGTTCTTACAGTTTTGGTCCTGATTAAACCTTAAAGTTACAGTTCCCAATTGTACAACTAGCAGGAATTAGATTAATAATGAAAGACACCTGAGTTCTTCTAATGGGCAGTAGATGGGCCATATTGAAATAATGATAATAACAACAACAGCAGTAAATGGGAACCCATCTCACCGTCAGATTGTGAAGACTGAAGAGGTATATGGCGTGCTCTCAAACTATAAGTAAATGCTATACTAGATACAAAATACAGAAATATGAGACAGACAGCAAAATTGGATCATGATAGTTGGTGCGTTAGAAGTGATCCGGTGTGTTTTTTTTCTTAATGAAGGCCTGTAACACCTGACTGCCTCCCATTTAGCTGCCTTTCCAGAGGAGTCATCCCTTTTTACAAGACCCCTCAGGGCACAGCTCATGGCACCGGAGCACAAGACCACAGAGCCCTTCAGTGTTAACCTGTTCCCCACATCCATCTCTATGTGCTGCAAATGTTAATCATTAATTCCCTATACCCACCAATGTAAAAGAAGTATGTATCTCTCTCTTACTTTATATCCAGTCCCAGAAATTTCCCCACTTTGCTTTCTCCCACACCCTTTATCTATCATCAGTGTGATGCAGGATAGGGCAAATTCCCGAGTGGGATGACCTCATAAGAAACTGGTTTAGTTTGAGATAAATGTACCCAGCTGTTGATGCCTTGTAATTATTTATATGGTGACATTGGTTAATGAAATCCAATAAGTTTTAGCTGTACACTTTAACAGTAAAGCATGCATATATTTACGCTGTGTGTTCACCTCCCATAGTTAAATTTCTTTCTGTCACCACATATTTGATCCCCTTTACCCTGTCTACTTCCTCCCCTCCCCCATCTCCCTTCCTCCTTACCCTATGTTAACCACTAGTCTATACTCCATGTCCATGAGTCTCTGTTTGTTTGTCCTGTTCGTTTGTTGCTTTTAGGTTTATATCCTACATATAAGTAATATCATGTGATTTTCGACTTTTTCTGTCTGGCTAATTTTGCTAAGCATGATTATCTCAAGGTCCATCCAGGTTGTCACAAATGGCAGTATTTCATCTGTTCTTATGGCTGAGTAATATTCCATTGTATATATGTACCACAGCTTCTTTAGCCAATCATCTATCATTGGACACTTCGGTTGCTTCCATATCCTGGCCAATGTGAATAATGTTGCTATGAACATCGGTGTGCAAATCACTTTTCATATATGGATTTTCAAGTCTTTGGGGTAAATACCCAGTAGAGAGATTGCTGGATCATATAGTAGACCAATTCTTAGTTTTTTGAGGAACTTCCATACTGTTTTCCACAGTGGCTGTACCAATTTGCAGTCCCACCAGCAATGTATGAAGGTTCCTTTTTCTCCACATCCTCTCCAACATTCGTTAGTACTTGTCCTGTTGATTATAGCTATTCTAACAGGTGTGAGATGGTATCTCATTTGGTTTTGATTTGCATTTCCCTAATAACTAACGATGATGCTTTGTAATTTGACAACAGTTGGGGAACCTAATGAAATTTGGTAGGGCCCTTTCCATTTGGGCTGAAATTGGCTCTCCGACCCTTCCAAGTTTTTAAAAAGACATGATCTTCCAGTTGTATTAGAGAGTCTAATTGAGTTTTAGAAGGACTAGGTAGAATGTTATTACCGTGTTCTTAAAGTGCCTTTTGAACTTGACTTAGATTAATAACATGAGATAACATCTATTGCACTTCTTCATTAAAATAAAAGTCTGAAAAGTTAAGAAGGGCTTTCCATAAACCATTTCAAAAGAGCTTAGCCTCAGGGTGTCCTTGGGAGCTAACCGGACTCTTAGCCATGCAATAGATAAAAGAGTTACTATCGAGGTTTCTTGGCAAAGTTTGGCTAGTGTTTTCTTAAGGACGTGGTTAACTTTTTCTACTTTTCCTGTGGGTTGGGGGCCTCCAGGAAGAATTAAGGAGATACTTAATCCCTAAAGCAGAAGCTACCTGCTGGATTATTTTAGTGTTGAAAGAAGGCCCATTGTCACTTTTTAGGCTTCTCGTAGTCCAAATCTAGGGATGATTTCTTTAAGAATTTAGAAACTTTTAAATTTTTCTGTCCGGGTGAGGAAAGCTTCTATCTATCCAGAAAAAGTATCATATCAACAAATGCTAGTAAGTATTTCAACCCTTTGCAAGATAGCATCTAAGTGAAATCTATTTGTCAGTCCTCCCCAGGGAATGATCCCCTATGCTACACTGGCTTTAACAAAGGAGGGGTGATGGGATGGTTCCCTGCGGTAATTGCCAGTGCAAAGTTCACAAGCTCTGGTTACTTCTTTAGTGGTTTGAAGTAATCCCTTTTCAATGAAGATGCAGGAAACTAGCTTATGTAAGGAGTCTCTGCCAAAATGAGAAGATTCATGTACATGTTTAATAACTTTCCATTGTTCATCTTTTGGAAGGAATAATTACTCCTTTTCTGTGAACCATCCCAATGGGTCGAGAATGAGGTTTCTCTGTTTTGCTCCTGTGGCAAGGTATAATTAGGTATGGAGTTGGGGCTTGGGGCCTCTGGTATGAGGGCCACTTGGTTGGGGGATTAGTTTTTTCTGCAGTTTTGGCTCTTCTGTCTGCAAGATTGTTTCCCTTGGTACATCTGAATCCCCCTTTTGGTGCCCCCTACTGTGAATGACCTCTATTTTCCAAGGTTCATTCACTGTTTCAAGAGTTGTAAAATGTCAGTTTTGTGTTGAATTGGGAGCTCTTTGCAGTAAGGAGGTCTCGTTCTTTCCAAACAGCAGCATGTTCATGGAATCCATACATTGAGTCGGTATATTCAGTCCCAGTCCCTTTCCCAATTGTAATGCCCTAATTAGCGCTATGAGTTCGGCTTTTTGAGCAGAAGTGTTAGGTGGTGAAGCATTAGCCTCAAGGATATCTGATAAGCTTACAGTCGCATATCCAGGTTTCCTGAGCCCTCTATGGAACTACTTTCATCTGTGAACCATTCAGCATCAGAGTTGAGTAAGAGTTCATCTTTTAGATCAAGTCAGCTAAAATAAACCCGTTCTGTAGTCTCAACAGAGTGGTGGAGAGGGATCTCTAAATGAGGAACGAGCACCAAAGTAGCAGGGTTTAGTGTTTGACAGACCTTGAAAATGGCATTAGGAGTATCTAATAAGAGGGCTTGATATTTTAATAGGCGCCCTCCCGTTAACCATTGATACCCCTTTGTCTATAATACACTTTGTACTTGATGGGGGGTTAACAGTTGTCAACACAGCAAGGATGCTGTCCTAAAGTAAGTTTGGAAACTTCTTCTACTAATAAGGCAGTGGCCGTAAGCAGCTGGGCCAGCCTAAAGTTACTGGATCGAATTGTTTTTGAAAAATAGGCAATTGGCTTTGTAATGTCTCCCAGCTTTTGAGTTAGCAGTCCCAAAGCTATCCTTTGTTTCAGCTATACAAAGGGTAAATGGTTTTTCTAAATTTGGAAGGCCCAAAGCAAATGGATTTCATGTAAACCTTATGTCTCCTTCTTTGATTCTAATGTATAAAATAAGCTATGAAACTGCCATTCTCAGTAATATTTTCTTAATTTGTTAAGATTTTGCTTCCCAGCAATTGTCAGTTTGCCCCAAATGAATCCATGAAAATTCTCTACAGGTTTGGATGTTTCTTATGTTGACCTAATGAACACATCTCACACCTGTGGTTAGACTGAGACGAGTTCCTGAGCCCAGGCTGGGGCTGTGGGGTTCAACTTTCCCAGAGCTAAGTGCTCTGGCTTCTTTCTCTTAAGGACCAAATGAGAGGGGATGGGGCAGGGATGGGTGAAAGGCTCAAGGGTTGCAAAGATCAAGATTAAAATGGGGCCAGTCTCATCACAGATGGTGAAGCTGCATTTAAACAAGGGCCAGAGTTCCACAAGTGGCCTCCCAGCCTCTTGTCAAGCTCTTGAGCCCTAGACTCTAAGCCTAGAGGACATAAGACTCTCTTGCTCTAGTGTGGCGTGGCTTGACCTGGGCCACCCTCATGTTCTGTACTTACTTGCTCTGTTTGGAAACTGAGTAAGAAATTACCTGTGTACACCTGTGCCCACGTGTTAACAAATAGCTGCGCAAAAACAATCGAAGTAGATCAAGGCCAGCAAATACTTCTGTCTAAAGGCAAATGTGGTAGGCTGGGTCAGGTTCATATCCTCCAGCAGAGGCTGGTTTAGCTGAGCCACGACCCCTCTCACTGGCTGTCACTCAGGCACAAGGAGGTGGGCCTTGTGAACTGTCCAATCAGGGGTCTTCTGCGGCAGGTGGGTGGGGCACCGCAAAAGACTCACGCGCACGTTCTTTCTCACTTAGGCTTCCGTTAGGATTGGGAGTTGCGTTCCCTTAACGGTCTCTGATGACTTTGCCGCAGTCTTTGTCGCGATGTGATCTGCAACGGTCGTGTGGGTCATAAGCAGGACCCAGAAACCTAGAAATGGTGAGAGTCCGGGGCCAGGTGCGGAGACAGAAACAAGGGGCTGGTGGAACAGGCTGAGACCGATCTCTCCGCTGTCACCTCCCAGTTTGTGGACTTGAGTCCACTGGAGGCTCCACTGGGACCTTGGTCCTCTCCGGCACGCAGTGTGGGAGCTGGGCCGGCAGCTGGGACCCTAGGTATCCTGTCCTTCTATTGCGCTCTACGCCCGCAGCCCCGCTTCCCCAGAGATTTTGCGGTGACCACAGGGAGGGTCATCGGAGCAAAGTCATGACTCAGTCTCTGGGGCTTTGTGCGTGGGAGAAACTGCGGTCTGTGGCGCCCCTAGTCTCTGCTTTCTCCTCATTGGGATCCGTTTTCTCCTTAGTTTTCCAAATATTTGGGAAGCAGGGTCTCAAATCCAGGACCCTGTCGCTCCTCTACCCCCGCAGCCTAGTTCTTCTCGGGACTGGCAATAAGTTTCTAAATTTCCAAATCTCTCCCTAATTCTTAAAGCCAACTTCCCCTCACCGATTCACAGCATCCTTATCTACTATTCGTCCTTCGGGTGCATTTAAAACAGACCCGATGTTTAACTTTAATTTTCCTCTAGCACCATGGATGACTCATTTTTAAAGACTGGTTTTGTTTGTGAATATTTTACATGAGAGAAAATGGAATTACCATCTTGAACTACTTTGCATGAAACCCTTGTGCCGGACCTCCAGGACCTTTCCTGGGCACAGACATCTGGTGGGAAGTCCTTTTCTGTTCCTCTTGGGAAACATTCCTGGATGTTCTCTCCTGTTAGCACCGCCCCTCCCTTGGTTTGTCACCTTGAAAAGATTTATTATTTAAGTGACCGTTTTCCAATAAGGATCAAATATAATGAAGAGAGCTCAAAGACAGTATAAAATATTTTGAAACAGACCAAAAAAAGGTGAATTTCAGAAAAAAATATTCCAGTATCACCAATTCATTTGTTAAGAATTCGGATTTCACTATTTTCCCCTGGTGTGTATAGTAAGTTTCTGAGGGCTGGTCTTTACTTCTGGGTATTTTCTTTTTCTTTTTTTTTAATTTTTAATTAAGTTTATTTGGGTAACAGTGGTTAATACAATTATATAATTTTCAGGTGTACATTATCATTTGATATCTGTATATTCTATTGTGTGTTTACCACCCAAAGTCCAGTTTCCTTCAGCTACCATATATTTGATCCCCTTTACCCACTTCACCCTCCCCTAAACCCTATATTTGACTCCCTTTACCCTCCCCCACCCCATTAGTAACCACTAGCCTATAGTCCATGTCCATGAGTCTCTGTTTGTCCTGCTCATTTGTTGCTTTTAGGTTTATATCCCACATATAAGTGATACCATGTGGTTTTCAGCTTTTTCTGTCTGGCTTATTTCGCTTAGCATGATTATCTCGAGGTCCATCCATGTTGTCACAAATGGCTTTAGGTAATATGGTCATTTTAACTATGTTGATTTTTCTGATCAAAGAACACGGAATATCTTTCCATTTCTTTGTATCTTCTTCAATTTCTTTTAATAGGGGATTATAGTTTTCATTATATAGGTCCTTCACTGGTTTTGTTAAATTTATTCCTAGGTATTTTATTCTTTTTGTTACAATTGCAAAAGGAATTATTTTTTCCACTTCTTTTTCTGAGGCTTCATTATTAGAGTATAGGAATGCTATGGATTTTGGAATGTTGATTTTGTATCCAGAGACTTTACTGTATTTGCTTATTGTTTCTAGCAATGTTCTTGTGGAGTCTTTAGGGTTTTCTATATAGAGAATCATGTCATCCACAAATAGTGACAGTTCGACTTCTTCATTTCCTATTTGGATGCCTTTTATATCTTTCTCTTGTGTGATTGTACTCGCTAGGACCTCCAATGTTATATTGAATAACAGTGGCAATAGTGGACAGCCTTGCCTTGTTCCTGATCTTAGAGGGAAGGTTTTTAATTTTTCACCATTAAATATAATGTTGGCTGAGGGTTTGTCACAGATGGCCTTTATTATGTTAATGTACTTTCTTTCTATACCGATTTTGTTAAGTGTTTTGATCATAAATGGATGCTGTATCTTGTCTAAGGCTTTTTCTGCATCTACTGTTATGGTCATATGATTCTTATTTTTTAATTTGTTTATATGGTGTATCACATTAATTGATTTGCATATGTTGAACCATCCCTGTGCCCCTGGGATGAAGCCCACTTGATTTTGGTATATAATCTTTTAAATATGTTGCTGTATTCGGTTCGCTAGTATGTTATTTAGGATTTTTGCGTCTGTGTTCATGAGAGAGATTGGTCTGTAGTTGTCTTTTTTTGTGTTATCTTTACCAGGTTTTGGTATCAGGGTAATATTGGCCTCATAAAATGAGTTGGGAAGTATTGCCTCCTCTTCGATGTTTTTGAAGAGTTTGAGGAGAACAAATATTAAATCTTATTTGAATGTTTGGTAGAATTCACTGGTGAAGCCATCTGGTCTTGGACTTTTTTCCTTTTGGTAGGTTTTTGATGATTGTTTCAATTTCCATACTGCTGATCAATCTATTTGGATGTTTCAGTTTTTCTTGATTCAGTCTAGGAAGGTTGTATCTTTCTAAGTACTTGTCCATTTCTTCTAGGTTATTAAATTTGGTGTTATATACTTTTTCATAGTATTTTTGTATAATCTTTTGTATTTCTGTGATATCAGTTGTAATTTCCCCTCTTTCATCCCTGATTTTGTTTGTGTTCTTTCTCTCTTTTCTTTAGTGAGTCTAGCCAGGGGTTTGTCAATTTAATTAAACTTCTCAAAGAACCAGCTCTTTGTTGCATTAATTTTTCTATAGGATTTTTTTGTTTTCAATTTCATTATTTCTGCTCTAATTTTGATGATTTCTTTCCTTCTGCTGACTTTTGGCCTCGTTTGTTCTTCTTTTTCTAGTTTTTTAAGATAAAGCATTAGGTTGTTTATTTGGGCTTGTTCTTGTTTTTGAAGATAGGACTGTAATGATATGAACTTTCCTCTTATGACTGCTTTTGCTGTGTCCCGAAAGTTTTGATATGTTGAACTATCGTTATCATTCGTTTCTATGTATCTCTTGATCTCTTTTTATTTCTTCTCTGACCCAGTTATTCTTCTGTTGTCTAATCTCCATGTGTTTGTGTTTCTTCCTGATTTCTTTCTGTAGTTGATCTCTAGTTTCAAAGCATTATGATGAGAGAATTTGGTTGATATGATTTCAACCCTCTTGTATTTGTTGAGGCTAGTTCTGTGTCCCAGTATGTGATCGATTCTTGAGAATGTTCCATGTGTACTAGAGAAGAATGTATAAGCAGCTGTTTTGGGATGGAAGGCTCTATATATGTCAATTATGTCCAGTTGTTTTAATGTGTCAATTAAGGATGCTGTTTCCTTATTGCTTTTCTGTTTGGATGATCTGTCCATATCTGACAGTGGAATATTTAGGTCCCCTACTACAATAGTGTTTTGGTCTGTTTCTCCCTTTAGTTAGTAATTGCTTTACATATTTTGGGGATCCTAGATTGAGAGCATAGATATTAATATGCTCCCAATAGTGTGGGAGCATATTAATGTTGTGTCTTCTTGGTGCAGGATTCCCTTTATCATTATGAAATGTCCCTCAGTATCTTTCTTTACCTTTTTTATTTTGAAGTCTATTTTGTCTGATGTTAGTACTGCTTTTCTCCGAATGCCAATTTGCTTGAAATATCATTCCCCCCCTCCCCTTTCACTTTGAGTCTGTATTTGTCTTTGGAGCTGAGATGTGTCTCCTGGAGGCAGCATGTGGCTGGGTTTTGTTTTTTGATCCATTCTGCCACTCT
Source organism: Pteropus medius (assembly GCF_902729225.1). Taxonomy (NCBI): domain Eukaryota; kingdom Metazoa; phylum Chordata; class Mammalia; order Chiroptera; family Pteropodidae; genus Pteropus; species Pteropus medius. The sequence continues at coordinate 181,998 of NW_024349140.1, read as the reverse complement.
ATGCCTTTTTATTGGTGAGTTCAGTCCATTTACATTTAGGGTGGTTATTGAGATATGAGGTCTTCTTATAGCCATTTTATCTTTTGCTTTCTGGTAGCTCGGTGTTTCCATTGCTTCCTTATTCTTGTGTTTCTTTTTTCCTTCTTTAGTTTGGCTTTTGTGGGTTTTGCATTTACTTGTTTTATGTTATACACTTCAGTTCTGAATCTTTGGTGTGTGGTTACCATTAAGAATATGAAAAGGATAGTTATATATATACAGTCATCCATTTTCTTCTGCATGTGCCTTATCTCTATTCCCGTTTGTGAATTTGGATCTTTGAATCCTCCCCTTTCCAGTCATTGTTATCTCAATTTGTCCCTATGTATGCTGAACTTTTAATATTATCTTGTTTTAACAATTCTCTTCGTATTATTTAAGCTTATAATGCCCTGTTCTTAATAAGGATTGCACCCCTCTGCTTCTATTTGCCTGTAGTCACTTTACTCCTAATTATGTTTTTTTCATTTTGTTTTTGTTTTTTGTTTTGTCATTTTGTTTTAGGTGTGCTGACCCCTTTCTTTATTTCCTGTAGTGCAGGCCTTGTAGTGGAGAATTCCTTCAATTTTTGAAAGTCTGGAAGAGTCTTAATTTCTCCTTCATATGTAAAGGAGAGCTTAGCCGGATATATTATTCTAGGCTGGTAGTTCCTTTCACTTAATAGTTTAAATATTTGATTCTATTCCTTTCTGGTTTGTAAGATTTGCGCTGAGAAGTCCAAGGATAATCTAGGGGAGTTACCTTTATAAGTTATGGCTTTTTTCTCCCTTGTTGCCTCGAGAATTCTGTCTTTGTCATTGATTTTTTCATAATTTTAATACAAAGTGTCTTGGTGATGGCCTTTTTGGCTTGAGATAATTGGGTGTTCTGTTGACTTCTTGAATTCCAAGCTCTAGCTCATTCCTTAGATTTGGGAAATCCTTTTCAACTGTTTGTCTGAAAATGCTTTCTAATCCCTGTTCCTTTTCCTCACCTTCGATAATGCCCATTATTCTTATGTTTCCTCTCCTGATGGTATCAGCTAGTTCTTGAAGTTCTCTTTCATTATTTTTCATTCTTTGGTTTCTCTCTTTTTCCTTCTGATTTATTTCTGGATTTCTGTCTTCTATATCACTGATCCTTTCCTCCACTTGGTTGACTCTATTTCCCAAGCTTGTCATTTCATTTTTCAACTTTTGCAATGTTGTTGTTGTTGTTGTTGTTGTTTATCTCCAGAAGATCTGTTCTGTTCTTTTTGAGTGTTTCACTCTCCTTGCTCTGCTCATCTAGTTGTTTTTCAATTCCAGAAATTGTTGATTTAAGTTGTTTGGGATCTCATTGAGTTTTTTTAGAAGTACCATTCTGAATTCTCTGTCATTTATGTCACATATTTCTATGTCTATAAACTTATTTTTTGGAGTTTTTCTCTTTCTTTCTGAGATGCCTTGTCACCTTGGTTGTTCATGGTGTTTAATGGACTATTTCTCCACCTGGGTATTAATGGAAGTGTATTCTGCTGTTTTTCCAGAAAGAAGATTTATTATATAAAGGTCTCTCTTTAGCCTATTGCAAAGTATCACTTTTCTTTTGGTTTCCAGTAGGTGGTGTCTAAGCCTCTTGGATCCTTTCTTTGTATAAAGTCTTAATAACGCTTTTTAAATTTTCTTGTAGATATTTAATCACAGTCGCTAACCTCAGTTTTAGTTCCTGTCAGTGTCAGTGATAATCTTGGCAGCATTTCCTTAGATTCCCCTGGGGCTCTGCAGTGATCAGTCTCAGAGGCTATGGGGGATGGGGCCCTCTAGGTTGAGGATTGGGGGCTGTGTCTCAGTCTCGATTTTGCAACCGCGGCTGGCAAAAATCAGCTGTTGTTCCTCTGTGGTCCCGTCCTGCTTCTCTGCTTTCTACCCTGATGACTGGGCCCTGCAGCCAGCCAGCCATGGGGAGCTCACCGCTATCCAAGTCAGGAATGTTGAGAGAACTGACTGCAGGAACTTGCCGCTCTTTCTCCCCTCCTCCTCCTCCTCCTCCTCCTCTCGCAGGGAACTCCAGGGGCTGCGAGAGGCAGCTTCTTTATTACTCCCAGTCCACTGCCCAACACCCAGGGTTCTGACCTGTGGTAGCTCTTATGCGCAGATCCCATGCTCAGACATGCTGGTGTGCAGTTTGGGTGTTTTTTGTTGAGTTTTAGATGTTCAGCTTACTGTTGTTTCAAGAGGAGAGATCTGGAGACACCTCTCACTCTGCCATTTTTCCAAATATCCTTCTGAGTATTTTCAAATGATATTTCAAGGCTTAGAGTTCCAGACAAGAAGTGTTCAAGTATGATTAATTATTTAAAATCAATTTTTTTGCCATGGAAATAATAGTAAACTGAAATGTTTCTTTTTTTCTGAAAGGAATTAATATTTGATGTTTTCTTGTTGAGCTAGCAAAGTGCTGTATGATTTTCTCCTTTCCACATTAAAGCTGGGTTTAAGTGATTTTGCTGGATTGTTCAAACACTGATTTTTTGTCATTTAAAATGTCAATCATGGTCCAGAAGCAACTACAGTGCAGAATAGAGACCTGTGGTTCGTGACCCAATCTAAGGACTCCTTTTCCTGCAAAGGGAAGCTCTTGAACGCCCCGTGGTTCTTCCTGGGGAGCTTCCCCATGAAGGTGTCCTACCTGCTCACACCCACCATGGAGGAGCCTTTACAGTGAGAGAAGCTGCAGCCCTGGAAATCTGGGGTACATGTGCACATGTGTTTGTCGGGGGGTGCGGGGGTGACACCCCTTCAGAGGTTATGGTTGTGGTTTCTTATATCTAGACATTTTTAGACATTTTGAGTTTTTAATCAACAGTGTAGGTGCACTGAGAGTATAATTTGTACACAGTGAGAAAGTCTGTGACAATCATGTTCTGTCTCATGGACAAAGGGTTTATGAATTAGGGAGTTCATTGGGTTCAGAACTCAAACTCAGGCTGAGTTTTCTCACTGAGAATGGAAGCCTGGGGGAGGGAACACTTCCCTGCTTACAGGAGGAGGGGTGTTGGGCTCCCAGAGTTCATTCCTGGAGTTGCTCAGGCATCTCACCCTCCTTCCCCAGGGACTGACCCACTGGAGGAGTTCTGTCTCAGCCAGGGGTGTCTAGACCCACAAGTTTGGAATTACATTTACCTTTCCAAATGTGGGTTTCCTTCTGAACTGCAGGGAAGCAGGCTGTGTATCTTTTTGATTCCAATATTTGTTTCTTTGCTTGGATTTCTTTGTCGAATATTGCAGGCCTTTGATTCTAGTGTCCATTAGCACCTGGGCTAAGTTGGTTGAGATATACAATATAAGGCAAAAAAATTGTGGAACTCAGATGTGAGATGGATGCTTTTTCCAGTTTTGGTCATGATTATGCCTCTCCCTAGACTACTTTGCCATTAAAAGACTATACTATTCCTAATTTATTTTAATGTCTGTGAGGAAAAAGCAAGTGAATTTCTTTTTTAAATTGGTATGAGGAAAACGACTCAAAACTTATGTAAATCTATGTAATTCCTGGTCCTTTTCAGGACTTAATTGCAAACTCCTAATACATTATGCTATGCTACTCATTCCTGAAAAATATTCCCAGTGTGATATATAGTGGAGGGATAAACTGTTATTCCCCTGTCTTTTTAGTTAGAAAGAGATTTGTGAGTATTTTATGGTCTCTGATTTTATATTCCTTAATGTCTAAAGGATTAAATCTTGGAGTAGTTTCCTGTGTAAAAAAGTTAAAATTAATTTTAAAAAGCAAAGTCAATAAAAAACATTAAGTATAGGAAAATATAGTGTACATGAATTTCTCTCATTTTAAATAAATCATGAATGAGAAGGTTAAAAATATTTCTAAGAAGACTCCCTGACTGAATCTCCATCTCCACATTTGTGCTCTAACTTCATCCACCCTTAAGTAACCAGTTTTGATCACTTCTTGCTCATCCTGTTAGTGTGTCTTCATATAAAAGCAAGCTAGCAAGACTGCTTATTTTTTCTTACCCATGTTCATTGTTGTCATGAGTGACAGGCTCCACATATTTGATGTTTGTCTATTGAAAACTGAAGCCTCACCCTCCCTTTCCCCACCCCAGTGCTTCTTATCTGTCAGGCTGGTGAGGACCTGGAGGCCCCTGCTTGCTGGGGAGCCTTCCTGTGGGCTGTGCTGCTCCGTGTTGTGTTGTGGACCCACCGAGCCTGGAGTCTGCATACCAAGGACTGCAAGTTGACAGTTGTAGACATTTCTCATTCTTGGTGAGCAGGAGTATGGGAGTGGGGCCCTTCTTAAATTGGTCTTGGGTCACTATCTTGGCTGGAATCCTACTGTGTGTTTAGAGTGAAGATGCGACTGAGATGGGACCTCCCAACATAAGAGGGAGCCTTAGGTGTACAAGGATGATTGTAGCCAGTGAATGAAGGGAGATAGACCATCAGGCGGTCACTCCATCAGGAACAGTTTTTCAGAGAGTGGGCTGATTCCGCTCTCCTACGACCAGAGGGCTCACTGGGACCCTTAAGTAACTCTGCTGCTACTGCTCCTACCTCTAGTTTAACACAGATCTTGATCCTCAAGTTATGAGGGACAGCACCCATGGCCTCCTTGTGGCACAGCCAAGGGATTAGTTTAAACCACCTTAAATCCAGAGTACTTAACTCTGTTAAGCAACCAGTGGTCATGGAGGAGGCTTGTAACCTGACGGCAATCATGTGATGCCTTCTGGAGGAGTACATTTAATGAATATCAGGTTAGACAGGATACCTCCCGCCTTTATCTAGTGACCTAAAATACAAAATGGGAAAGACAGGAGGGAAGGAAGAAGAGGAAAAAGGTCCTAAAACAAAGGTCCACAATCTGACCCATTTGCAAATCCAAAATATACTAAGGGGATTTACGTAACAAAAATGAAAGATGTCTGCTTAGCCTTCGATCTTGTGGCATCATAGGTTTGAATTAATATCTCTCATGCACTAATTCACAAAACTTCATGTAATTAATCAAACTGAGTGTCAACTTACAGGTATACCTGGGGATCCTACTAAATTTAAGCAACTTATCTCACCATCTTAGGGGAATTTCTGAATACGGAGAAAAAATAAGTATACTTCATGTTAATCAGCAGAACTCTCACCTTGCCTAAATTCCTCATAGTCATATCACCCATTGTCCTAAAATATCCCTTGGTGAATTGGAAAGCTCTGAACTCATGATTCAGAAATTAAAATTAAGTCGTCACTACTTCCAAATTGACTTGACAAAATGAGTGGCTTCGATCACTTTTTGATTATCTTGTTAGTATTTCTTTATGTAAAAGCAAGCCATGCAAATGCATGTTTCTTACCCACATTTATTCTTGTGATGAATGTCAGGTTCCACGGACTTTAACCTCCCAATAAAATTAGTTAATATTGCCCAGTATCAATTAAACAGGGCCCTGAATTATTGAAAATCCCTATAAGAAACTTATTTAGGAAGCAGTGTTTATCCCCAGTGCTTCTCCTTTTAGTAGCCTTATTTGGTCTGTTCTTGAACCTGGAAAGAATGAATGACACCTCCCAATGGGTTACCGCAAGCTTGAGGTTGTGATTGCGGCAAGTAAAGCCCTAGCCCCATTGTGGAAATTACTGACCATATCCACTTGGCAGCTGGTCCACATTCTGCGATCACAGATTTAGGTAAGTCTGGTCTCTTCAGTCCCTATGTCAACAGCCTCTCAACTGCACTTGGCCATCTCTGAAGGGACATGAGATACATTTACCTGGTTCCCCTCAGGGAATCTCAGCACCACTGCCGCTGCACACAGTCTCTGCAGGCAGGATCTGAGCTGGATCCACTTTGCTCCAAGAGCACAGATGTGACATGACACTAATGATATCCTCCTCCAAGGACATTTGTTTCACATTCATTCAGAACAAACAGTGAAAAAAGGAGCTTGCAAAAAAGTGGATGGGCCATTGATCCTCACGTAACATGCAGATGTCGTAACTTGGTTAAGTTCCTTAAAGTTCTTTCAGACGGCTGCTCTTATCTGACGCAAATAGCCCCAGTCCCTCTCAGCAACCACATCTGCTAGATTCTTTTGGTGTTCCAGAGGCAACATATTCCTTGTTTACAGATTTTACTTTGGGCCCGTTTATGTTGTTACATGCAAATTGGCCCACCTTGAGGCACTTTTACCACAGAAGGCTCTAGACTGTTTAAATTGCCATACAACAGGCACACCTGTTAGTGTCCTCAGAGTCACCTTCACTGAAGAGGCTTCAGTGACCTTATCTAACTTCTTGGTGTTGCCCATGATAGCCGTAAGTTGTCCACAGGCTTCTAATGCAAGACCGGCCTTAGTCCTCACACTGTATGCCATTAGCACTGCATTATCACATACTGGGCTCTCTTGGAAATAGAGACTCTCATAAACGCTAAGCATGTACCCTCTGCCGAGTTGACCATTATACCTTTGGCCTGGGAAGTGGTACCCCCCACCAGGTAGGGATGCCTGCTGATATGTCCATGTGATATGATGGAGCCAAATCTTGGCCTTATGGCTTATGCCACCTGTAGGAAGGTGGCCCCTTCTCTATTCAGTCCATTGAAAGATGCTGTGTTGGAACAGGTCACCATTCCCCAAGATAGAGAGTTGGCTCAGGAGTGCCTAGGAATTCAGTGAGCGCCCAGCCCTGGGGAGGGCAAACTCTCAGGAGGAACACACACACTCGTATGTGGGGGAGTGCAGTGGAGAGCTGCGGCTCTTCATCCCTCTGTTGGGACATTCCTGAAAAAGGACCAAGCCTTTATCACACAGGGTCACACAGCAGCCCAGACATCCAGCAGTCATCTTACCGCTGGCCCACAGTTGTCCGCACCTGCCTATGTTCACAGGCTCTTGGACTGTTGTCTGAGCTTCCTCTTTGTGGTAAAAGAACTCTGGGGTTGTCTTGACTAAGACACCCGAAGTGCTTCCTAAATAGGTTTCTTTTAGGGATAGATCTAGGTAACACTTGTCTGTAGCCCAGGACAACAAGCTCCCCCAAACCAGACTCACCAGGAAACCACTGACCCGCCTTGGACTTCCAGACTCTGCTGGTGGTAACCACGGTGCTTCTCAGAACACAGAACACCCCGCTCTCCCACGAGACATTCTGTGGAAGCTTCTCCTCTTGTACTGGTCACAGGCTCATAGGGCACCGCACTGGCTTATTGACATAAGGTCCCATCAGTTGAATGATACCTGGGCCTATTTCATTCATCAGTCAGTTATCAGGGCTGAAATGTAATGAGTTTGTCTGCATCTTTTTTTTTAATACATTTTTTAGAACACTTTTAGGTTTACAGAAGAGGTGATCTGAGAGCACAGAGTTCTCATGTAACTCCAGTGCATCCACACAGTTTGCACTATTTTTTACATCTTGTATGACTGTGGTACCTTTGTTAAAATCAGTCAGCCAATATTGATGCAGTAAAGTGTAATTTTCATTAGTGTTGATGATAAGATCTGTGGGTTTGGACAGATATTTAATGACGTGTATCTTCTATTTCTATGTCATATAGTTTCACGTCCCTAAAAATTCCTTATGCCCCTCCTGTTGTTTTGTCCCTCTCTCCAACCTCAAATCCTTCACAACCAGAGGACTTTTTATTGGCTCATGGTTCTATCTTTTCTAGAATGTCCTATACTTGGAATCATACAGTGTGTAGCCTTGTGAGATTGGCTTCTAGTAGCACAGTACTTTTAAGGTTCTTCATGTGTTTTCATGGCTTGATACCTCATTTCTTGCTATTACTGAATAGTATTTCATCGTATGGATTTACCCCCGATTGTTTATCTCTTTGCCTCTTGAAGGACTTCTTGCTTAACTCTAAATCTTGCCAATTAGGAATAAAGGGCCTACAAACATTCATGTACAGGTTTTTGTGTGAACATAAAGTTTCGATACATTTAGGTATACCAAGGAGCATGATTACTGGATCTTACTATATATAGTGAGGGTATATTTAGTTTTGATAAAAAGTCCCTCTCTCCAATATAGACGTGCCACATTCTATCCCCGCCAGCAGTGAATGAGGGTTACTTGCAGCTTCACATCTGCACCAGTGCCTGGTGTCCTGAGTGTTTTAAATTTTCAGCACTTGTAGTGATATTTTTGTTTTATTTGTAATAACTAATGACCTGTGTTGAGCATGTTTTTGTATTATTTCTCAACTATATTTTTCTTTGATGAGTTGTCTGTTCAGGTCTTTTGCTCATTTTTATTTAGTTTATTGCTGAGGTTTAAGAGTTGTTTAGATGTTTTGGTTAGCAGTCATTTATCAGATAAGTATTTTTACAAAATATTTTCTCCTAGGCTGTATCTTTTTATTTTCATTCTCTTAATACTTTTACAGAGCATGAGTTTTTCATTTTAATGAAGTGATACTTATTATTTTTCCTTTTATGGATTTTTTGAGAGTCTTATCTAAAAATTCATCATTAAAGACAAGATCACCTATATTTTCTTGTATGTTATCTTCTAGTTTTTCCCTGTGATCTATTTTGAGTTAATTTTTGTAAAAAGATTAAGGTCTGTGCTTATCTTCGTGTGTGTGTGTGTGTGTGTGTGTGTGTGTGTGTATCCAGTATATCTAGCACTATTTATTTAAAAGACTTTATTTTTCAATTGAATTGCATTTACTCCTTCGTCAACTATTGGTTGACTTTTTTTTTTTGTGAGGGTAGATGGAAAGCAGTTGACTTGTGTGTCTTTCGGCCTGGCTCTACTCTTCTTAACTCCAGGCATCATCTCTGTTATGGGTTCTTTCAGATGTTTTACACAGTCATGTCATAGGGGACAAAGACAAGTTTTATATCTTGCTTCCCAATCCATGTACCATTTATTCCCTATCCTTAATATATGCTAAGGTTTCCACTACAGTGTTGAATGGGAATGGTGAGAGGAACTCTCCTTGCTGTGTTCCTGATCTTACCAGAAAACTTTTTAGTTACTCACCATTGAGTGTGATGTCAACTACAGGTGTCCTGTTGCTGTTCTTTCTCAAGAGGAGATCAAGCCCCTCTATTACCAATTTTTTAATATAATGGATGTTGGATTGTATCAAGTCCTTTTTAATGTTCCTTTAGTAGTCTATTAATTCTGATATTAGTAATTTCTGTCTTTTTAGGTATCTTGATTAGGTTTTTATCCATTTTACTGAGTTAATTTTTTCAAAGGACCAGCTTTGGTTTTTAAACTAGGAGAGTATTTTTTTTTTCATTTTAAAACTTTAAATATTTTACTCCACTCTCTTTTAGCTTGCATGATTTCTAAAAAGAAATCTTACTTAATTCTAACCTTTTTTCTATAACCAAGGTATACTTTCTCCTCTGTCTTCTAAAAAGTCTCTTTGTCTCTAATTTTTTTCTAGTTTGAATATAATAAACATAGTATGCTTTTCCCCCTCATATTTAGTGTTTTCTGTGCTTATTCAATCTACAGTTTGCTATCTATGATTAATTTTTGGAAAATCTTAATGATTATTACTTCAGTTATTTTTTGTTTCTTTTCTGCCTGTCTGTTCCTTCGGGTCTTCCCATCATGTGTATTTCAACCTTCTGTCATTGTTCTACAGTTCATGGATATTGTATTCTGTCTTGTTAGTTCCTTTTTTATCCTTGCACTAGCCTCAGGTGAAATAGACTGTTTTCAGTATAGGCCTTGTTGAGGACAACATTTGGGGCATATTTTAAAATGCCAATTTTCGTTTTTCTTTCCCAGTTCTGGAGAGAGTGGTTTGCCTGTGACCTCAGTGTTCTGATGGATCTAAGAAGAGTTGTTTATTTCAGGGGTTTGTTGGTGGTGGTGGTAGTGGTGGTGGTGGTAATTGGTGATGACGACGACTATTGATGAAATGATGATGATGGTGGTGGTGAGGTGGTGGTGGTGGTGGTGGTGGTGTTTGCTTTTTTCTATAGGCTTGGGAATGACAGCTTTTAAGTTTCTCAAATACTGAACTGGAAGCCAGAGTTCTCTGGCCCAGTTATTGATGATTCGCAGATGACAGCTTTATAGTTTCATCCCTTCTCATTCCCCTTTGACCTAGATCTACATAAAATGATAAGAGTGCCTTGATGCTCCTTCCTTTGTAGGTGGCAAGAGATTCAGTCCTGGTGAGCTCTTACTACTGTGTGTGAACCCTCACCCTAACCCACCCCCTAACCTCAATTTTACAAAAAATCCAGGCATCTTTCCTTGCTCTCTCAAGCCATTTCAGGATTACTGGAGAGGCCTGCCTGCTTTTTCCACAGACAGCTCAGTTATGTACATAATAAACCCTTTCATACACTTTTGGCTGTGTGTGGTGTCATCAGCTAAGGAATTTGTGTGCTGAGGGGTCAAGATATCATGCTCCTTTACTCCACCAGGGAACTTGGGAATTAAAGAACTTGGGAGGGCAGCCTCTATGCCAGTTGGGAAATACTTCCTCTTGTAAATATGAGAATAAAGATTTTATGTTCTTTTGAAGGAAAGCATTGCTGAGGCCTTCATGTTTGTTATATTCATGGGCATATTTACCATCAAACCATTGTGATTTTCAGTGAATGCAGCTGCAATCGGCAACTCTCAACTTGTTCCTCAAGGTCACGTGGCACAGTGTTTTCGTGCAATAAAGAGCTTTTCTGGCATATTTGTTACTATGTGTGCGTATATATGCCAGAAATTTGGCTCTAAGCAGCCCTGAGGCACAGGAATATAGGGATTTTGTGGTATAATTTTTCATGCCTTTTTCTTTGTGTCTGAAGTCTATGTTTTAATTAACTTCCTAGCCCATCATATCAAAGAGAAAAAGGAAAAATAGCCCATAATGAATATTGCAGAAGTTAAAAAACAATACTTCCCTGCAAGAGTATTTTATTCCACCAACTGCATCTATTTCTAAAGACCTGGGGTACTTTATAGACAATATAGTCAGCTGGAATTTATTAGAAGTTGGATTTCCACTGCTTTCCTGGACTTTCATTTGTGGTTATGGGAATGGAAGAAAAAGCTTTTAGTTCTTCACTTTGTTTTTATTGATTAAATTTTATATAGATTTGATCCTCTGCCTCATGAAGTGCTGAAAATGGTAGGTAATAAGGAGAAGAAAGAGTTTTTCTCACAAGGTACTGATGGTCTTAAAATAATATTTATTTAATTACATATAGCATTTCTGTCATTTTATTTTCCAACATGCTATGGACCCTGCCATTAGAGAGAAATAAGATGTAATATGACCACAGTATAAAAGTGTGTAAATAATTTCCATATGTTCATGATGCTATTAATTTATGAGGCAGTAAATGTAGACAGGGAGTAAGTTTCAGATGACCAGTTATAGAATAAGTGTTTGGGATTGACAGAATCATATGTGACTTTTATAAAAATATTGTCATTTTCACACGTCCTACTGTACACATATATTGGATGTTTTAGGAATCAGTGGCCATTGAGGATGTGGCTGTGAACTTCACCTTGGAGGAGTGGGCCTTACTGGATTCTTCACAAAAGAAACTGTATAGAGATGTGATGCGGGAAACCTCCAGGAACTTGGCCTCAGTTGGTAAGGATGACAGAGAATGTCTATTAGAGAACAAGTGTTTTACACTCATCGACATTTTTCCAAGATTTGAGATGTGGAAAGTTATGATGTTGATAAATTAACTAGATATGGCAACAGCTAAAAATCAACCTAGAATCTAATAGTTTTTCTCTAATTTCTAATATTTTGGATTTTTTTTCCCAGTCTGCATTTTAGGAAAAAAATGGAAAGATCATGACATTGAAGATCAGTACAAAAACCACAGAAGAATACTACGGTGAGTCACACTCACAATACAAAGTAGTGGCTTGTGTGATAATCCCGTTGTGTTATAAAGTCTAAAAAGAAGGGAATAAAACCAAGAACCTTTGCTTTAAATTTAGTTATTTTTAGAAAATTTTTACCAAAGTTTACTTTTTTAATGTGTGACATTAGCTAGTCAGTGTCAAAATAGTATCTTCAAAATAGTTCACTTCAAAATGGTATCAATAAATTTTACATATGAATATTATTGTTTTGATAATAGCAAGGGTGAAGTCTTCTTATAGAGCATTCCTTATATTCAACTTTAAACAATTCAGACAAGGCAAAAAATGTACACTTTTGATATAAATTTTTAAAAGGTAGTTTAAATAACCTACTAACTAATGTAAAATTGATAATAAAGAAATCATTAATGCTGTACTTCTTATTTTTTACAGAAGATATATGGTAGGGAGACTCTTCGAAATTAAAGAGGGTAATCAATGTGGAGAAAACTTCATCTTTATTCCAAATATGAATCTGAATAAGAAAATTACTGGAGTAAAACCACACAAATGCGGTTCATGTGGAAATGTTTTTCTGCATCATTCATCGCTTCATAAGCACATGAAATGTCACACTGGACACAAACATCACAAACACAGAGATAAACCATGTAAATTTAAGAAACGTGATAAAGTCTTCAGTTGTCTCCAATTTTTTGGTCAAAATGAAGGAAATCATCATGGAGAGAAAAACTATAAAGAATGTGGGAAAGGCTATACAGATAACAGTTTCTTAGAAACACACAAAACGACTCTCACAAGAGAGAAACAGTATGAATGTAAGCAATGTAATAAAGTCCTCAGTTGTCCTGATTCTCATCGAAAACATGAAAGAACTCAGACTGAGGAGAAACTTTATGAATGCAAGGGATGTAGGAAGGTCTTTGGTGATCTGACAGGCCTTCAAGTACACATGCTCACTCACACTGGAGAAGGACCTTATAAATGTAAGGAATGTGACAAAGCATTTTTGTCTCCCAGTTCATTTTGGTTACATGAAAGGAGTCACACTGGAGAGAAACCCTACAAATGCAAGGAATGTGGGAAAGCCTTCTCTCATCGCCAAAGCTTAAAAGTACACATGAGACTGCACACCAGAGAGAAACCCTATGAATGTAAACAACGTGGTAAAGCCTACAGGTGTTATGGTTCCTTCCAACAACATAAAAGAAGTCACACTGTAGAGAAGCTCTGTGAATGTAAGCAATGTGGTAAGGCCTACAGAAATTATAGTTCCTTAAAAAGACACAAAGTAATTCATACTGGAGATAAACACTATGAGTGCAAGGAATGTGGAAAATCCTTCTTCCATAACCAAACCTTAAAGGTACACATGAGACTGCACACCGGAGAGAAACCCTATGCATGTAAACAGTGTGGTAAAGCCTTTAGATATAATTATACTTTTCAAACACATGAGAGAACACATACAGGAGAGAAAAGGCATGAATGTAAACAGTGTGGAAAAGCTCTCAGTTGTCCCAGTTCTCATCGAAAACATGAAAGAACTCACACTGGGGAGAAACTTTATGAATGTAAGGAATGTCAGAAGGCCTTTGGTGAGCTCTCCAGCCTTCGAGTACATATGATTATTCACACAGGAGATGGACCTTATAAATGTAAGGAATGTGAGAAACCATTCATTTCTCCCAATTCATTTCAGATACATGAAAGGAGTCACACTGTAGAGAAACCCTATGAATGTAAAGAATGTGGTAAAGCCTTCAATTATTACTCTTGCTTACAATCACATGAAAGAATTCATACTGGAGAGAGACCCTATGAATGCAAGGAATGTGGGCGAGCCTTCTCCTATCACCAAGCCTTAAAAGTACACGTGAGAGTACACAGTGGAGAGAAACCCTATGACTGTAAATAATGCGGTAAAGCTTATAGATGTTACAGTTCCTCCCAGAAACATAAAAGAAGTCATACTGAAGAGAAACTTTATGAATGCAAACAATGTGGTAAGGACTATAGAAATTGTACTTACTTAAAAAGACACAAAGTAATTCATACTGAAGAGAAACCCCATGAATGTAAATGATGTAGTAAAGCCTACAAACATTACACACATAAGGTCCTTTGTAACACATAAAAGAGTTTATATTGAAGAGAAACCTTGTGAATGCCGGGAATGTGAGAGAGTCTTTCCTTGTAAACAGGTTAAAAATACACATGAGACTGCATACTGGAGAGAAACCCTATGAATATAAACAATGCAGTAAAGCCTACAGATTATAGTTTCTTATAAACACATACACACACACACACACAAAACATATATGAGAGAAGCCCAATGAATGTAAGATTTGGGAAAGCAGATGTTATCAAAGTTTTTGAAGATGCAAAAGAAATGACACTGGAAAGAAACTCTATGAATGTAAGCAATGTCATAGAGCTTTTATTTCTTATCTAGATTTTTAAATATATAAACTCACACTGGAGAGAAAAATCTATGAACGCAAACATTGTAAAGCCTTCATCACAACCATTGGAAGACATGAGAGTGCGCAATGGAGAGACATCATATACATGTAAAGAATATGGAGAGACTTTAGTCATCCCAGTTCCTTTCAAAGGCATTAATAGCTCACTGGGGAAAACATCTCGAATGTATACTGTGAGAATGCCATCAGTGGCTCACATCCTTACATGTAAACTTTCACCAAAAAGAAATATAAATGTAAGTAACATGAGAAAACTTGACAGAAATTAATCCACCTGTAATGTTCCAGAAAACTTTCAACATGGAAGAGTTGTTAATAAAGTGTTAAATATATTGTTTATCAGGTCTCTATTTTAAAGTACATCATTCGAATGTGAATTTCTACTAATTACTTTCAGAAATGAATATTGAAGTGAGATTCTGCAAGTCATCTTCAACAATAATACCTAAGATTAATAGGTAGTGCTTCTCTCTTAAAACAGTTAATAATATTTTTTTAGTTATATTTTGAAGCCCATTGGATCCATAGGTGAATTGAAGTACATTTCTAAAATTCAGTTAGGTTTAATTTTTTTTTTATAATGTCTTATTTGTTTTATGTTAAGGGGCTGTTGAAATTTGACACGGTGGTTTGTGTTGGGATTTTCCTACTGGCCTTGTGACAGATCTTGGATATCTGTAGTTTATTATATATATTCAATCTTTCTTATGACAAAGCTCCTTTTTTAAATAACAGGTATAAGAGCCTTTGTCCATTTTCCATATGTATAAACAGTTGTAATAGTTTTTTTGTATGGCAAGTTTATGAAAGAATATAGTGTTATGTGAATTACTATTTTTATATTTAGGCCTTTGCTTTTTCTTTGCTGACTGTTAGTTGCTGCATAGACTTTAGGAAGAGCCCTGTGACAGGGCAACAAAATCTAGAGCTGGAGATATCCCCCTGGGGGTAATGTTAGGATCTAGATTTTCCAGGATCTGTGCCCTTCAGGGTCCGTGTTAGAATTCATTGATAGCCTCACTTGCATGTGATTATAGTTTGATACTAATTTCTGAGAGGTGTAGATTTCCACCAGTGTCTTCACAAGATTCACATCAAGGGCTCATCAGCATGGAGTTTTCTGTAGCCCTCTTGGGTTTACCAGAAAAATAAATCAGGCTTTTCTTCTTAGGAGCATTGTCTGATTCTTTTCTTTAGGTTATATTTGTGTAAGGTCTAATTTGTACAGGAAACACTTTATGTTGTTAATAGTGCTAGTGAGTCCACCCTCCTGATTCACTGTGACGTCTACAGTGGTGCCGTCAAAAAGAATAACATGAGGGTTTCTCTACTACATTGTCTTGACCCAGTCCTTCCATGTGAGAAAACCTTCCACATGTCAGGAAGACTGTGGGTGTTCCCTGTTAGTTGACACTGAATGCATTTCTTCAGTATGTTTTCAGTTATGTTTGATGATATGTGATTAAAACTTGTGCATTTTTTTGTCAAGAGAATGCTTTTGTTGTTTTTCCATCAAAATATTTTTTTAATTTTTAAAATTCAAATGCTAACAATTACAGATATACGCCACTTAACGATGAGTATACATTCTGAGAAATGCATCATAAATGATTTTGTCATTGTGCGAACATCATAAAGTGGTTCTACAAACCTAGGTGGTCTAGCTCACTACACACCTAGGCTGTATGGTATAGCCTATTGCTCCTAGGCTACAAATGTGTATGGCATGTTACTGTACTGATTACTGTAGGCAGTAGTAACACAGTGGTAAATATTTGTGTATCTAAGCAGATCTAAACAGATCTAAACATAGAAAATGTACAGTAAAAACATGGTATAAAAGATAAAAAATGGTACACCTTTTAAGGCACTTACCATAATGGAGCTTGCAGTACTGGAAAGTGCTGTGGATGAGTCAGTGAGTGAGTGATGAGTGAATGTGAAGGCCTAGGACGTGTCTGTACACTACTGCAGACTTTATAAACATTGTACACTTAGGCTATGCTATATTTATTTAAATTTTTTTCTCCAATAATAAATTAGCTTACTTGTGACTTTTTACTTTGTAAACTTTTTAATATTTTACTCTTGTAATAATACTTGGCTTAAAACGCACATCGTACAGCTGTACAAAAATACTTTATATCCTTCCTCTATAAGCTGTTTTCTATTTTGTCAAAGTGAACACTCACATTAGCCTAGGTGTACACACAGGGTCAGTATCATCAATACCACCATCTTCCATCTCTACAGCTTGTTCTACTGGAAGGTCTTCAGGGGCAATGACACCCGTGGAGCTGCCATCTCCTATGGGAACCGCCTTCTTCTGGAATCTCTCCTGAAGTACCTGTCAGAGGCTCTTCCTGAGGAGGTGTCACTCTTTTCAGAAACATGTCTATGGTGATTTGCCGAGTTGTTTTTTTTTTTTTAAATCATAGATTTGTTTGTAAGCAGATAATGTACCATAAACATGTCTATTAATGAAAATCGTTGGGGTTCACGTGTTTAGACTTTAAGGATCCTATTGAGGTCTGCAAAAGCTTCTGCTAAACCCTTCACTGTGATTTTTTTTTGTGGTATTCTTTGTCTTCTGTAGTTTTCTTTTCTCTTGCCTCTTCAGCTATGCGTTTCTGTTCTAATTACAACAATCCCTCATAGTCAATTCCTCAGGAACCACTAATTACAACAACCCCTCATAGTCAATTCCTCAGGAGCCACCTGTGGGAGTACCTCAGTATCATCTTCATCCACACTCTGGTTAAAGTTGTTTGCCATCTCAACCACAACCTTCATTTTTTACGACCTTCTCAGTCTTGGCAAATCCTTTGAAGTCATGTTCTCTTGAGTGTTTTCTTCCAGATGCCATTCATGTACTGCTTGGTGACAGCATCTCCAAGCCCAAGCAAGGTTCTTGATGTAGTCATAGATTTAATCTTTTTAGAATTGCATCAGTCTCTTCTCAGTGTCTTCTTCAGTTGTGGCAATAGCCTGGGCAAATGTCTTCAGGTAATAGGACTTAAAAGCTGTTCTAACTCCTTAATTCACTGGTTGAATCAAAGAGGTGGTGTTTGGAGGGAGAAACCCCACTTTGATATTGGGATGAAGATTACCAGTAAAAAAAGGATATCCAGGAACATCTTGAATAATAAGCAAACTCTTGAAACGTAGGTTATCCTCTAAATGGTACTTCTCCATTTTGCTTCCATAATAATACAGAAGGGCATCTTTGAAGAGCTGAGTCATACTTGACTGACATACACTGACAGTGAGTGCTTACTGATGTGCTCGAAGGCCCTGGGATTCTCACTGCCAGATCACAAAGGGTTTCAATTTGTAGCCTGCAACATTTCCCCCAAGCTAGACTGTTACTCTGTCCTTAAAAGCCTTGAAAGCTGGCCTTGACATTGCCTCCTTATGGATGGGATGGTGTTCATTTCCAGAATAAGGAGGTTTACTCTATGTTGAATATTCACTCTGGCAAGTAGTTTTCCTCTACAATTAGCTTATCTAGTTTCCAAAAATTCTTTAGCTTTCTTCACATTAGCACTCACAAACTCACCACTCACATTATGCACTTTCACATTATGCAATGAATAATAATTCTTGAGTCATTTAAACCATCCAGAGATCACAGTAAATTCAAAATTGTAGTCTAGTCCAGCTTTTTCTTTCAACATCGCAAAAAAACTGTGCTCTGGCCATGATCGTCATGATGCCCAGAGGGATAATGCTTTAGTGTTTGATCTTCGATCCAGATCATTAGAAGTTTCTCCACGTCTGATATGGCCCTTCTCAAGTTTTTGTTACTCATTGCCTTCAATGAAGCAGATCCTTTAACAGCTTCTGTCACTTTGTTCTGTTCTTCAAGACTGTAGCTCTGGTGGAATGAAACATTCTGACCAGTGAGCAATAACTATCACTAATTTTCCATGTTTGTAGTAACCAGCTTAATACAAGTTTCAATAGTTGGACCATGAGAGGCTTCTGATTTGTTATGAAGAAAAAATAGAAAGTGAATACAGCAAGAGCACACTTGAAAGAATTAGCTGAACCCATTGAGAAGACAGTGCAGGAATAAACTTGAAGCAATAGCTAATGAAGTCTTCATAAAAACAGCAGAACTTCTTGGCCAGCTCTTAGATAGCTTCAGCACAGGGATGGGCACCAGAAATATCAAATCTTGATTAGAGGCTTGGACCTTTCAGCCCCAGCACTCAGCATTTAGGAGAAGATAGAGGTTAGAGATTCAGTTAATTACCAATGGCCAATGCTTTAATACAGTGTGCCAATGTAATGAAACTTCCATCAAAATCCTTAAAGACAGGATTTAGAGGATTTCTGGGTTGGTGAACATATCTAGATGCTGGGAGGATATGGAAGCTCTGCAGCTCCCTCTGCTTCCACTAACACCACCACCCTACATTGCCCTATACATCTCTACCTTTTGTCTGATCCTCAGTTGAATCCTTTATAGTAAACCAATAATACAGTAGTCCCCCCTTATCCATGGGGGATACATTCCCAAACCCCAAGTGGATGCATGAAAACTTGGATAGCACCAAACCCTATACAATTTTTTTCTTAAGTCTAAAATTTTCACCTTTCCACTTGAAACACTTTACAGCTTTTTGGCATAACTGAATTGCCAGCATCACTACTCATGCTTTAGGGGCAATATTAAATTAAAAGTATTACTTGAACAGAAACATTGTGATACCTTGATAGTCAATTTGACAATTGAGGTGGCTACTAAGTGACTAATGGACAGGTAGCATATACAGCATGGATGCTGGACAATGGGATGATTCACATCTGGGCTGGATGAATCAGGACAACGCTACTCAGCACACAATTTAAAACAAATTGTTTTTTTATGTAATTTTCCATTTAATATTTTTGGACCACAGGTAATTAAACCACAGAGAGCAAAACCGTTACAAAGGGGACACTACTGTTAAGCACTTTGCTGAGTTCTCGGAATTGTTTCAATAAGTTACCAAACCTTAGGAAGAGTCAAAGGAATCTACGAATTTGTAGACAGTTTGGTAGAAATGTCGGTAACACAAGCACCCCATTTATGGCTGGTATCTGAATCAGGAGCAGTGTGTGGACTGAGCTTTTAATCTGTAGAGTCTGGTATGAACTCTGGACAGTTAATGTTAGAATTGAAATGAATTGTTGGACATCTACTTGGTGACAAATAGTTGCAAAGTGGTGTTGGAACAGACATTGTATATTTGGTGTCGGGGTGGGAAAAAACTACCATCTTTATAATGGCTGCACCTTTTAGAACAGAAAAACCTGAGAGTAGACTTAAGTTGGCTATTTCCCACTCCCCAGATCCGTTAGGCTCTGGGAAATTTTCAGTTACGCTTTTGTGAAATATATTGTTTTGAGGACGTGCCTTATTAAGAACAGAAGATTCTGGGCACATTTTTAAATGACTTTTTTGGTCTCTCTTAATTTTGGAGACAACAGTTTACCCTATGATCTCAATTCTCTGATAGAATTGGTGCTTTTAAGTTTCTTGGGATTTTTCTTCTGAGGACTGGAAGCTAGCTTCTAAGCTCAGACAACAAACCAGAGACAGAATGTCTGTCTCCTTTTTTGATGTTTACTGCTGATGGCTTTAAACCTTCATCCCTCCTTCCTTTGCCTGTGCCTCACATCTGTATCTGGTGATAAGAAAGCCTGGGTGCCCCTTCCTTTGGTTCTGGCAAGTGATTGAATCCACAAGAGGCCCTGTTCCTGTGCTGAACTTTCACCCTAGCCCACCCCCAGGCTCAATAAAAAACCCAGGCCCGGCTCCTTTCCCTGCTCTCTCAAGGCATGATCCATCTGCTTGAGGGCCTATCCTGCCCTCCCCAGACACTCCCGTTATGGAAGTCCTAAACCTTTTCATACCCTCTGGGTGTGTGTGTTGTCATTGGGTGAACTAGTTCATTGCAGGAGGCTCTTTCATGTGTTTATAGAGAACAGTCCTTTGTTACTGCAGCCGAAAATAGCAGGGCCAATTGACAGCAGTGAGGTCCCTTTGGGGCTAGATGTCCTGTTCAATGCCAAAAGTCAGATTTTTTCTCAAACTGGATTTACCTTTGGCATCTTGGGTGGCGGGAGGAGAGAGAGGCAGGTTTCATGGCTTCGAATGCCAGAATCATGGTAATGGTTTTGGCCAGAACAGTGGAAACATCCACAGTGAATGCAGCTCCAAATGTGATCTGTCGGAGATTGCAGATGGCTGTGTTGGGAGGACCAATGAAGAGCAAGGAGCACAGAAAGCACAAGAGGAGGGAGGTGAGCAGGATATAGCTGAGAGCTAGGTTATTGGCCTCAACTATGGGGGTATCTTGGTGCTTCACAAAGAGCCACAAAACCAAGTTATGACGACACAGAAGCACAGAGCTGTGCAGGCCAGATCCATCACCAAAGAATCTTCGAAGGCCAGGAAGGTCAAAGCCTTGGAGAGACAGCAGTTTCTCTCACTGTTTAGATACTCTTGGGCTGGGCACTGGGTACGCTGCTCTGCACCCGAAGAAAAGGCAGACTCAGTATTTCAGTTTTACGAGTTCTCACTTCTGACCTGTTTAAAAAATGGTCATTTTTGCTGTCTTTGTGCATATAGATGTCTCTGATTAATACCCAGACACACCTAATTAAGTTTCTATAGTTGTATCTTAGGAAGAATGCTTTCAGCTACATGTTAAGACTAAACAGTCAAACTGGATCTTCAGCATAGGTGGGTCTTGGCTGAATCATCCTGTGGTTCAGTGATGTCACCAAGAAAGTGGATTCTTCCTAGCTCTTTTCTCTGCTGTCTCTAGTGTCCTCCTCATACTAAATATTTTACTTCCATGGTTTCTGATATTTTCCTGGGGCAAAGTTAAAGGTTTCTTTATTCACACATTGAGGAAGAAACTTCACCTAGCTCTTGTGGGAAATGTTTTTCATCACTATTCTACTTTCTACTGATTTTTTTTTTTTTTTTAGTGTATAAACTTGATACCTGGTAGACCAAGTCTTTCCTCATTCTACTTTTTCATTTTTTGTGACTATTCTTGTACATTTTTTCCGTATAAATGTTGAGAATGTTTTGATCAAGTTGAACTAATTTGGATTCTGAATGGATTTGTATTCCTATTCTACATTTTTGGAGATATTTTAATTGATATTTTAATCATGGAAGCACAGGGTGAATATTTTTTAAATTTTAATTCATTTACTTTAAAGCATTTAACTTTTTTTTTTTTTTGTAGAGTGACAGATAGTAAATATTTTCAGCTTTGCTGGCCATAAGGTCTCTGTTGCACCTACTGCTGTAAAGCACAAGCCAGCTACAAACAATATGTAAATTAATGGGCATGGTAATATTTTAATTATATTTATTAAATAAGTTGGGATTTTGCCTACTCCTCCCTTAATGGACTTATTTTTCATAAGTAATCATGCAGTAGTACAAAATTCTAAAATAGTTAGAATAATTAATTCTTATTCACATTTCTTTTCCCCAGATATCTATTCCCTCTTCAACAGCTACTCTTGGCTTTTATCTCTATTCTTCCCGAGACATGCTTAGAACACACGAATGTGTATGTTATGTATAGTCTTGTGTTCTGTTTCTCATTCTGTTTTG
This sequence comes from Pteropus medius, assembly GCF_902729225.1. Classification (NCBI taxonomy): domain Eukaryota; kingdom Metazoa; phylum Chordata; class Mammalia; order Chiroptera; family Pteropodidae; genus Pteropus; species Pteropus medius. The sequence continues at coordinate 160,033 of NW_024349140.1, read as the reverse complement.
CACACTTATTTGGCATTGCACATCCTTCAGTACATTCATGACAAGAGGAATAACTTTATTAGCTTATTCATACCTGAAAATACCTGTTTACTCTGCCAAGTGATTGAAACTTAATGATTCCAAAGGTTAGATGATTAGAATTGCATAGTATTTATAGAAAAATTCAAAATATATTTTTTATATTTTAGAACTTAAGAGAATTATTTAATTCTACATTTTATACTTTACAATAACTTCTTTTGTTTTGATATATAACTCCTTGCATTATATCTCATGTAATGACTACTTTTAGAGTTTCTCAGTTGTGGCTTTTATTAGGATGTTGTGTCTTCATTTTTCTTTTTTCTTTTTTCTTTATTTTTTGGTTTTTACATGTTACTCTCCCCTACTGTGTTACAATATTCCAAAAAGTAGGGTCCTGGACTTAATTATGCACACTTGAAATCTTGAACAGTATTGAGAACCTGATACATAAAGTAATAAAATACTTCTATAACAATTTATATGTACTTCCTTTGTGCATATCATGTTTGTATGAAAAGTATAGGTCTCAAGCTTTCAAGATATCCACAGGTTGCCTTGATGATTACATATGTTATAGTTCATCACAGACTTTAGCATGATCTACTGTGATATCACAGAATGAGATCTTCTCATCCAGCCCTGGGTGGTAAAGAAAGACGTTCATTGCAATCAGTGCCACTGTGGAGCCTAATAGGTTGATCACAACCAGAGCAGTTTACACATCATGGGGTAGCAATAGTGATTATAAAATGTATCTATTGAAACACTGAGTGAATGTATGAATCAAGAACAATGGTGCACTATGACCCCATTGCCAATCCCCTTGGTTTCCTCTTTAGTGAGAAATATTTATGATATAGAGTTATCATAGCATAGTTGTGTATTTTCTACCTGTCTGATTGGAAAATTTTCTCTCTGGGAGAAAAGACACAATTAAAGCAGCAAATGGGCTTTCCTTCCTGTGGAATTTTCCTGAATCCTGGACCACAGCTCTAGTTACACACAGATTGAGATGTCTGCCGGGGAGACAATTATTGATCATAATTTTACACATTATTAGTAGTTTTGAAAGTATGTCTATTATTTTTTGCCTCATAAGAGAGAACTTTGATCTTCAATAGAAGGTGATTACTATGCCTCCTCCCAACCCCCACTTTGTCGATATTACCTAGACATCTAATTATGAGTTAATATGGTTATCATTCCTCTTTTAAAGTTTTAACAAATATTACCAAGATATCTGATCACTTTTATTTTGTAAATAAATGTCAACATCCCCAAGGTTTTTCTCTCCTTGGATTACCCACTTTATCCAAAATCTTTTCAACACAGGTTTCTGTGTATTAATGATGCTGAGAACTTGTATGCCTGAAGATATTCTTACCATGCTTTAATATTTGGATGGGTAGAACATTTTGGGTTCTAGATAAAAGAACCTAATGAGGTGACAATTAGGCACACTACTGAAAATATCTACTTAAAACAATAAATATGGGCCAACAGAGAAGTCACAAGAATTTTTTATGACCAATCGTATATAATCCAGTTCTGGGCTCTTGAGTCCAAGTGTGGGACCACTTTTCCAAAAATTAATGAAATATTATGGGTACAAAGCATATTTTTATATAAATCACATATAAAATTGCCTAAATTGTTCAACTGTGGAAATATTGTATAAAAATCTCAGTGAGTACTTTGAGATTTTAAGTAAAATAAAGGTGATGACTGGTATGCAAATAGACAAAGGAAAATGTGAATGGTATCTACAAAGCAGTGATTGAAATCAGTACCGTGCTTCTGTAAATGTGTTCACAATACATCTAAACGTAATAAAAAGTCTGACCATATGTGATTAAAGCTTAAAGTTCAGGACATATGGAGGGATATATTTGGTGTATTCACACACACACATTAACGTTTTTTCCTGTCTTTCTATTTTTTTAATTTTTATATTTTTATTTTTCTGATTATAGTTGACATACAATATATTAGTTTCAGGTATACAACACAGAGATTAGACATGTATATAACTTATGAAGTGTTCACCCTGATAAGTATAGTACCCATCTGACACTATACATAGTTATTACAATACTGCTGACTATATTCCCCATGCTATACTCTACATCCCTATGACTATTTTGTAACTACCAGTATGTACCTCGTAATCCCTTTCCCTTCACCCAACCCCCACCCTCCAATCTGACAACCATCAAAATGCTCTCTGTATCTATGAGCTTATTTCTGTTTGTTTGTTTATACTATTCTCTAGATTCTGCATATGACATTTGTCTTTCTCTGTCACACCACCCCTATCCATTCATCCACTGATGGATTCCCAAGATGCCTCTATATCTTGGCCACTGTAAATATTGCTGCAGAGAACATATGGATTCACATGTCCCTTGAAAGTTATGTTTGGGTTTCTTCAAATAAATGTTCAGAAGTGGGATTATTAGGTTATTCTTTGTCTCTTGTGATAGCCATTGTTTTAAAGTCTATTTGGTCTAGTATAAGTATTGTTACCCCAGCTTTTTTTGTTTCCATTTTCATAAAACATCTTTTTTTAACCCTTTACTTTGAGCCTGTGTATATCTTTCAATCTGAAGTGGGTCTCTTGTAGGTAGCATATGTCAGGGTCTTGTTTTATTATCTATTCAGCCACTTTATCTTCTGATTGGAGCATTTAATCCATTTACATTTAAAGTAATTGCTGCTAGATATATAGTTATTGCCATTTTATTATTCATATTTTTTATCTTTTTTTCTTTCTTCTTCTTAAAGAAGTCCCTCTAACATTTTCTGTAATACCGGTGTGGTGATGACGAACTCTTTTTAGCTTTTTCTATTGGGAAACTGTTTATCTGTTCTTTGATTCTAAATAATAGCTTTACTGGGTAGAGTAATCTTAGTTGTAAGTCTTTGCTTTTCATCAGTTTGGATATTTCCTGCCAATCCCTTGTGGCCTGCAACGTTTCTGTGGAAAAATCAGCTGACAGTCTTATAGGAGCTCCATTGTAGGTAACTAACTGCTTTTCTCTTGCTGCTTTTAAGACTCTCTGTTTGTCTTTAAACTTTGGCATTTTAATTATGATGTGTCTTGGCGTGGACCTATTTGGGTTCACCTTGTTTGGGACTCTGTGCTTCCTGGGCTTGTATGTCTATTTCCTTCACCAGGGAAATAGGAAAATTAAGAAAGTTTTTAGTCATTTCTTGAAATAGATTTTTTAGTCCCTGGCTCTATCTCTTTTCCTTCTGGTATCCCTATGATGTGAATGCTGGTAAGCTTGAGGGTGTCCCAGAGACCCCTTAAACTATCCTATTTTTTTTTTAGATTCTTTCTTCTTGTTACTGCTTTGATTGGGTGTTTTCTACTACCTTTCTTCTAAATCACTTATTCAGTCCTTCACTTCATCTAAACTACTGTTAATTCCTTCTAAGGTATTCTTCATTTCAGTATTGTATTCTTTATTTCTGACCAGTTCTTTTTAATGTTTCCTATCTTCACTTTTAATTATCTGTCTCTGTTAAAGTTCTCCCTGAGTTCATCTACTCTTCCCCTAAGTTCATTGAGCATCCTTATAACAAGGGTTTTGAACTCTGCATCTGGTAGATTACTTGTCTCCATTTTGTTTAGTTCTTTTCCTGGAGCTTTGCTCTGTTCTTTCATTTGGAACATGTTTTTTTGTCTCTTCATTTTGGCTGCCTACTTGTGTTTGTTTCTATGTATTAGGTAGAGTTGCTATGTCTCCTGGTCTTAGTAGAGTAAGCTTATATAGTAGGTGTGCTGTGGGTCCCAGTTATACAGTCTTCCCTAGTCACCTGAGCCAGGTGCTTCAGTTATGTCCCACATAGGGTGTGTGTTCCCTCCTGTTGTAGTAGAGACTTGGTTGCTGTTTGCTCATCAATGGGAGGAATTGACCCTTATACTGGTCATGATGACTGGCCATGACTAGTAGAGGGGGTATTGTGCAGGGGCTCACCCTACAGAGCAGGATTCAATTTAGCAGGGCTCTGGTGTCTGCCCTCTGGGTGAGCCGTCCTCAACTGTGACCCCAGTGGTGCTCCAGCTGAGACTAAAACTGGCCACTGGATGTGCAGGTCAGGGCCTCCTAAAAGAGGCCTTGCCAAAGGCCACATTCAGCTGCAACCTGTGCAATGCCCAGGGCCACCTGGCATGAGCCACCAAGCAATCTGCAGATGACTACCACACATGCTGGGCTTGGAACTGCCTTGAGAAGCCAAACTACAAACTGAGGCTGGCTGCCACTAGTGCTGGGCTTGGGGCTGCTCAGCAAGAGATACAGGGCATAGTGAGGCCAGATGCTGCTTGTTTGGGTTTTGTGAACCTTTGAAAGATTTTCAGAAAGTCTGCAGCATGAACCAAGACAGGCTGTTTGTATGGAAAATCCACTGGAAGCAGTTTGAATGGGCCTGCACATTGGGAGGAGCAGGGTCTCAGGGAGTCACCAGGGTGGGGCAACAAGTGTTAGCTATGTTGATGGAAACTCAAATATGGCACCTGCTCGTGTCTGTAAACTGGGCGGGGGATAGTTCAACAAAAGAATAATGCCCTCTGTCAGCACTTCTGTCTTGGAGAAAGCGGCCTCTCCAGCCCTTGTCCTGAAGCTAGACAACTCAGTTACTCCCCATATGTCTGTTGTTCCTTTTGAGCAGCTGCCGCAGTGCTAGAGCTCAGTATGAGTCTGTCAGCAGGTACATCCATGTGCGGGCCCTTTAAGAGGAAAGTGTGACTCTTGCAGCCCTCCATCTCGCTCAGCCACAATCTCTGCTGGTTTTCATAGCCAGAAGTTGTGGGGACTTCTCTTCCTGGCACTGGAACCCTGGGATGGGAACCTGGTGTAAGGCCAGGAACCCTTGCTCTTTTGGGGGGATCACTGCAGCTGAGATATCACTCCTGCTGCTTAACTGCCACACACAGGTATGGGACCAGCCTGTTTTGTGTCTCTGCCCTTCCTACCAGTCTTTAGGTGGCTTCATCTGTGTGTCCCCAGTTGTAGGACCTCTGTTTAGCTAGACTTCAGGCTACTCTCAATGATGGGTATTCTGTAGTTTAGTTGTAATTTTGATGAGGTTGTGTGAGGAGGCAAGCACAGCACTTACCTATTCTGCCATCTTGACCAGAGCTTTCTATCTTTTAACTTTATTCATTTTACTCATTTCATTTTATTTACTTTCATGAATAGATATAATCAGTTAAAAACAATAGCTTAAACAAACCTTTTCTATAAGCATTAACTCAGAATATGTGTATATAGGTAATATGTAGAATGAAGTCAAGATGTTAATTTAGTGCTGCATCAAAAAGGTGCATGCTCATATCAGGACTCTGCTCAGATGTCTCTATAATGTCTATCTCCAATACCGAAATGACCTCATACCTCTGTGAATCCAACAGACCAGTCTATCATCTCCTCACTAATGACCAAGCCTTGGCCATGTAGACTATTGGAGATAAACTCCTCTACTTTAACTAGCAGACCAAGACCAGCAAGAAAATTCATGTTTTTTTTTCTTTATCTAAGGATATGTGATCCCCAACACTGTCTAAATAAATTGCATTTTCATCAGAAATGGGTAAAGCTAGAGGCATAGTTTGGAAATGAGAAGTGCTTTCAAATTGGAGGTGGAAGCCCATACCTCTTAAGCGATCTTTTTTCCCCACCTCTCACCCTCAGGTTCTTTTCAGGAAGAGGCTCAGATTTGTTTGTGTGTTCACCATCTCATATGCTAAAGTGAAATAAACTCTTCTCCTTGTGAAAACAATGAGGGAGCACTTAAATCCAATTACAAAAATTCTAGAATGTTGCCAACAGGGTGGTTAGGCATGGGCTCTGGTGCAACCCTGACAAAGTCTGTTATTTTTATACTTTGAAAATGGCATAACTGGTTGGTTGGTTGGTTGGTTGGTTGGTTGGTTTTTGCCTTTTTTATTTTATTTTTGACTCATTTTGGTGAGACAATCTTGTGACTTGTCAAGGGATGAAACAATCTATAACAGTGTAAAAATTCAAAATTCCTAGATTTTAATAAATTTTTGGATTCAGCCAATTAAACTTTGAACTTCTGGGGCTCAAGGAACTGTCGTAGGAAATAACTAACCCCTTATTGTTCAAGCATTTATTGTTTAAGTCTTCAATTATTTTGAGTAGAAGCATTATAAATAATCTAGAATCACATTTTGGGAATAAGAGTCACCTTTCTTTCTGAGTCAATTCTACATAAGCTTGATATTACATATCAAATATTATTCTTAGTAAAAATAGAAATTAAGTGACAAATTAACATTTTTACATTAATTTTACATGTACATATTTGCCTTTGTCTACATACAAATTTTGATACTTTTTTTATTTAATATACAAATTTGATTAATGTATTTGTCCCTTGTTCATGAAGACATGTGTTTATAAATATATTCTGTACATGGGCTGTAGATTAGAGAAGCCAGGTTTAAAATCCAGACAAACCCATTTGCAATCCAGAGGAAAGGGTTATCCTTAGTTATATGCATCACCACTGTTCTCACATTTTAAAATGGGATCTTACTACTTGCTGCCATGATTGTTGCAGGATTTGTAGGAATAGTTATGTATAAAAACAATTCATTTCCCATTTATTTTCAAATATCATGTAGAACCCATTTGTTTTCAGTAAAAGCATTTCACAGGGGATTTGGGCACATTATACACAGAAGTACAGATGAAATGGCTAGAGTCAGATATCATTATTATGTCAATATTTTCTGGCATAACATACATGCTAAGAAAAGTATAAATCCGACTAATTTTGATTTCCCTATGTTTTGTCATGAGTTGTCCCCGGATATTTTACAGCATTTCATCCTACATTAAAAAATGTTTTTCTGATACAATTTCTATTTAATAGTTTGAAACTTAAGCCCCCAATGACAGAATTCCCCAAATAGACATAATACTTACAGATAAACTCATAACCAGTGTGAAATAACCCTACACCCATTTTGCTCAATTTTGTTGATCTTGAGACCAAAACATGGTCATGATGTTGTATCTCAGTATAATAACCCCAGATGCCATCCAGTGGTCAATAAATGTCCTGCTTCTGAAGGATGTTTATGTAAACCAGGGAAGAAGCACGGATTGGTCTGCATGTCCTGTAGGATCTATTTTTGTTTTCAGCAAAAGCATTTCATGCAGGGCTTGGGCCATAGCATATGCAGCATGACAGATGAAGTGCCTGGATTTGGACAATGGGCATTGTGTCAATAATTATTGGTATAAACTCTAAGGAAGAATTTGGTGGGCAATCTCTGGGTTTTCCATGTAGAAAAGAAAGTGAGCAATCAAACATGTAAAGCCAAAATTTACTGAAGAAAGAGTCTTCTGGGTTACTTGATAGAGTTAACTGTCCAGAGGAAGTTCTTAGAGCCAGGGGTTTTCCTCTTTTTTTAAGCACCTAGTTTAATTTTTGAAATGTGTAGGAATGTTGTACAGTGTTACAGATGATTCTTTTTAAAAATTTATTGGGGTTTCCATGGAAAGCATGTAGCATGTGGTCTACCATATGTAACAATGTCCCACTTCACTGCTGCAATCCCTTAAGTTCAATAGAATATTCCTGCCAGGCCCAGGATGATGATGAGTCTGCCTGTTAATCACCACCCATTAACAAACAACCTTATGAGTTTGACTTTAAGTAGGTAATTGCAGCTGACTCATTAATTAGTAAGAGTCCTTGGGGCTGTGTGACCCAGAGAGTCACTCAGAAATGAGTTCGTTAGAGGAGGGTCTGCAAGGACACCTGGATCCTGACTAGCCCTGTCCTTAATTTCAGCTGTGACAGGATTCCTCATTTAGATCACAAGTGGCCCAGGAGTGGGAGGGGGAGACACAGAGAGAGGAGCTGATCAATGCCTCCATCACCTGATGCTCTTTCACAGAAGCCCTGGGATTGAACATGGACTGGGCTCTGTCTTCACTCCCCTACCTTCCGTTGTGGGACATTTAACACCAGCAAACTTTCCAAGCATGTGCAGTTCAACAAATGAAGCCACAGAAAGACAACTCCTGCATTTCCATGCTGAGTCATTGGGCTTTGCTTCTTATTACACAAGACTTGAGAAGAAGTACCCTGGAGGCCTATTATTGTTTTAATTCATAAACATGAATTTAGATTTTAGAGGTGACACTTTTTCCCTCTGAGTGCATGGCCTATTTTTTCTCTTTATGCTTCAGAAACCATCTGCTCATCAGAAGGCAAGAGAATATTTGTTATGATCACTCACATCTGGAGGGGAAGAATTGGCCATTATCATGCTAGTGCCAGGTGTGGACTAAATGTTTCCGCGTCTGTTCACTTGTTTATCCTCAAAAAAACTCTACAAGTTTCTCTGATACAATTTTCATTATCATTTTAAAGATGAGAAAATGGGCACCCCAGCTGGTATATGGTGGTAGGGTTCAACTCCAGCCCTCCAGGGCAGAAACTGCTACCTATCTGTGCTGAGTTGACTCTGGCTGACATCCACCAAATCCTGAAGGTCTAGTTCCCATGACCAAGACATTACAGGTGCTATGGCTTTGGGTCCTTCTCACAAGTACCTGGAGGCAGCTATCACTGTTATCCTGTGCCCTCCTGGGGCCTGTGTTTGCTGAGTGTAGACACGGCTAAGTCTTGTTCTGGGCACCTACGTACAGAAGACAGCACTCCTGACCCTGCCCTTGGGAGGCTCATGGTCTCAGCCAGGAGACAGAGGGAGGAGGTGAAGCTGAAGCCCAGGGAGGACAGAGGCAGGACTGAGGGTACTTATGACAGGAGTGAACCAGGAAAGGCTTGGCTCTCCTGCACAGCAATGGGGAGCCATGGAAGATTGTAGAAGAAGAAGGTTCTGCTCCTCCAGTGGTGCCTCTTGGCCAGTGCTGAGACCTCAGCCACACCCTCACATTTAGGCTTTCCAGACCCTTCCCACCTTAAAGACTGTCACCATTGCTCTAAGTGAGGTCACAGCTGCAGGTAGGACCACAGGGAACTGGATGATTCTTGCTGCAAATAGCTTCATTCCATGCCCCCATGTCTGCACAATCAGAAGCTGGCACTAGAAATAGACCTGCAGTGACCCAACCTGAACCACACAGTATACCCCATCTGATCACAAGTCCTGGAGCAATGCCTTCCTGTTCACTTTGGGGAAATCTTGAGCTTGGGGGGAGGCTCAAGGATTTTTTTTATGTTCCCCATAAAAAAAATCACCTTGTGTGGCTCTCGAAGGCCCTTAACAATAATCTATCCCTTCCTCAAGATGGTCCAACTGTTACTCCCTCCTCATTAGTGAAATTTGGTCCCTTCACCATGGGACCAGGTAAGGAGTGGGAGCAAGTAGCAGTGGAATGAGGAGGCAGACCTGCAGGGGTCTTGCAGTCACCCTCAGACCCCTCCCACCCTCAGCCTCCTCCCACACTCAGAGGCTTTTGAGCTTTCAAATGCGGGTGCTAGGGATGTCACATCTGAGCCCAGGCAGCTGCAAGTAGCAAGAGAACCAGCAGAGGGAAGCAGGGGCTGCTGTACAGGTACATGGTGACACCTTCTGTGTGCACGGCTTTGATCACGTATCCTGTGTGGTTTAGAAAATGCATGCGTGCCTTTCGCATGCACCTGTGTACACAGCACTGAGCTGTAGTTCTCAACCCCAGCTTCACCTTAGAACCCCCTGGGGGAGTGCAGAGAATCTGGAACTTTCTCATGATGATGGTAGAAGGGCAGGTTTATACAACCACTTGGGAACTGGCAGCATTGCTCTTAGGTATCTACACCGTACATTTGTTCGTATGTTTACCAAAAAACATACACTAGATGCCTCTAATGACATCATTTGTGGTAGCCAGACCAGAAACTGCTCAAATGAGCATTAGAGTGAAATGGGTAAACATCAATGATGCGTTCACACCACAGAATACAGTTCAGCAGTGAGAGTGACTATCCCTCCTAAGGGTGATCTGCGGAGGCCAGAGGGAGCCGGCTGGCTCACTTTACTGTGGCTGCATAGCTGATTCCTTCCTCCCCCTCCTCCCTGGACAACAAGGGTCCTTGTTTCCACCTTTCCCAAGGGCAGAGAAACAAAGCCCAGACCTGGGGGCAGCCTCAGGGCAGGACTAAATCACAATGGTCAGCTCTGGTCTCACCCCATGGCTGTGGGATGCCCCCATCCCACTGCAAGGCTGCAATGATGGGGAACAGAGGCCCTTTTTATGCCTGGCTGGACTTTATCCTCCCTTCCCCAGAAAGTCAGCTTAGGCTACTCCAGAAAAGAGGTACTTGAGATATAGATTTACACTGTGTCATGGTCCCTGAGGGATACCTCTCTCCCTGAGAGAGGACGTCAGTTGTGTCCTTTTACTATTTAACCTCCTGTCTTGATATTTTTTTTGCAGTCTCCCCATCCTGTTTGGTTTACTTGATTCATGTGAAGCAGAACCAGGATGCCTAGCTACAGGGATGCTACCCAGGCCTCCTAATCATCGTATTCTATCTACCTGGCCCCAGTGATTGGCTCAGGAATGGTCTGTGACATAGGCTGACCAATTAGAATTAGTCCTGGCACTTTTTTCCCAGCTTTATTGAGATATAATTGACATATAACATTGTATAAGGTATACAATGTGACGATTTGTTATACATATATATTGCATAATAACCACCCCAATAAAGTTAATTAACACATCCATCATCTCACATGATTACCATTTTGGGCTATGTATGCAGATGAAAATATTTAAGATCTACTTGCTTAGCAACTTTCAAGAATATAATAGAGTATCGTTAACTATAATCATCATGCTTTTACATTAAAAGGTCCCCGGAATTACTCATCTTATAACTGGAAGTTTGTACCCTTTGATCACTATCACTCATTTCCCCCACCCCTCCCATCCCGTTTCTATGAGTTTGACTTAAATTTTTTCACATTCATATATGAGATCTTATTTATCTTTCTCTGACGTATTTTACTTAGCATAATGACCTCAGTGTTCATCCATGTTGTTGCAAATGTCAGGATATACATTTTTATAGCTGAAAAAGTTATTGACATAGGACATATTTTCTTTATCTATTCATCTGTCAACAGACTTATGTTGTTTCCATGTTTGTGAATAATGCTCCAATAAACATGAGGGTGCAGATATCTCTCTAAGAATGTGATTTAATTTTATTTAGATAAATACACAGAAGTGAGATTGCTGAATTATATGGTAATTTTATTTTTAATTTGATGAGCAAGCTCCATACTGTTTTAAATAGTGGCTGCACCAATTTATATTTCCACCAACAGTACCAAAAGGATTCCCTTTTCTCCACATCATGACAAACAATTACTATCTCTTGTCTTTTTTATAATAGCCATTCTTAAAGAGGTTAGGTGATATCTCATTATGGTTTTAATTTTACATTCTCCTAATGATTAGTGATGTTGAACCCATTTTAATGTACTTCTTAGCCATTTGCATATCTTCTTTGTAAAACTGTCTATTTAGGTTCTTTGCCAATTTTTAAATTAGATTATTATTGAGGGTTTTGGGGTTTTTTGGCCATTTACTTGTATGAGTTTCTTTCATTTTGAATATTATCCCACCATCAGATATACGGTTGAAATATATTTTCTTCCATTTCATAGGTTTCTTTTCAATTTTGTTAATGCTTTCTTTTGCTGTGAAGATTTTGGTTTCATGTAGATGTACTTATTTATTTTTGCTTTTGTGTGTGTGTGTGTGTGTGTGTGTGTGTGTGTGTGTGCGTGCGTGCGTGCGCGCGCTTTGGTGTTATATACAAAAAAATCATTGCCAAGACCAATGTTAAGGATTTGAAAATATTTTATTCCATTATACAGGTCGTCTTTTCACTTTCTTGATCACATCCTTTGAAATACAAAAGGTTTTAATTTCAATGTTGTCCAATTTATCTGTTTTTATCTCTTGTTATTTGAACTTTTCGTGTCATTTTAAACTATTACCTAACATAAGATTACAAAGACTTACTCTTATATTTTCTTCTGAGTTATGTAGTTTTTGCACTTATATTTATGTCTATGATCCATTTTCTGTTAATTTTTGTATGTGGTACGAAGTAGAGGTTCTATATCATAACCTTGAAGATATCTAGTTTTCCAGCACTATTTCTTAAAATAAATAAATAAATAAATAAATAAATAAATAAATAAATAAATAGATAGATAGATAGATAGATAGATAAATAAATAAGCAAACAAAACTATTCCCCCATTGAATTGTCTTAGTTAAATTTTCAGCATTTTAAGTTTATTTTAAAATATTTCTTCACGCCGCATACAAATTATATGGAATATATTTGGGAACTAGAGATCTTATTTGTTTTTCCTCAAATGACAGTGAATGAACCAATATCATTACTTGAATAAATATTTCATTTGAAATGTCACACCTATCTTACATAAAATTACTATAAATTTGCATGCCAATTTATTTACAGTGTTCTTTTCCAGTCTTTTTCTTCTGTTACTATACTTTTAATCTCTATTTCTTCTATTTTCTATTTCTTCCTACTGACCTCCTTATTTATAGTTTCTTGTTCACATCTTTCCTATTTGGTTTAAAGCATAAATCATTTGATTACATCACTTGTGGTTTACTAATATGTCAAGCTATATATATCCTTTCAAAGATGGTTTTCTGCTCCCTAATTTTTATCTTTCATGTTCTAATTTGTTTATTTTAAGTAGTCCTTAATAGGTATTAGAGCTCCTATTTATTCCAAGAAAAATATGTGATTTTTACAATTTTTAGCAAATTGTTTGGCATCTTTAAATTTTTACATTAGGGATTCCTAAGTATTTCTTGTGTTTTCAGATAATTTGATATTGAGGTGTTTTTTGTTTCGTTGTTTGTTTTGTTTTGTTTTGTTTGGGGGAAGTGTTTCAATGTGACCAGATAGAGAAAATTCAAATAATCGATTCTTATACAAATTTTTAGAAGCTTTTAAACAGTACACATTCCCAGCCCTACCTTATTGCCTAAACCTACAGAATCAGAAGCTCCAGGCCAGGTAAAAATCTCCCAAGGTGAACATGAAGTGTGACCATTTAGAGAAACCCTAATCCTAAGATCACATTTAATAAATGCTGGAAAATAATATTTCATCTCTTTTATACCTATTTTAAGTGTACAATTTTCTGTTTTGATACATGCATATACCCATGAATATATAACGTACTCAAGATAATGAATATATGCATCATTTCAAATGTTTCCTTGGAAAATTTCTGATGCTCACTTGCATTACCTAGGCAACAACCAATTACTTTTCTGACCCATAGCTTACTTTGCATTTTTATACATATACAGTATATACCACTTTTAGCTTGGCTTCCTTCATGTAACACTTATAATTTAATATACATTCATATTGTTGTGTGTCAATTTTTATTTATTTTTATTTTATTTTTATTATTTTTGTTTTATTTTTATTATTTTTGTTTATTTTATTAATATTTCATTGTACATTTCTCCTACAGTTCATTTACCCAGTTCATCTGTTGATGAATATTTGGTTTGTTTACAATTTCTGATTATTATAAATGAAGCTGCAACACACATTTAGGTATATGTTTTATGAGCATATGATTTTGTTCCACTTAAGTAAATACTTAGTTGAATGGAGGGATCATAACTTTTTTAGAAATTGCCAAAAAAAAAAATGTATTCCAAAGCATATGTTTTCTTTTACCTTCCTACTAGCAATTTATAAGAATTCCAGTCCCCCCACTACCTTGACATGGTTTGTTGTAGTCAGTATTTTCATTCTACCCATTCTAATAAATGTGTATTGATATTACATTGAATTCTTAATTTATGTTTTCTTTATAACTAAATGTCAAACATCTCTTTACTTGCTTATTTGAGATCTATATATTTTCTTTGGTGAAGTATCTATTCAAATATTTTGCCCATTTTTAAAATTGCTGTTGTTTTCTTATTAAGTTTAAAGAATTCTTTATATATTCTAGATATAAGTCCTTTCTTAGATATGTGATTTGCAAATATTTCCTCACAGTTTGTGGTTTACATTTTCATTTTCTCAACAGTATCTTCCAAACAGCAAAACTTCATATTCATGAGATCTAATTTAACAATTTTTTTCTTTTGTGCATCATGCTTTGTTGTTATATCAAAGACATCTTGGCATTATCCCAAGTAAAAAAGATTTTCTATTATACTTTTCAAACATTCGCTGTATACTTTTAGGTTTTCTTTGGGTCTATAATAAATATTGAGTTAGTAGTAATATAGTCAAATATTTATGGAAAGTAATAAAATTTGACTATACATTTAGGCAACAGAAGAAAACATCAAATTCCAAAAGTATGAATAATAGAGACAAAATTATTTAAGCATAATGATAAAACAGACTTCAGTTAAAAATAAAGCTGTCATTTGGGAACTGTTTAAAAATATGTCATAAATATTTAGTTAAAGTTAACACAAAATAAAACTGCACATTATATAGAAAATCACAACATTGATATTTAAAAATCAATGGAAACCAACCAAAGCACTGATTAAATAAAAACATCTAGTCTAGAATAATGTATTAAAAAATAAAAATTAATTTTATAAATGTTTAGATCGAGGTTGAAATCATAAAAATTAGACTAAAACCAGAACAATTTTAAGAAAATGATTAGAAAAGAACTGAGAAAAAAACATTAATTTTTAAAATTAAATTAATATTGGTTAATAAAATCATATAGGTTTCGAGTACACAGTACAGTAATATGTCATATGTATATTGCATTATGTGTTCACCACTCAAAATTAAATTTCTTCCCTCTCCATATACTTGACCCCTTTCACCCTTATCTATCTCTCACCACACCCTTTCCCTCTGGTAACTACTGAACTATTGTCTGTGTCTTGTGAGTTTTTATTTGTCTTGTTCATTTGTTGCTTTCAATGAAACCATATGGTTCTGAACTTTTTTTGTCTGACTTATTTCATTTAGCATGATGACTCAAGATCTATCCATGTTGTCGAAAATGGTAATACTTCATCTTTTTTAAGGCTGAGTAGTATTCCATTGTATATATGTACCACATCTTCTTTATCCAATCATTTATCTAAGGGTACTTCGGTCGTTTTTATGTCTTGGCCACTGTGAATAATGCTGCAGTGAATAACATGGTGCGTACATCTTTATGAATAAATGTTTTCAAACTTTTGTGGTAGATAACCAGGAAAGGGGTTGCTAGGTCATATGATAATTCTATTCTTAATTTTTTGAGGAAACTCCATACTGCTTTTCATAGTGGCTGTACCAATTTACATTCCCACCAGCATTGTGTGAGGGTTTCTTTTTTCCCACAATCTCTCCAACACTTGTTATTACTTGTCCTATTGATGATAACCATTCTAATGGTGTGAGGGGGTATCTCATCGTGGTTTAATTTACATTTCTCTAATAGCTAGTTAAGTTGAGCATCTTTTCATATGTCTGTTGGCTGTTCGTATGTCTTCTTAGGAGAAGTGTCTGTCTATTCAGGTCCTCTGCCCATTTTTTAATTGGATTATTTGTTTATTTGTTGTTGGGTTGTATGAGTTCTTTATATATTTTGGGTATTAGCTCTTATCAGAGGCATTGTTTGCAAACACCTTCTCCCATTCAGTTGGTTGCCTCTTTGTCTAATTGATCGTTCCTTTTGCTGTGCAGAAGCTTTTAAGTTTGATATAATCCCACTCATTTTTTTTGCTTTTACTTCCCCAAATTTATAAAATCCTCTCCACATCCAAGGTCTGTGAGTTCAGCACCTATGTTTTCTTCTATGCAATTTATTGTTTCAGGTGTTATATTTAGGTCTTTGATTCATTATGAGTTAATTTTGGAGTATGGTGACAGATAGCAGTCTAGTTTCATTCTTTTGCATGTTTCTTTCCAATTTTTCCAGCACTATTTATTGAAGCTTTCTTTTCTTCATTGTATATTTTTGGCTCCTTTGTCAAAAACTATTTGCCCACATGTGAATTTATTTCTGGGCTCTCAGTTTTGTTTCAGTGATCTGTGCATCTGTTTTTCTGCCGATACTATGCTGTTTTGATTTTTTTTGCTTTGTAGTATAATTGAAGTCAGGCAATGTGATACCTCTGGCCTTGTTCTTTTTACTCAGGATTTCTTTGACTATTCAGGTTCTTTTGTGATTCCATACAAATCTGATGATTTTTTTACTCTATTTTTTTTAAAAAATGCCTTTGGAATTTTGATGGAGATTGCATTAAATTTGCATATTACTTTGGGTAATATGGCCATTTTAATTATGTGGATACTTCCAATCCACAAACATAAAATATCTTTTCTTTTTTAGTATCTTCTTCAACTATTTTTAATAATGTCTTATAGTTTTCCGTGTATAGGTCCTTCACATGCTTTGTTAAGTTTATTCCTAGATATTCTATTATTTTTGTTTGCAACTGCAAAAGGAATTGTTGTTTTCATTTCTTTTTCTAAATTTCATTGTTAGTGTATAGGAACACAATAGATCTTTGTATGTTGATTTTTGTATTCTGCAAATTTATTATATTTGTTTATTGTTTCTAACAGGTTTTTAGTGCAGTCTTGGGGGTTTTCTATATAGAGCAGGGGTCCTTAACCCCTAGGCCATGGACAGGTACTAGTCTATGGCCTGTTAGGAACCAGGCCACACAGCAGGAGGTGAGCAGCAGGCAGGCGAGTAAAACTTCATCTGCATTTGCAGTGCTCCCCAGTTCTAACATCACTGCCTCAGCTCCACCTCAGATCATCAGGCAGTAGATTCTCATAGATTGACCAGTCCCTGGTGCCAAAAAGGTTGGGAACCGCTGATATAGAGAATCATGTCATCTGCAGAAAGTGACAATTTGATTTCTTCATTCCCAATTTAGGTGCCTTTTATTTTTTTCTCTTGCCTGATTGCTCTAGCTTGGACTTCTGATACCATATGGAGTAAGATTGGTGAGAGCAGGCAGCCTTGTCAAGTTCCTGGTCTTAAAGGGAAGGTTTTTAGTTTTTCACCATTAAGTATGATATTAGCTGATAGTTTGTCTTCTGTGGCCTTTATTATGTTGAGGTACTTTCCTTCTATATGCACTTTATTAAGTGTCAATCATATATGGATGCTGTCAAATGCTGTTTCTGCATCTATTGATATGATCATTTGATTTTTATCCTTTATTTTGTTTATGTGATGTATCACATTGATCAATTTGTGTATGTTGAACCATTCTTGGTCCCCTGGAATGGATCCCAATTGATCATGATGTATAATTTTTTTTAGAAACATATAACAGTGACAACTATTTTAGACATCCAAGATATGTTTTAGCTAATCTAATTCAGAAAAAGGCAGATAACATTAAAATGGAAAATTAGAAATGATAAAGGAGAAGTAGCTGCTGAGAGAGAAAATTGGAAGGAACTATTTGCTGAAATCTCTAAAAATAAACTAGGAGATCTGAATAAAAGTTTATTTTCATAGAAAATATAAATAAATGTAAATAAATATGTATAATATATAAATATATCAACAATTATAAACAAAACTACTTTCACAAGAGTGACTACATTATCATAGAAAATACCTCCTAAAATGCCTCAGGTGAATGTTTTTTCAGATAATTCTCACATATATATTTAAATTCATCAATAGTTAAGATATTTTAGAATATCACAGTCATTTTCTTTTATCAAATGTAGTGGCCAACAGATAGGTGAAAATATGCTCAACTTCACTAGCTATTAAGGAATTACGGTATATTTTTGAAAAAATAGAAATTTTGATTTTCAAATTTATGTGAAATACATATAATATTTAAACTCAGATATACAATAACTCGGACAAATAATATACATATGAGTGGTGCATTCATTCAGATATTAGAAAACAACTGGGACTGCTTTACATTGATTTATCAAGGGATCCTTCTCTCTCTCATTAAGAGTCTCTGTTACAACTCCCCTCAGCCATAAGGACTCACAACTGATGCTCTAGATCAGACTAATGGCTGTCCTCAAACTTCTGCTATTGAATGTACCCATTTCTTCCACCATTAAGTATACAGTAAGCACATCCTCTACTGCTTCAGCCTCTCCTCTATCCTGAAAAATTCACTTCATAACCCTTTATGTACCTTCTGTTTTCTTTCATTAACTGACATATTTAGGTAAAATATATAGTTTATATATACTGTCTTTTATGCTTTCTTCTGGTTCCTTTAGAGCTTTTAAATTTCAGTTCTAGTTGTTTTTTTTTTGAAGTTGACATTCAATATTATTTTATATTAGTTTCAGCTGTACAGCAAAGTGGTTAGACATTTATGTAATTTACAAAGTGATTCCCTGGATTAGTCTAGTACCCACCTGGCACTATACAATATTATTGACTATATTCCCTATGCCTTCCATTCATGTAAATAATACTAAAGAATAGGGAAAGAATATACCAGAAGTGCTTGGGGCTGCTATTGTTGATTTCTGTAAGTCCATGGAGAAAACGTAAACCCAATCCATCACACAGGATGAGAAGAAGCTGGACACTCAGCCTTTAACATGAGGGCTTAGCAGCTGCTTCACAAGTGGCTGCTTTGAGGCCATGAGTGGGATGGAGAACTGCTGAAATCACACCAGAAGCCCTCTATATGGTCATCACTTTGGCCTGAGCCCAGCTCTGCTGAGCACCTTGACTAATGCCATTCGCACCTCCCTGTTCCTCAGACTGTAGATGAGGGGGTTAAGCATGGGAGTGACGAGGCCATAGAAGAGGGAGGCCACGTTATCCTGCTGTGGGCTGTGGTAGGCACCTGGTACCATGTACACGAACACTGCTGCGCCATAAAACAGCCCCACGACTGTGATGTGAGAGGAGCAAGTGGTGAAGGCTTTATTTCGAGCCTCCTCTGAGCGCATGCGTAGAACGGCCCCCAACACATGGCCGTAAGAGGTGGTAATGAGGGACAGGGGAAGAACAAGGATCAGAACCCCCGAGATTGACAATGCCAACTCATAGGCAGAGGTGTCTGCACAGGAGAGTTTTAGCAGGGCTGGCACCTCACAGAAGAAGTGGTCCACGATGTGGGAGGCACAGTAGGAGAAGTTCAGAGTGACAGAGGTCTGGATGGAGGCGTTGAGCACACCTGCCAGCCAGGAGCAGCCCACCATGAGCAAGCATACCTGGCGCCTCATAAGCAAAGGATACTGCAAGGGGCGGCACACAGCAACATAACGGTCATAGGACATGAGGGTCAACAGGATGCCCTCAGCCACGCCCATCAGTGTGAGGAAGAATATTTGCGCTGCGCAACCCCCAAAGGAGATGGAACCTTCTCCCTGCAGGAAATCTGAAGCCATCTTGGGGATGGTGACCAGCGGGAAGCCGACATCAAACAGGGAAAGCTGACTGAGCATGAAATACATCGGTGTGTGGAGTCGGGAGTCCATGTAGATTAGGAAGAGCAGGACAGTGTTGCCCAGGAGGCCTACAATAAACATGGCAGCCACCAGGGAGAAGAGTAGCTGTGGTGACCTTGAGTGACTGAAGAGGCCCACCAGAAAAAAGTCAGAGGTCACCGATTGATTCACATCCCTCATGTTTTACATGACATAACTTTGCTGCAAGAACAGGAAACCAATGGCAAGAAGCCTGTGTGGGGATGGCAAATAAGTTTCATTCCACTTGCCAATGGCCATCAATTGGTAGTGGCTGCCTAGAGTGCCATCTTGAGAGGAGTTATGAGGTCACAGCTGAAATCAGTAGTGGGAAAACAATAATCAGTTTGTGATATTTGTCACAGGCATGAGATGGGAGAGCAGTCACTTGAATCTCTGAATAAGATACTTGGCCACATCCCAATCGAGGGCTTCCCACTGACTCTTATAGTCCAAATTCTGAGGTCCACATCAAAGACATTAATACAGCCCTAGTAGAACATTTCAATAGCCCTTATCTGAGTGGTCCTGGGGCCAAATAGGCGTGAAATTCCGAAAAGGCTGGGAGGTGAAATAGGGGATGATGGAGCTGAAGCAACAATTCAAGCAAGAAAACAGAGAGATGGACCTTGATCCAAGTACCTGGATGAAAATCTGCAGCAAAGAGCAATGTATTATCAGCCAGCGATGGGGTCAAATTGAAATTGTGAATCTAGTGAGTCTGGGCCATAGAGGCACTTGAGTGACAGACAGCATTTTGGGGATCAAATGGCCTGGGGCTAGGTGGATGAGACAGTTATCAATGAGCTCAGTTATTATTGGTGACTTAGATGCATTGGATGGGAAAGTAGCAACCTGTGGGTAGTCTGACTCAATTTCAAGGACTAGAATAAAGCACCAGGCCTGCAAGATTGTGAGTCTCTAATAAATATTGCCTGAGTGAATGAGACAGACAAGAATGAGATGGACTAGAAAGAGCTGCAAACCTAAATTAGGAATACTTAAAAACCCTTGACAACCTCCAAGACCCCAAGTAAACTCAGATTGCGCTGGAATACCATACACTACACACAGTTCCAACAGTGAACAATGCAGAACCAGAAGAATATTTATTCCCAACTGTGGGTAGTTTGAGAAGTAGCAAGACAGATCATTTAAAGGCAAGTGGATTCTACTGAAGTCCTCACTGGAGCTCTTTGTCCTAAGGCTGCCATTCTCACACAGATGACCTTCAAGGCTGTCTTTAATTATTCATTTTGCTGATTTTCCTATCACATTCAAGCCCTCAACCTACTATTCACCTATGCACTCAACAAAATTTGTCACATGCTAGGTTGGACATAAGATATTCATCACCCAGGCAAGGTGCTCCCTTCCTTGAACCCCACAGTCTCTATCAGGGTTTCAGTGACAAACAAAGAGATAAATGGACAAGATCTTTGTGATAGAGGGAAGTACAGTGAGGGAAGTGGGTGGAATTTTTCATAGGAAATGGCTGGGGACACCATAGGACATGATCAGATAAGCCTCTTGGGAGAGATGACATGCCCTCAGTATCTGAAAATCTTCAATGAGAGGGATGCATGTGGTACAACCAACTGCTTCCTGCTGCTGGGAAGTAGATGTTAATGAGGCTGGCTGTGTGGTTCACCCTAACGAAGAACTTTCTAACAATGAAATCCAACCAAAAATGGAATGGGCTGCCTCACTGGTGTCATTTTCCACAGTCAGTCAGTGACATATGGGAGTAAGATAACTTAGTCCTATGGTTACAAAATTTAGAGTTCAAGGAAAAGTGAACATTGTTCACATCATTTCAGAATAATAGTCTGATCTGCAACACAATAAAGACACATACACAATACTTTGGGTACCCAGTGGTTGGACTTCTGCCTAGGATCAGGGCAGGAAAGGATTCACAGAGGAGGAGGCATTGTGCCTGAGTTTCGAAGGTCAGGTAGGAGTTTATCAGGCAACTAGATGTGGGAAAGTTGTTTCAGAGCAAAGGAATTTAGCACATAGGCTGTATGGATTGGTGATTAGGAGCGTGTACGGAGGAGTGAGATTAAAATGAGCTTGTATCGCAGCTCAAGTATTTTGACTTTGGGTAGCTATTCAAACTCAGTTTCTTCATCCATAAAATGAGTGGCAATAATGTAAAGATTAAATGAAAGGATAAATATTAAGAGCTTAGTGTCTGTCATGTGGCAAGTGCTCAATAAATTATAAATAATTATACACATAATTATTAAATATATTATAATAATATCTACAAATCGTATAATTATAGAATTATTACTAATTTTCTTGAGAGGAAAAACATTCAGTTCTTGTAGTCAACCACTAAAATATTAAATGGAAAATTCCAGAAACAATAAGTATTAAAATGTAGCATGAGTAGCATGATTAAATCTCACACCATCCTATTCTGTCCATCCCAGAACATGAATCATCTTTTTGTCCAGTGTATCCACACTGTATACCCTACCCACCATTAGTCGCTTTGTGGCAGACTTGATTATTGGATCAACGGTATCACAGTGTTTGTGTTCAAGTAACCCTTATTTTACTTAATAATGGCCCTGAAGCACAAGAGTAGTGATGCTGGCAATTTAGATAAGCCAAAGAGAAGCCATGAAGTGCTTCGTTTAAGTGAAAATATGTATGTATAGGAAAAAACATAATATCTATATATAGGGTTTGGTATTATTTGCATTTTCAGGCATCCCCTGAAGGTCTTGGAACGTAGCCCTTGTGGATAAGCAGGGACTGCTGTGTTCTATATTACGGCCTCTTTTGTGGTCAAGCCTGTGCCACTTTATGATTTCCTAGGTAGAAAACCACATACCCATTCTCTGGCCTCTGAGATCCCTTAGCAGAGTCTCTAACAGTTCATTCATCTCCAACTCCATTGGTTTACAACAGGGTTTTTCTACCTTATATTATTTAGAGACACATAAGTCTTTGTTGTTGGGAACTGTCTTATGCACTGTATAAAGTTTAGCAGTACCCTTGTCCTCAGCTCATTTAATACCAGTTGCACTCCCCTCCATCCCTAGTCATGAAAACCAAAAATGGCTCCACATATAGTCAAATGTCCCCCAGAGGGGCAGAATCACCCCCAGTTGAGAATCTCTGGCTTAGAGACAGAATAATTGTAACCTGCAGGGACTCTAATCAGCAACTTCTCTTTCAGATGTTTATTTTAAAATAGTATTAAGCTCAGACCCAGCAAAAATCTCGAGAATATTGTACAATTTCTATGTCCTCATACAGAAAAAAAACTAATCCTTACCACCAAAATATAACTAACTAATCCCCAAATCACAAAGTCTCCCAGCTGGTAGAATAACTTTTACTGCAGACTCCTATCAAGCGCTGTTTAAGTATCCAAATGAATCTGGCCTTGCTTCATCCACTCACATAGTCTCACCCGAAAGAAGCTGATTCCAATCGAGTGCTGACTGTGTAGCAGGTATCAAGTGTTTTACATGCTTAACACTTTAATCCTTAAGTCCTGGAGATGGATGGTGGAGAAGGTTGTACAACAATGTGAATACACTCAATAGTATCAATAGTAAATTTGAAAGTGGTTAAGATGGTAAATTTTGTTATGTATATCTTATTGCAATAAAAAAAAATCACTACCTATAGATATCATTTTTCCATATCTTTTGGATGAGAAGACAGACATTCAAAGAAGTGTAGTAACTTGTCCAGCATCACCCAGCAAGGAAGTAAGAGAGCCAACATTTGAACAAAAGAGGGATCTGATTTCAAATTCCTTGCTCTTCCCTTTGCGTTCAACACACTCCCCCAAACACTGTAATAAATTTATTACACACACACACACACACACACACACAGTCCTGCATGCCCACAAACTTACGTCTCCTTTCAGGATGTCCAAGTAGTCCCACTGCTATCGATCTATCTTTTTAAAAAGACACGCACTTGGGTGACTCTGCTGCTGCCAAGTGACCAGGGGAAAGGCGACAGCATTACTAACCTTCTTGTGCCAATAACATTTTCACTCCTCTTCACTATGACCAGTCATGATCTGTACCCTTGGTCACCTAATTAATTGAATGACAATTTGCATAATACTGTCATTTACTGTTTATTTAATCTTCACACCTAATTACTCCAGCTTAAGGATTTGTAGCAGAGCTTGCTCAATAAATATATGTTGAATACATACATTCTGCAAGAGAAACGATATTTTTGTTGGAACTAATATTATTGACAAATGGGCTGAGAGAGGGTAAGTGACTAACCTAAAGTCTCACAGCAACTGAGAAGGCAGATTAGAATTTGAACCCCCATCGGATTCCAAATCCTAAACACTCTCAACTCTGAATGTTGCATCTTTCTTGAAGTTAATGCTCATCAGTTCGGCCCAGGAGTTTAGAACTAAGAACTCCTCTGGGGGAGGGGATTACTGTTGTGGATAGCCAGTCCTCAGAAGGTGAGCTGAAGATGACCTCAACCTATGCCAGATAGATTATTCTGGTACCAGCCCCATGATCAAGGTCAGGTGCCCATATCTGTCTGTTTCTAACAGTTTTTATGAAAGGTCCACATTAGAAGACTTTGGATTGAACATCAACACAGATGATTTCCTGCTGTCTAGAGACCTGATTTTCCTGGGTTCATAGCAGTGAAGACAGTCAGAGAAAGAATAAGCATTCAGCATAACAAGACATCTACCTGTAGATTGGCAAATATCCAAAAAGGTAGACAGAAATCTATCTTTCCATTCAAATACCTATATACACTCAACCCACCATGTCTGTGGAAAACAACATTAACAATTCTCTGGATCCTTCCTGCCACAAATGTCTAATGTCTAAATAGTGCTTGGATCCCCAAGATCCTCATAAAGTTGGGTTCCAGGTTCTCACCCCCACTCACCAGGGTCTGTGTGAAGAGTAAGAGACCTTCCTTAATACCCCATGAGCATGTCAACCACTCTCATTCCAAGATAGACCCTGATAAAACCTTCCTGGATTCCAGTATCATGGGTGTAACCAATACTGCCTCTGTCTATGCAGTGATAGATGTCATTATCTGGGGATGGAGGCTCCAGAGAGAGCTGACACATCAGAAACTCCTCTGGGTCTCCATTTCTGCTAGAGAGAAAATTAGTTGCATTGGGAGCCTAGAGCCCTGGATATTTGGATTGTCCCTGGAGGACTGTGGAAAAACATTTACTCATCTCTCAAGCACAGAAAAGATGGGCAGCACTGATGTGGATAACTGAATGTGACAGATATCCAAGTCTTTCTATTTAGATATAATCAAGAGGAAGAGATGTGGAAATCCATTACAACAAATAGACCCTATGCTCAAAAAATTCTGAAGTCTGGGTGATTTCTCCTGAATTAAACAATGAGGCGGTGATGGTGGTGGAACAGGCAGGAGGCAGCATCTCTGTGTCAGGACATTTCTTCCTCTAAACTCCATTCTTGAGGGGCTTCCAAGGCTCAGGAGATGCAATGGTATAGAAACAGATTCTTCTTGTTCCCATAAGTTTACTGTGTTTCCATGGCCAGAGGTTTCCAGGGGTAAGGGCAGAGACCAGAAAGCCAGACTACCCTGAACAGTAGCTCACTGAGGGAAGTCACAGGCAAGGCCAAGGCAGAATCAGTTACCAAGAGTGCTGCTGAGACCAGGTGGCAATAAGGAGGATCCAAGGTAGAAGCAGGGATAAAAGTGACATATGTTAAGAACCTGGTATACAGCAGGTAACACTCAGCATACTCCTTGGACCAAGCCACCACTCCCTAGTCTCAGGCCCATGGCAGACACTAGTAATTGATCTCAGTGTTTTCTACCTCTGAGCCTGGATGGAGCTTCTCAACTCAGCACACCATACATCTAGACCTTCCCAACTGGATTTCACATTTGTCATGAAATCTACTTTCCAAGCAGACTCTAGACCAGTACTTAGAGTGGTTGCAACTGTCTGCATAGAGTTAAGGAGCTTGCACCAGAAAGTAATTCAATATACTGCTTCCTTCATTGAGAAAATCTTGTTATAAGATAAATGTCAATTGCACTAAAGTTTTGTGATGTTGTGTATTTACAGGCTATTCCAAGGTCTTTTTCTCCTTAAGGCCAGTCACAATTTGGACCACACTTAGAGTAACATCACTATGAACCATGAGTTCCTTGACAGCAAGGAGCCTGCTATCATTCATTTCTGTATAACTGGTACCTAAGGCACATGAACACATCAGTGTTCATTGAACAAGAAGGGCTGGAGCACATAGGTGTTTGGAAAGAAAAATCAAGGTATAACAAAATGAACAGTGGGTCTCAGATCCTCAACACCAGGCATGTTGACTTGCTTCAAATATAGATGGATGGACAAATGGATGGGCGGATGGATGTAGGAATGCATGGAATAAGCCATGATTAAAGTTATTTGTGAATAAATCACATTGTTCTAAAGAACAGGGTAAGAAAAAAATGGCAAAGAAAGTATTAGTACTCTAGATCTGTGCTTCAAATATTAATCCTTTGCATACCATCTTCACATTTTTGTCACTTTCAACTGCTATCCACACTAACATCTTCTCAGTTCAAGTATCTACTGCTTAATGTCAGTTATTTCTGAAAAGTAGATACACACAAAACTGTCCATTGAGACCTTATACTTCATTATTTTAAATGGGAAAGCTTGTATTATAATCAATCCAAAACTCTCAACTAATTTCCTGAAATGTAGCTAAAACCAATAAAAGGCTTATGTGTCAGTAGTAAACTATCATGTTGGAATATGAAACATTTAGAACATTCCTTCCCGTTGACTGCAAAATTAACACAGTTGTTAACAGTTGTTTGGTACGAGGTCATATTTCTCTTCCAAGATTTTCTTCACTCTCTCAACTTTGGAGAACTCACTGTGGAACATTAACCTTTGCATTTGCCAACATCTAGAAGGTCCTGAGGAAACAAGTCCAGGACAAGCACATGACAGCCAGGAGTGACTCACACTTAGTGTGACATTGTGATAACATCTCTCAGCAATGACAATATCAGAGACACACGCTCTCCTTCACTATCACTCTGGACACTTTTCTACATGTTGTTTTATTTGAAGTCTTGTATTTAGCTTGAGGTAAATATAAACTTTTCCTATATAACATGGACCAGAAAACATTATATTGAGAGATACAAACATTCTATGAAGTTTAGGCCTTATCACCAAGAGACTTTGCATTCTACTGGGAAAATTTTAACCCAAGAGATAGTCTGCAGAATATGCCTGTTTTGCTTTTCTTTCTTTCTTTCTTTCTTATTTATTTATTTATTTGTTTGTTTGTTTGTTTGTTTGTTTGTTTTGAGGTACCATTGGTTAATAAAATTATATAAGTTTTAGGTATATGACATTATAATTCAGTATAATTCAACAATTTTGTTTCTGGGTATTTATCCAAAGAATATTAAAAAACAAATTCAAAAAAGACATATGTACCCCTATGTTCATTGCTGCACTATTTACAATAGTCAATATAAGAAAACAACCTAAGTGTTCATTGATGATGGAATACCACTCAACCATAAAAAAGGATTAAATATCACCATTTGGAAGAACATGGATCTTGAGAGTATTATGCTAAGTGAAATAAGTCATACAGAAAAGAACAAAAATCATGTGGTTTCACTGTGTTTTTCTTTAATTGCTCATGTTTATTTATTTATTTCCTTACTTACCTACTTACTTATTTATTTTAGAATTGGCTTAATTTCCTCTTTTATGCTGACAAGCCATCTCTATTTACCTTTGGAAAAGATAAGCCTAAAATGATGGGAATGGCTAAAAAATAAATAAAACACCAAGTTTTTTCTCAGTTTTCTTAATTTTTACTTAAAAAATTTTTAACCTACAGAAAATTTGAAGGAATATCCATACACCTTTAACCAATTGTTATTATATAAATAGAATTATATAATATATATATTTGTGTCTGAATTATTTTACTTAGCATAATGTTTTAGAGATTCATCCACGTTGTACCATTGTTATTGGCTGGATTATATTCTGTCAAAATTCATATGTTATAATCCCAACCTTGAGTACACCAGAACTACATTTAAACAGAGAGTCTTTAAAGAGGTAAGTAGGCTATAAATGAGGACATTAGGGTACGCTCTAACCCAAATGACCTGTGTTCTTACTCAAAGAGGAGATTAGGGGTAACTTCAGATGGATGGCAGAATAGGAAACCCCAGACTTCCTTCCTCATGTGGACACACTAATTCAACAACAATATATAGGTCAATTCCTTTTGTGAAAAACCCAGAGACCAGTTGAAAGGCTTCTGCACCCCACTTGAGCATGAGACAAGCAGTGTCGCAGCCAGCAGGAACCAGCCCTCCCCCACCACAGCACCACATAATCAGGAGGAAGCCCGTGGTTCCTGGAAGAAGGAAAGAGAGAATGGATAGTATATCCAAAGTTCTAACACTTTGAGGGGCTGACTGAGGGACAGTTCTGTTTTTCCTGAGTCTGAGCACTGATAAAAAGTGTCTCAGGTTGGGAGAACAAAGGCAATGGTTTGGGGCAGCATGCGCTTACCGGCCATCAACCTTTCCCCGCCTCAGCACAGAGCAAGTGGGAAGAAAAGCCAAATCCTGACTTCTTCTTAACGAATAAAAGAATGGGAGCATCTGTCCAACTTTCCAGCATTGCAGGGCTCACCCAAGGGACTGGCTTTTGTGTGAGGGATTCCTCTCTGAAAATCAGCCAGGTTAGAAAAGAAAACAACAATAAAACCACCACTAGTTTTATCCTCAAGGAAACAGCCCAGCCAGGTCACCCTAAATAAGAAACCAAAGTAATAAAGGAAATCCATGTGCACAGAGCTTCCAATCAACTTCTTACCCAGTTAACCAAACAGTGCAAAGGACAGAGACTGACACAGTCATATTGAAAATAAAAGTACTTTGGAGAAAGCAGACTCTGAGGGAAGAAGAAATTAAAAGACATTTTTAGTAATATTAGAGATATAACTGAATAGAACTGAGCTATATCTAAAAAAAATAGTATCTATGAAATAAAGAAAAGATTTTTTTTCTTTAACTTAAAGAATAAAATGCTGTTAGAATTGTTTTTAATGGTAGGAAAAATAAAAACATAGTAAAAAGATCGAAACATAAAATTTAGGAAAACCACAAAAGAACAAAAAGACAAAGAGGAAACTGGTAGAAAAATGATAAATAAATCAGAGAATCAATCCAGATGGCCCAATATCAAAACAATAGGCATTTCAGAAGTGTGGAAATATTGGAGGGGGGAAAAAAACCCAGAAAATTTCAAAGAAATAATGCAAGCAAATTTTCCAGAATGAAAGTTGTAAATTTCAAGCTTGAATTTTTTTTTTTCGGCAGTATAAATGAAAAGTATATACCCTATAAGCTTTCAGAGAGATAAAATAGTTTTCCCACAAAAATTGAGAATGAGAATTATCTTGAAATTTTCAAGGATAACACCAAATACTAGAAGGCAATGGAGTGATCTCTTCAGAATGCTCAGGGAACATTAATTCCAACCTGGAATTCTACAACTGGTTAAATAACCATTTAAGTATAAGAATAGAATAAAGACATCTTTAGACCTAGTGGTTTTCAAAAAAAATCTGTCTTCGTTGAACTTTTTATCAGAGAGCATATGTACCATGTAAATGGGGCATCAATGAAAAGAGAAGAAATGAATTCTGGGAAACAGGATTTAACCCAAAAGGGAATCCTTAAGATTATGGTGGAGGGGGATTGTAGGATGATAGCTGTCAGCTACTTCAGCCTGAAGCAGATCAGAGGTGCCAACAGAAGTTTGGTAAAGAAGATTAAACTCATAGAACACTTCATGCAATTGAAAGTCTGGAGAAATTTATGTAAACGGGGACAGTTTGGATGAAGAAGAAAGAGGAGGAGGAGGAGGAGAAGGGGAGAGGAGGAAGAGTGAGGAGGAAGAGGAGGAGAGTGGGAAGAGGAAGAAGGAAGAAGAAGAAGAAGAAGAAGAATAAATAGTTAAGAAGACAGTAGAATAAAGAAGGAAGTTTGAAGAAGGCATTAAATACAGTTAAGAAATAAATAATATAGAGAAAGAAAGTTGAGAAAGAAAGAAAGAAAGTAGAAAGAAAGAAAGAAAGAAAGAAAGAAAGAAAGAAAGAAAGAGAAAGAAAGAAAGAAAGAAAGAAAAAGAAAAAGACTCATCTCTCAGCAACACACCTGCCCAAAACTCAGCTATCTATACCAAGTCTGTGTGAGGACGCACAGGGGTGGGACCGGTTCCATCGTGTCTGGAGAGCTGTCTCACCAAAAACGCACACTGTCATGGACTTAAAGAAGAAAGATGATGTGAACTGTTGCAATGTGTGGGCTGCAAACTGGGAAAACAGGCCTCATTACTGCCTAGTGCATCCTGTTGTCCCAGGACAAAGGTGAAAGTCTCCCTCTCGTTCTTCATTACCCTGCTCTGAGTCCACTCAGCCGGGCAGTAATCGGACCCAGGGAGAGACGCCCAACCACACTCCCATGCCACAATGACTCCTAAAAACACCTCCCTGGAATGGGTCACTCCCTGCTTAGCCCACCAGCACCTTCTTTACCCAAGCAGTGATGACCCAATAGTCAAGGGATGGAGGTTCCGGGGGAAAGCATCACATGAGACACCTCTTCTGGCTTCTCCTTTCTATAGAAGAGAAAATGAACTGCACTTGGAGTCAAGAGAACCTCCATCTAAAATTTGCCCCAGGAGAGCATTAGAAAATAGTTATGCTCAGTTCTTAATTAATCACAGGAGTGGAGGACAGAGCATTGGCACAGATGACTGAAAAATGCCAAACTATCCCAACCCCACTGGCAGTTCCAAATGACAAGAATGAGTGAAGGAGTCTCTTTTAAAATAAAAGTTTATTATTATTCAGGTATGGCAAGACCAACAGGTCAGGAGAAGATTGACATTAAAAGATAACCTATTTCTTAGAGTTTCAAGAGGACCACACAGGAAGGATGGGAAACAGAGGGAGTGAGGGGGGAGGTGAGCAGGAGCCATTATTGTGGTTTCCAGAGAAGATAGTGAGGCAGGTAGGCAGGTTTAGGATTGGCTAGTGTACATAATTTAGAGGGCACAGAGGCGTAGTAGCTGGCCCTGGTTGTCTGGCATCTGTCCCTGGTGTGATTAGAGCAGGTGAATAGTGGCCCTGAGTGTTACAGCCTGATAATATAGATGGCTGGAGATGTGGGCTCTGGATTGGTTTGAATGCAATGAAAAGCACACTTGCAGGTGAGCTGTTTGCTGTCTCTAGGAATTAACTAGCCATGGGAGGAGTAGTCTCTCCTCAAGCAAGACCCCAAAATGTCAAAGCATCAAATATGCAGAGACATGGTTAATACAGCATTCCTATGTGTGCTCCAGGTTTATGGTGAGACTGCTCAAGTCCTCAGTGGTTCTTAGCACTGAATACACACTCAGCTGAAAGCTTTTAAAACTATGATGTTCAAGCTACACCTCAGACTAAGTGACTCAACATTACGGGAGAGTGGGAACCTTCAAACTGAAGTATGTAACTTGGATTTCCTGTGTAAAAACACTTCAAATCCAGCAGCATGATCCTTTCTCGGGAAGTATCCACAAAGGGCTTCAATGTGTCCATTGTGTCTTTATTGCTTATGTTGGGTGGTATGGATACACACAGGCACTTGAGATTCTGTATGTGTGTGTGCACATGTGTGTGTGTGCTGTATAGGTGTTAGTGTGTGTGTCTGTGGGTGTGAGTGTGTTTGGTTTATGGAGCATGAGCAGTTCTCAAGGCAGGGGTACCTAGCTCATATACTCCAAAACGTGTTCCTGAAGACACAGTTGCCAGAATGTTAACCAACAGATCAAAATAAAGAAGTGATCACTTCTACTCACAGGATTCCTTGGAAATAATATGAATAAAGTGCAAAGACAACATGTGATTGAGGGACTTGCTGCATCCTGAATTTTCGTCTGTAGCAGACAGGCCATCTCATTCCTCCACATTTTCTCACACCATCACTATCACTCTC
Organism: Pteropus medius; assembly: GCF_902729225.1. Taxonomy (NCBI): domain Eukaryota; kingdom Metazoa; phylum Chordata; class Mammalia; order Chiroptera; family Pteropodidae; genus Pteropus; species Pteropus medius. The sequence goes on along the minus strand of NW_024349140.1, from coordinate 128,467 downwards.
TCTCCTGTTCATTCCCTTCGCCACACGGCTTCCTTTTGAGCCTTGATTACTTGAGACAAGTGCCAACCTCAGGAACTTTGCACTGGCTCTTTTTCATGCAGGCTATGTGCTTCCCAGAGATCTTCCTGTCAAACACTTTGTCATTTTTGAGGTCCCTTCAAATGGCACTTTGTTTGCAGGTCTTTCACAATTCCATTAAAAATAACACACATATGCACCCTGTTTTATACCTATCTTCTTTTTCTTCAAAGCAAATGTACCATCTGACATCATATATGATTTTTCATTTCCTTATATTTTTTTCTTCATCTTTGGATTATAGAGACTTTTGTTTCTCAGCACCCTACATTCCTTGACTAGAGAATGGTCAGACTCAGCATATATTTCTGAAACACGTGGAGGAATTTCTCATTAAACCTGTAAAAACATAATTTATTTGGCAAAATGCTGAGAGTGAGACAGGAATTCCTAATCAGAGTTGTCATGGGACATTACTTAAAGGAGACGAGATCTCTACAACACCATGTATATTATATATACATTTGACTGCAAAATTTAAATTGTAGCGTTTCAACATGCTAGTAGTGATGAATGAAAATTGATCACGTATATTTTTCATTCCTAGTAGTAACTACTACCCCATAACACCAGAAAATTATTCACAGGTTACAATATTTTTTCTTTTGAGATTTTCACAGTACCCAGAATCGTAGTCCCTCATCTTTGGGCTTTTCCTTCCATGTACCAGATCACCATGTTTGGAAACCTACTCATCATCCTAGCCGTCAGCTCAGACTCTCACTTCCACATGCCCATGAACTTCTTCCTCTCCAACCCATCCTTGGTAGATATCTGTTTCACCTCTACCACCATCCAAAGATGCTGGTGAACATCTTGACACAGAGCAAGGTTATAACCTATGAAGGCTGCATTACCCAAATATATTTTTTCATACTCTTTGTAATATTAGAGCACTTCCTCCTGCCAGTAATGGCCTATGACCACTTTGAGGCCATCTGCCACCCCCTGCACTACAGTCATCATGAACCCTTGGCTCTGTGGACTGCTGATTCTGGTGTCTTGGATCTATTCCTTGTTACAAAGTATAATGGTATTGCGACTGTCCTGTACAGACTTGGAAATCCCCACTTTTTTCTGTGAAATTAAGCAAATGATCAAACCCTCCTATTTTGACTATTTCTTAATGACACAGTGATATGTTTTGCAGCTAGGCACTGGTCCCTCACTGGGATCCTTTACTCTTACTCTAAGATAGTTTCCTCCATACTTGAAATCTCATCAACTAAAGGGAAGCATAAAAAATTTTCCACGTGTGTGTCTCATCTCTCAATTGTCTCCTTATTCTATTTTACAGTTCTAGGAGTGTACCTCAGCTCTGCTGCTACCCACAGCTCACAGCCAAAGTGTCACAGCCTCAGCAATGTACACCATGGTCACACCCCTGCTGAACACTTTCAGCTACAGTTTGAAGGACAAAGACATAAAAGGGGCTCTGAAAAGATTGTTTTAGATGGCAAGTGTAAATAGATCCATTGTTCTGGAGCTGAGCTGTCCCAATGGTTGGAGGCTAAATTTCCAGCTTTGTAGCTGGAAATTGTGAAAGTAGAATGTGCCTCTTCTATTTACTTGCTGAAATCCACTTACTTAAATTCAACTTCTTTATAAAATGTAAGTAATTCAGTTTTTCATGCTTTCTGCTCTAATATGTGTAGATAGTCTCTCCACTTTGTCCATTTCCCACCATCACAAAGATTTTCCCAACTTTGAATCAAAAATATATAGAAAATCCCAGTTATTTCTTTAGGCCATATGAATCTCTTAAGAATCATTTCTTCTCAGATGGTTCATATCATCTCAGGAATTCTCTTTTGTGTTACTAAAGAGTATTTATGAGTTTGTATAACTCATATATACCAAACTACAGTTGTTTACTAAATTAATTTATGTGATGTTTTGCACAGAAAAAATGAAATACAGTCTTCGCTTTCGATCTGTATTTCTATTCTGTTTCACTCCCTCAACCATTCTTACTGATGATGTAGGCTTTAACTTTCTGCTGTTTTTAACTGAACTCCTGCTTTTATTCTCTTATTTAGTTCAGTGTCCACAATGCCTCTTATAGTCCCTGGCAAAAATTGATTATTAAATGTGTATCTCCAGGTAGAGTCCATAGAGAAAGATAAATCTGATAAACAGATTCACCTAATATGCTCTTTAGAAAAAAGAATGACCTTAAATACAAGGAAGCATTACTCAGTTGATTTCTATACAAAATATTTCTTTTTCATGCTGTAATCTTATCCTGAATTATAGAAGATGGATTCCATGTGTCAGGGTCTGTTTTCATTGAGATGAAGGATAGTTGATGTATGTACCTTTTATTACTAAATTACCTTCCTGTTTATCCTTCAAAATTTTAGTGCTCTAAACAAAATATTTCCACTTTTCTTAATTTTGTAATAACCATGAACTGGATAGTAAATGAACAATGTCAGTTTCATCCATTTCATAGCTCCTCATATGCAAGAAATTCTTCCACCTTTATGACTCACAGGAGAGCTTGAATTCTTGTTCCATCTTAGGATTTATGGTCAGCAGTGTTTCTGGTAAAATGCACGTCCTTCCAACCTCTCCTGGTTACCTGGAAGTGACCCTTAATAGAGTCAATTGTTAAACCAGTTATCCAAAATAAACTTGAATAACAGAATGATTATAAATGCTATATCCAAACATCAGAACATATGTCCATAACTAAAACACAGCAAGTTATTGTAATTGCTGTCGTTCAATTTTTTTTTTAGTTATTGTATCAGGTACCTAATGCTGCATAACAAGCTGACCTAAATGCTATATTAAATGGGATTATATGATGGAATTTGTTCTGATCTCTGCTCAGATACCTATAAGTCTGCATCAGCTGGGTATCTTACGTTGAGTGTCTCTAGCTCATCCATGGTGTTATGTGATGCTGTAGTGCATCCTGTCTTGAGCCAATTTATGACAGTTTGTTTATATATGTAGTTTAATCTTCTTGCTTACAAAGAAAATGAGTTTCCCAAAGGTAATTTGCCTTAAATTAATTCTACTGTTTTTATATCCATATAAGACAACATACTTTCTATCTAATGATATTTCTCCCTCCCACTGTTAAAGTGTCACTCATTACCTATGCTCTACATCCTATTTTGAGCCATGCATCATTAGATTTTTTCTTGTTAGTTAATTTATTGGAGTATAGTTACATGCTATATACTATGCATATTTAAAGTGTACAATATGCTGAATTAAAGAACTCTTACAAAATTGAGTACATATCGAATGGGCCTATTTACACATAATTCAAGGAAGCATGTGAAAACTTTAATTGCATTGTTATAAAATTGTGAAAAATAGAATCTCCCTGATCCTCAGTTTCCTTGTTTCTGATGGCAATATGAAATAATAAGCTTAATTCAGATGAATGTGGTGATAAATAAATGAAATCTGTGGAACTACTTTGTTGAGTCCAAGACCCTTTCATGGGTTTGTAGTGTGTTTATGTAAATGTGTTTTTAAATATACTTATTTAATAAATAAATGCAATCATTCAAATATATGTACATAAACAGACTCAATAATCCCATCTTTTATGTTGAAAAGAAATTTGAGAGAAAGTTGGAGAGAATAAAAACAAAAATAATGGTAAATTGAATTAACATAGAATTTTAAAAACATAAAAACGTAGACAAAAATTTTAATGTAGAATGGTTGTCCTTAATTTTAATATTGAATTATTTTTCCACCTTAATGTTTAAAGATCTCGAAGTCAGAACCGTGTTTTCTTTTATTCAATGGGGAATTCTCTGTACCAGGCTAATGGGGCAGAGTTTCCAATTTGACTTTAGATTTTTTTTCTTCTAGTTAGTGGGGGTTTCAACGTAAAATGTCCTTACTCAAGGGAAGCAAAATGAGAGTATCAAGACCCTTAAAGTCAGTTTCCTCCCCCAAAAATCATTGTATAAATATCTGTATAACATTGCTATTGCTGCTGTAACAAAACATCAAACTAGAGTTTAAAAGAAAAAAATTTATTTGCCTATAGTTCTGGAGGTCTGAAACCTGATGTGACTATGGGCTGAAATCGCGTTGTCTGCAAGACTGGTTCCTTCTGGAGGCTCCAAGAAAGAATCCATTTCCTCTCCTATTCCAGTTTCTTGTGGCCACAAGCATTTTTCGGCTCATGGCCCTTTTTCCACCTTCAAAGCCACTGGTGTAGCATCTTCCAATCTCTCTCTGATTCCAACTATTCTTCCTTCCTCTTCCACATTCTATAGTGATTACATTAGTCCCACCTGCATAATCATCATTAATCATATCATAAAGGCAGCTGATTAGCCAAACTGTTCCATCTGCTACCTTAATCCTGCCTTGTAATGAAAAATAACATCTTACAAGTTTCTGGGGATTACAATGAGGATATCTTTTGGAGGCACTTATATGCCTATTATAATTTTTTTCCAGTAAAATATTATATGATGTCACCCAAGGGCCTTTATATAAAAGAATCAAAATAGGCATTTTTAGAAGTATATTATATAATGTCATTCATGAATCCTTATATAAAATAACTGAACGATGAATTTATAATGGCCTCTGGAATGAGTGAATACACCATTTGTTCAAAATTACATGCAAACACATTTTTTCATTCAGCAGACCAAAGACTACCTTACCTGACTCTAACATAGAACCACAGCCTAGCTACTCAAAGAGTGGTCCTCAGACCAGGATCTGCAGCATTAACATCACCTGGGAGATTGTTTAATTCTCAGAATCTCTAGGACCAACAGGATCTGCATTTGAAGTAGAATCCTGGGTGACTCATATGCACAGTGAAGTTGGAAAAGTGCTGATCTGGACTAGGTTTTCTCACCTTCAGGTGTTGACAATTGAGGAAGAATAATTACTTGTGTTGCATGTTATAGGTGTTCATTAGTCTCCCTAGATGTTGCCAAATAGCCCAGAAGCAACATCATCTCAGGTTGGAAACCAGTGGCCCAGAGTTTGAAAACTGAAAGCGTCCTGACAGATTCCAATCAAGGCCCATCTCTCACTCAGTTTGTAACGTGGGGCAGACACTAAATTCCTTCAAGCTCCATTTCTACATAAGGGAATAGAGTTAATAATAATACTATATCATAGAATTATCCTTAAAAAAATTAAATCAGACAAAGTCTATAAGGTGCTAAACTCAGATTATATGGCATAAAAATATTGAAATGTATCTCTCATAATTAACAAGTATCTTATAATGAGGCACTAAATTACAGCTCTTAGTTTGTAATATAAGTACAAAATTCCTATTTATTCTGACAGATGTGTCATGAAGCCTAAGAGTGTGGTGTCCAGAATTGCATATCAAAGGAACACAGCACTTCCCTTGTTGAAGAGGGAGTAGCAATTCTCTGGAGACATCAGAACTGTGTCCCATCACAAATTAACGATTTAAGGATAAAGGGACCTGGTTTTAAATGGTTCCATAGTCTCAGATGTTGGAAAAAACATGAAGTCAGGGTTGGGATAAGGTGGTGAGAGGTTAGACCTCTGCAGAGGAGGGAGATCAAGGACATGGAGAAATAAACACTAGATTTTCTTCATTTTTAACTTGGTCTCTTGAGGTCAGAGAATCATTAGGAAAATTTTTCTTTCTGTTTATTCCAGAAGCCCAGAGGGAAATCATATGCTTAGAGGCTGGAATAACAGAAGGGAGATGTGCCTGAAGAACAGATAGAGAAAGAACGATAATACTTCTTCTGTGCAGTCCTTCAGCTAGTACAGCGTTGGTGGACAGGACACAGTTGTTGCTACTGACTCCTAATTTGGCTCAGAGCTGGTGCTTCACTCCCTCCTGCTGTCTTGTCTGTGGACAGAGCTTCAGTCTCCATCGTCAACTATCCAGGTAGGAATTCAGACTTCCATACTGAGTCCTCCCTCTCAGAGACCCCATCCAGGTGAGTCTGAGAGCCTGGAAAGTTTGTCAGGAAAAGATCAGAGTGAATGAATTTGAGAATTTTTACCTGATTCATAGTGATCCTAATCAGTCCAGCCTAGAGACAAGAGATCATGGTGTCTGTTTTCTTGGTTAAGTAACTAATTTGTAATTAATTTATTTAATACATTAGTAAAATGTGTCTGTTTGAATCTGCGCTACAAGGACCATAGTTGACAATTAAGTGATGGACATAGATGTACAGTTGGTGACTCTGTAGAGTGGGTGAGATGCATAAAATGGTTGCAGTAAAATAAAAGCACATCTGAGAGTTTCACTGGACAGGGAGTAGGAAATAAGAGGATCAGGTGTGGAGGACGGTGAAGTAAAGTGTGAGTGTTTGTATTAAATTTCTAAGATGAGCTGTATTTGAGCATGTCTTGTATTCATTGAAAAGATACAGACAAGTGGAGGTAGAAACTACCTTGTGACAGCCATTCGTGAGACATACATTGCAGTATCTTCTCTCCTGCTGGCTTTTCACATGGAAAATAATTAATAAGTCCAAAGAGGAATATTAATAAGTTTTACTTTTAATTATTTTGTTACTGGCAAAACTGCACACATTTGGGGGCTTCTTACCCTTTTACTTTCTCTGTTGAAATAGTTAGTAGGAATTTCTATCCCACACTCAGCATTTTCCCCCAGTGGTCATGGTCTTCTGTATTTTTAATGAGAAACTCAGTCATGTACTTGGGGAATGTAAGTTAAGGATATTACATTTCAGTGATGGAGAAATTAAAGTCACCTATTGGAACTTAAATCTTAATGCCACAAAGTCATCATAGTCTGACCATGTTTACATTTATGCAAGGAGGACTTCATCGGAACAGCGAATGGGGTGGATCTCCAACTCGATTTAAAAAATTTTTTCTACCGCATGAGGGTTTTCAACATCAAATGCTCTTATGCCAAGGGAAGCTAAATACCTATTCCTTCAAAACTACATGCAAAGATAATATTTAATTCAGAAAACCTAAACTACCTTACTTTAACACAGGATCTCAGACTTGCTACTTAGAGAGTAGTCTTCAGACCAGGACCTGCAGCATCAGCGCCACTTGGGAGCTTGTTTGTAATGCAGAGTCTCTGGGCCCTGCAGGACCTGCTGAATCAATATCTGCATTTGAATTAGAATCCAGGGTGACTCAAATGCACACTGAAGTTGGAGAAGTTCTGGTCTATACGGGATGTTCTCACCTTTTAATATTAATATTTGGGGCAGAGAAAAAATTTGGAGGGAGATGTTTCCTGTGGATTGTAAGGATTTAGCAGTATCCCTTCAGACATTGCCTGATACCACAGGGGCAAAGTCATTTCTGGGTGAGAACCTCTGCCTAGAAGCAACCTGTAAATATTATAATCAAGACCCAACAGATACTCTGCTATTAACTTTGTGCACATCATTAACCCTTCTGCTCCACCCAGGGCCTTTGCACTGGCTATTCCTTCTGTGGGGTACACAGTTGCCCACATATCCTGGCATATCCCTCCCTTTCTTGAGGCCTCTATTCAAATGTCACTTTGTTTGCAGGTTTTGCTAAGTACACTTGAAAAACACAATGTCCTCATCACTTTCTCCTTTAGACCTGCTTTCTTTTTCTTCACACCACCTGTGACCATCCAGAATGTAATATATTTTTATTATTTTCTCCTACATTCTTTCCTCATCATTGACTTGTAGGAACTTCTGTTCTTCAGCACTCAAAATACATAGCCAAGACAGTGCCTGAAACCTGATCAGAAAACAGTTACTATTCCTGAAATACATGAAGAATTTCTCATTAACACAGTAGGATACATGAATCTCTAGGGGAAAGAAGCAGAATAGGCCAAAAATTCCTAATCTTAGATGGTGGAGAAAACCTTAAGAGGGTACCAGATCCGTATGAAAATATTGAAATTAATTTCTTGACTGAAAAATATGAATTCTAGCATTACAGCTATGTGAGTAATGTCACTTTGTATAAAAATTACTATTATTATTTTCTTGGAAGTCCCCTCCACCGTATGGAACAAAAGAATCTTACAAGAGTTTCAGAATTTCTTCTTCTGGGACTATCAGAGGAACCAGAACTGCAGCTCCTCATATTTGGGCTCTTCCTCGCCATGTACCTGATCACTGTGTTTGGAAATTTGCTCATCATCCTGGCCGTCAGCTCAGACTCCCACCTCCACACGCCCATGTACTTCTTCCTCTCCAACCTGTCCTTGGTGGACATCTGTTTCACCTCCACCACCATCCCAAAGATGCTGCTGAACATCCATACACAGAGCAAAGTTATCACTTATGAAGGCTGCATCACCCAGATGTATTTTTTCCTACTCTTTGCAGTGTTGGATGTCTTCCTCCTGACCATAATGGCCTATGACCGCTATGTGGCCATCTGTCACCCCCTGAACTACACAGTCATCATGAACCCACGGCTCTGTAGGCTCCTAGTTCTGGTGTCCTGGATTGTGAGTGCGCTGAATTCGTTTTTAGAAAGCTTAATGGTTTTGAGACTGTCCTTCTGTGTAGACTTGGAAATTCCCCACTTTTTCTGTGAACTCATTCAGATGGTCCAGCTTGCCTGTTCTGACACCTTTCTTAATGACATGCTAACGTATTTTGTAACTGTTCTACTGGATGCTGGTCCCCTGGCTGGTATCCTTTACTCTTACTCTAAGATCATTTCCTGCATAAGTGGAATGTCATCAGTTCAGGGGAAGTATAAAGCATTTTCTACCTGTGTGTCTCACCTTTCAGTTGTCTTCTTATTTTATTGCACAAGCCTAGGAGTGTACCTCAGCTCTGCTGCTACTCACAGCTCACACTCAACTGCAGCAGCTTCAGTGATGTACACCGTCATCACACCCATGCTGAACCCGTTCATCTACAGTCTGAGGAATAAAGACATAAAAGGGGCTCTGAAAAGATTCTTTGGGGTGGCAGCTATAACAGGGACAGTAGTCCTGAGGCTGGAAAAGTGCCCTTGATTCTTGGCTTCAAACTTCACAACCATAAATGTGATCTTTTAATCAGATTTGAGTGTAGAACTTGCTCCTTTTATTTATGTTCTGGAATTTCCATTTGTTTGAGTTTAACTTCTCTATATAATTTAAGTAAGCATTTTATTAAGGTTTCTGCTCTGTTTTCCCCTCTGTCCTTTTCTCTACCTTCACAATTTTTTTTCCAGCCTTGATCAGGAATATTTGAAAATACTACTTCATTGCCTGGGCAATATGGATTTCTAAAGAATAATTACTTCTCCAATGGCATACATTATTGTAAGTAATTTGTTCTTGTTTTACAGATAGTCGTATTACTCGTGTAGCAAAAAAAGTACTCTTGGCTACTAAGCCCATTCATATAATTTCATTCCAGGAAAATCTGAAACCACAGTTTTGACTTCATGTCCCTCATTCTGTCTACATCAGTACCTCAACCACTCTTCCTCATAATGTAGACGTCATCAATATTCCCTTTAAGTCTCAGCCTGTTGACAGTGATGCTATAGGTGAGGAGAGCCTGGGGCACTGACCTAAGCACCTACTGCTTGTTACTCAGCCCAGACACAGGTTGCGGTTGGACTGGCCCTTTGGTCTTTATTATATTTGCAACAGCCACCAGGGAACTAAGAAAAGGTAACTTTATTACTCACAGGTCCTGGTGAAGCTAGAAAATTAATACCCTCAGAAAAAGATCTTGAATACGAAATAAGTTTTTAAGTTAGTTTACACTAACAGCCACTAGCAGTAAGTCACTTGGCTCCCTGTTAACTATTACAGAAAGTACTCAGACCAGGACTGACCAGTCAGACTGCTGGAAGAACAAGTAACCAAGACAACGGAGGTACTACTAATAGCATGCGAAGAGTAAGAGCACGAGACATATAGCTTCTGCTCCTGCACACCAGGATAACCTACTGACTCACATTGTTTAGATGTTTTTCAGCCCACAAAGCCAACAACCACCCCACCAAAATATCCCTAAAACCAGACAAGCCAATGCCAGGAGGGAAGCAGATGACTAGGAGATGAGAATTAACCGCTTACCTAATCAAGAACCAATCAGCGAGACCCACCATCCCAAACCCCCTACTCATGATTCTTCATGATCTTTGCTCTATGAAACTTGTCTATAAGCCATCAGGGAGTTCAGGCATTTGAGCACCAGCTTTTCCATTCTCCTGGGTGGCATCATTTTTATTAAAATAGCCAATATTTATTTAATGTAAAGTTTGAGAGCAGTTCTCATTGACTTGCTGTGCACACAGCTGGGTGCGAACTCGCTTTTGGTTAGCTTGATTCCACTGGAGGATATACAACAAACCCAGGGCTACCCACGAAGGCTCGAGGAAGTTGGGTGGAGAGAGAGAGACAAAGAGGGAGAGAGAGAAGGGAAGAGAGAGGGAATAGATCGTGGGCTCTGCCTTTATTGGTGTTCAATGGCAGCATCATTACATCTTGTGGATTTACACTTTGTTGGCAAATTTCAAGTATGAGTGGAATTAGGGTACAAGAAGTGAAAAGCAGGGTCACTCATGTGGTCCGTTATCTAGGTTACCCAGGGCTTTCAAAATGGGGACCTTCCTTGGTTGGGTGGCCTGGGTGCTTATCTAGTAGCTGTGTCATATAGTTGGTGATAAAGACTGACTGGAACTTTAAGCAAACATAATCAATCGGAAAGGTCTATGGGAGTAGTTAGGACTTACAGAAGTTCTTGCGCTCTGTGTAATGGCAAGAACCTTACACATAAAAACCCTCTATGTTTACAATAAAGCTTTGTGGTTCTAACTTCCTTTTCCTTTCTATAAACACCCCTCCATCTTAGCACCCAGGCCAGAGCATGCAGGTGGTTTGCCATGACTGAATGCTCTGGATTGCAACCTTTCCTTTTTCCCAAAAAAAATCCTTTTGGTGACAAAACACCTAGTTGATAATATTTTTAGGTCGACATTTTGCGGGCTTGTCCGGGATTCCAGAGAAGAACAACCCCGATAGCTTCAGGACAGGTGAGCCACCAAGTGCAGATGCCTCACATGGAGGCTTGCTCTCCAATCAGAAAGCTTAGGTTGAGTCTCCTGGAATCAAGCTTTGATTTTTGCATTTTGAAACTCTCTGGGCTTTATTTGGGAATTATTTAGAGGGTTCATTTGTGTGTGCGCGTGTGTTAAAAAGGCCTTGCTTGTTTGCTTGTCCCTCTGTTGTCTGTGAGTACTCGATTTGACATGTTGACCTGATTTCTTCAGAAACAAGTTCTCCTTTGAGACAACACTGACTTTGGCCTAAGGATGCCTTTGGGTCAGAAGTTATGTCTACCGACCCAATTTCTACTAGAAATTAGTCAGTTTGGCCACATGTTAGACTGTGCCATCTCATTGACAGGAGCACCACCCAGCTCAGCCTCTAACTAGGCTCCCCAAGTCGGTTATCTTCTTAGAACTGGCTCTTAGCCTTCAGCCTTATCCCCTGTGGTCAGACAGTTCTAGAGTATGGCTGGGTGGTGTCTGACATGCAAGTTGCTCAAGCTGTTGTAAATTGTCCTGGGCCCTTTGCTCTAGAGAAAAGTCTCTGAAAAAGGGATCTCAGCTATCTAAATATTTTAAGACCATCCCTCCACCACCAAGGACCACAGCTGAGTACGTGGTTAAAAGCCACAGGCAATTTTCATGTACATACTTAACTAAATGGGCAGTTCTGACCAAAGTGATTCAGAAAATCTGTGGCCACTCTGGGGAACTGTTGAGATTCCCAAACTTCATTTTCTTAAAACCGAATTTGATGATAATAGCATTAAATTGGCAAAACTGAGTGGAATGCCTAATTTGAATGATATTTTGAGGCTTCCAAACGAGACCAAAAATCTAGTCCCACATTACGAAAGCTTTGTTAATTAGGAGGCACATGTTTACAGAATTTTGTGCCATATAATCTGAGCTTTACACCTGATAGCCTTTGTCAAATTTCAACTTTATAAAAGTCTATTCTATGAGGTGGTACTATTCTGAACTCCATTCCTCATTGCAAAAATGGGGCTTGAAGAGTTTAGTGATCTGCCCGAAGTAATAATTAGAGTAAGGGATAGGTGCTGATTGGAATTCTGTCTGAACACTTCCAGTTTTCAAATGTTGGGCCAGTGGTTCCCATCCAGACACGAGGTTGTCCCTGGGGGTATTTGGCAATGTCTGAAGGGAGGCTGTTAAACACCTGCAACACCCAACACAAATAATTATGTCGAATTGAGAAAGTTAGAAAACCTAGTCTAGACCAGCACTTCTCCAACTATAATGTGCATATGAATCACCCAAGATTTTAGTTCAACTGCAAAATCTGATTCAGCTGGGACAGTTGGGCCCAGAGACTCCACATTTCTCATAAGCTCCAGGAAGATGCTGATGCTGCAGGTCCTGATCTGAGGACACACTGTGAGTAGCAAAGCTGAGATTCTATGATAGTGTAAGGGGCAAGTAGTAGTAGGTCATCTTTACCCCAATTTGCATTTGCATAAAAATTTGGGTTAAAAGTGTACAGTCTTGCACCACTTAACTATGGGGATAATTTCTAAGAAATACTTGGTTAGGTTAGGTGACATCATAGAGTGGACTCACAAAAAACTTACATAGCTAGCCAGCTACACACCTAGGCTATGGTACAGCCTATTGCCCTGTAGAGAAGAAAAAAAAATTATTTTTATGCTTCTGGGTTCTTGGCTGATACATCCTTATAGTAAAAGACAGACTAATAGGAGAAAAACAAACAGAAGTTTAATAATATGATTCTTCCTGTATACATGGGAGAGACCCAGGAAAACTGAGAAACTCCCTGAAATGGCCTAGCTGAAGCCAGAAGAAGGTGTTAGGAGAGGGGGAGTCAGTTATGGGAGGTTATCAGGAAAAGCACAGTAAACAGGATAAAGATGTAAAGCAGATTTAAGTCACTGTCTTCTGCTTTGATAAGAGTTTCTACAGATAAGGTCACCCCCTCATCCTGGTACAGCCCCGGAGACACACTTACAAATGGATGTTTTCCTTACAAATGTAAATGTCCCTAAGGAAGGGTGCTTGTGCTTGGTTTTCGGAGCTTCCCTCCTGTCTCCACTTTCTTAAAATTAACCTTCCTAAAATAATCGTTATGCCAAAGAGACATATTTCCTGTTGACAAATTCTCATCTCCTATAGCTCCTAGCTACAAACCTGTTCAGCATGTTACTATACCGAATACTGTAAGTTAGTGTAACATAGTGGTGAGCGTGTAACACGTTGCACTGAGATGTCACCATGGCTATGATGTCACGAAATGATAGGCATTTTTCATCAGCATTATAATCTTCTGGGACCACGGTATCGATGTAGATGTGAACAAACTAACTACAACTATGTCCCGGATTTCATTTAATTTTTAAGTTTCCTGCTGTGACCTTTGACCAACTTCACTGTCCTTAGTAAGCACACCAAAGCTTTCTAGTTGATGATTACCCATGTTCTTTAAAAAAGAATAAATAGCCATAAATATTTTGTTAATAATAGCCAGAATGGTATAACAACCACAATACAATAAGTATCAAATTGGTGATAGTTTGGATTATAAACAATTAAAGGTGGTATGGCCCATAGTGCTGCTGCATTCTTTGTCCCTTTGTTTTGTCAAAAATTAGTATCTGAGGGGTTGGTTAGTAGAAAATCATCTGTGCAGAATTTCTGGATCATCTGTTCTGTAGTGACCCAATCTTCCCATAAGTAATTCTGTTATATTCTGTAGAGTTGTCTACATTGTTTGTCAGTCTTAAGATATCTTCTCATTACAGTGGCCATTACACCTTTGCTCCATCATCAGAAAACCACCTTTGCATATGTGGTCCCTCATTGACTGAAATGTCATTATTTATGCATGGCTATAGTCACTCATTTCAGAGGCTCTGATAAAGTATCTGTTTATTTCCTTTATATAAGGTCCCTTGAGTGACACCAAATAATATAGTTCTGAAAAAGAATTTGTAATAGGCAGAATAAAGGCCTCCAAAAGATGTTCACACCTTAATCTCTAAAAACTTTGAATGTGTTGTCTTATATAATAAGAAAGGATTAAGATAGCAGATGGATTAGGCTGGCTAATCAGCTGACTTTAGGAAAAGAAGACCGGCACTGATTTAGCAAGTGGGATGAATGTCATTATGGCAGCCCCAGAATGTGAAAAAGAATGGACAATAGTTGGAATCAGAAGGAGATTAGAATATGCTACACTGCTGGCTTTGAAGGTGAAGAAAGGGCCATGAGCCAATGAATGCTTGTGACCACAAAAAACTGAAATAGGAGTAGAAACAGATTCTCTCCTGGAAACTCCAGAAGGAACCAGCCCTGCAGACATCTTGATTTCAGTCTATTGAGGTCTAATTCAGGCTTCTTATCTTGAAAACAGTAAGAGCAAAAGTTGGTTTCTTTCATACCCTATGTTACCGCAGCAATAGGAATATCATACATTTCTTCAAATAATTTTTTTGGTGGAAATGAAATTTTAGCCTCTTAATTTATTCTATTATCTTCTCTTGGGTAAGGGCATTTGTGTTGATATCGACATTAAGTAGAAAAAAAAATATCTAAAGTCTAGATATTGGTGATTCTGCTGCGTGAGCTGCTCTAATGAAATCCCCGTTCCTAAAAGTGAAACCAAACCAGAATCCATTCTTTACAAAGCCCCCACCACAAATTTCTGGCTTGCAAGAAACTGTACTGAGCCCCCTTTTTCTTATATTCACCTAAGTCAACTTTCTCAGACATATATCAGGGTCTCAGAGCACTAGTTTCCCCTATGGACTCACAGATAACACACTGACACAGACCTTGAGTTGTTTTTACAAGAACTAAATACCTCCACCAGGTAGAAACTGCTTACTCTCACTGACCACTGTTGCATAAAACCCAGACTAGCTTGTTGGGGGCTGATCTAAATTGGCCAGCTTTGAGATAAACTATGGAGCCGAGCTAAATTGGCGAGCTTTGAGATAAGTGGTACTAAAACTATTTTAATCACTCAGTGCTTTCAAAGAAGGGAGTTGTGAAAACTGCATCTGTTTTGCAGGACAGGTAATTGGGCTGGCCTTGAGTCTTGACTGCTGTTTTCTCATTGCAATGCTATAAGTAGCGTGTTTTGAATAAACTCGGGGACACAGACACAGACAGCTTGTATCTGTGCTCCCTCCTGCAGTTCTGTCTGTCTTCTTTCCTTTCCTCAGTCCATGCTCCCCGTTTCAGGTACCCTGAATTACTTCGTCGGCTGGCTCCGACAAAGTGGTGCCCGAACAGGGACCTGAACACGGGGGATAACAGCTAGGACGTGCCACAGAGTAAGGCGTGCACACGCGGAATCTGGGGGCCTAAGGGTCCTGTAGGCGGCCAACCGTAAGTACGCAGGAGTATTGTAATATAGAAAAATAAACAGAAACTTAAAGAAGTGAAAATGGGCCAAGGAAATAGTCGACTACTTTTTGTACATATGCTTAAAAATATGCTTAGAGTAAGAGGGGCCAACGTGGGCCAGCAACAATTAACTAAGTTTTTACATATTGTAGAAGAAGTATGTCCCTGGTTTCTGGAAGAAGGGACTATAGATTTAGAAACCTGGAAAAGGATAGGACAAAAATTGCAAGATTATTATGATGTTCATGGGCCTAGTAAGGTCCCGATGGAAACTTTTGGGTTGTGGACCCTAGTCCGAGACGGCTTAGACCCCCGACATGAGAGGGATAAGTGGCAGGAGCAGGGAAGTCAAGACCCTAAGACTACCTCAGCTACAGAGAGCTCTGAAGGAAAGAGCACAATTGAGAACCAAAGTGAAATTAAGCCCTTGGCGCTGCCTGATGAAGGTTTAGGTGCGCCTTTTACTTCCCTCTTTTATGAGGATGAGGAAGATCCTCTCAACCCCGGGGATGCGGCGCAATTAGGAGAGGAGTCTGCTAGGTGCCATAGGGATAACAACCTGCTGCCCTTTGAGGCCTTTGTGGATGATTCGTTGGGAGGAAAACAGATAGCAAAATTGGAAAAGAAAATAGAGGCGTTAACACAACAATTAAAAGCCTTTGGCTGCGAGTCACCCGGGCCACCTCGAACGCCTCCTCCTGCTGTGATAGCTGGATTGGATCCCCCTTCTGTTAATATGAATAAAGAACAACATTTGACCCCTTTAAAATTACCTGGATCTACTGCCCCGCCCCGTTTAGGGTTAGAGCAAGGCCTTCGGCAGGCAGCTGCAGCCGGAGAGTCCATTCCTTGGTTCTCTTTGATGGCTTTTCCTGTTTATGATGCACAAGACCAGCAAGGACAGGCCCAAAGGGTTCATGAGCCTGTTTCTTACAAAACGCTGAAAGAACTTAAGACTGCTTGTGCTCAATATGGAGCGACAGACAGCTCCTTTTACCCTGGCTCAGGTTGAGAGCCTCTGTGCCGGGGCTTTAACACCATGGGATTGGAAAACGATTGCTCGTGCCTGTTTGTCAGGAGGATCAATGGCCTCTAACAGAGGTAAAAATAAAAGCAGCTCAATTGTTAGTGCAGGAACAACTAGACCAAGGGCATATTGTGCCTTCTAACTCTTCTAGGAATTCACCTATTTTTGTCACAAAGAAAAAATCAGGAGAATGGAGGCTCTTGCAGGACCTACGGCAGGTAAATCAGACAATGGAAGTGATGGGAGCCCTGCAGCCCGGGCTCCCTATACCATCTACTATTCCACATAATACATTTAAGATTATAGTAGATTTAAAAGATTGTTTTTTCACTATTCCCTTAGCCCCTGAAGACTCTAAGCGCTTTGCTTTCAGTGTGCCTTCCACTAATTTTAAGGAGCCTATGAAAAGATATCATTGGACTGTGCTTCTTCAAGGAATGGCTAATAGCCCAACTCTCTGTCAAAAATTTGTAGGTCAAGCCCTAGAAAGAGTTCGCAAAGAATACTCTTTAGTATATTTGATTCATTATATGGATGATATCCTGTTAGCCCATCCCAATGAAGGTGAATTATTAGCTGCCTACGCCTCTCTTCAAGATGCCCTCCATCAAAGAGGGTTAATAATAGCCCCTAAAAAGGTGCAAAAACATCCTCCTTATTCCTATTTAGGGTATGTTTTGTATCCAAAGATGATTGTGCCTCAAAAACCGCGTATTAGAGTAGATCATTTAAAAACTTTGAACGATTTTCAGAAACTTTTAGGAGACATTAACTGGCTGCGGCCTTATCCTAAAATTACTACTGGAGAGTTAAAAATCTTTGTTTGATATTCTCAAGGGAGATCCCTCCCCATCCTCCGTTCGCTCCTTAACCCCTGAGGGTAAAGAAGCTCTGAGCAAAGTAGAAAAGGCCATTTCATCACAGCAAATTCAATTTATAGATTATGCAAAACCCTGGGAAGCTCATATATTTGCCACTGCCCATGCCCCTACAGCGGTTTTATGGCAGGGTGGTCCCCTGCTTTGGCTACAATTATCTGTCTCCCCTGGAAAGGTATTAACCCCCTATTATGTGTCAGTAGCCAGCTTACTTCAATTGGCTCGTGAGGAGTCTAAACGGTATTTTGGGAAAGAACCTGAAACTATTACTGTCCCTTATACCAAACAGCAGATTACCTGGCTTTTTCAAAATACTGATTCTTGGCCTATTGCCTGTGCACATTTTGCTGGTAAATTAGATAATCATCTACCCAATGATAAACTGTTGCAGTTTGCAAGTATGCAAGGATTCATTTTTCCCCAGTGCACCCGACAACAACCTATCATAGGTACTGATGTAATATTTACTGATGGTTCCTCTAATGGTATAGGTGCCTTTATGGTACAGGGCTGTTCGCCTGTGCAATTTAAAACTTCTGCAGCTTCGGCACAAATTGTGGAACTTCAAACAGTGGCTGCCGTTTTTGCTACTTTCCTTTCCCCTTTCAATTTGTATACAGATAGTCAATACATAGTGCGAGCTGTCTCTGTCCTTGAAACAGTTTCTTTCATATCTACTACTAACAATATTATCCAATCATTATTATGTCAAATTCAGCAGGCTATTCAGACCCGAGCAAGCCCTTTCTTCATTGGACATGTTAGAGCTCATACCGGATTGCCAGGGTCATTAACCGAGAGGAATAAGTTAGTGGACAAAGCTACTCGACTTTACGTTCTCCTAAATAGTACACTCCTAGAGAAGGCCCATCATTCGCATTCTTTACACCATCAAAATAGTCAAAGTCTGAGAAAGCAGTTTCACCTTACGCGTGAAGCAGCTCGTCAAATTGTTAAGCAGTGTCCTGTTTGCCCTCAGATACATTCTGTGCCTCCAGTAGGAGTAAACCCTAGAGGTTCAAACCTAATCATCTCTGGCAAATGGATGTTACTCACGTACCTGAATTTGGCCGCTTAAAATATGTTCATGTTGCCATTGATACTTTCTCGGGATGCCTATATGCCTCGGCTAAAGCTGGAGAGGCTACAAAGCATGTTATAGCTCATTGTTTGGCTTGCTTTGCAACCTTAGGCATACCTTCTATTATTAAAACTGACAATGGCAGTGGTTATACTAGTAAAGCTTTCTGCACCTTTTGTTCACAATTTAATATTATATGCAAAACAGGTATCCTTTATAATCCCCAAGGCCAAGGTATTGTTGAACGTGCGCATAGCTCCCTCAAAAATCAATTAAATAATATAAGAAAGGGGGAGCTGTACTCTCTGTCTCCTCAAAACTCCCTTAATCATGCTCTTTTTATTTTAAATTTTTTAACTTTGGACGCCCACGGGAGGTCTGCAGCTGATCAATTTTGGCATCCCTCTACTTCTCAACACTATGCTCTAGTAAGGTGGAAAGATCCTCTTACTGGGTTATGGAATGGTCCCGACCCTGTGCTGATCTGGGGTCGAGGACATGTCTGTGTTTTCCCGCAGGATGAAGATGGACCACGATGGCTGCCAGAGAGGTTGGTCCGCCTTGCAAGTTCTTCCGACCACCGTGATGCTCACCCTGTTCTTACTGATCTTGCCAGCGGTAACTGAGGGAGAGTTACATTGGGCATATATTCCTGAACCTCCAGTGCTGCATCCTGCTGTATGGTCTGGACCACAAGTTCGAGTTTTCTCTAACAATACAGAACTTTTAGGATTGCCATTAGCCATAGAACAGCAATATGTATATGATAATTTTAATTTTTCAGGATAAACAATAGGACTACCTATTTGTTTTCTATTCATTTCTACTTCCCAATCTGGGTATTTGAATATCACGGAGCAGCCTTGGCCTAAGGAAGGAGGGGCTGTTATGCTTGGGGCTCCTGATGGCAGAGCTGTAAGCAACAATGATACGATCCCGTTTGAATTTTGTCACTCAAAGAGGCATGTGCAAAAAGATTCAGTATGGTGGCATCGTTGTCATCAAAAGAATGTCACTTTGTACCGGGTAACAGGATTTAATGAAACTGTTTGGGACTTCTCTCGGCCTTATGACACTGGGACTGCTTTATCTGCTGGACTCTGGAAAACAAGCTCTGGCACTTGGCAGACTCACATTTGGAAATTGGCTGCTGGACTTGTGACAATGAGTATTAGCATAACTAATGAATCTCGGACTAATTCACACAGTAGTGGTTCAGGAGAAAGATTCTCATATGCCCTTAGAACTTGTGTTAATGTCCCATATATATTATTGTTAGGAAATTTCAATATTACCGTAGATAACAATACTAATCAATTTAATGTATCTTGTAATAATTGTCAGCTGTCTAATTGTATTACTCCTGTTAACACTTCTGTTCTTGTGCTTAGACAACCGCCATTTATAATGGTTCCTGTTAATCTTACAGGCCCTTGGTTTGATGAATATGGATTACAGGTATTGCAAGAAATAAATAATTCCTTGGGCAGATCAAAGAGAGCTGTAGTTGCCTTGGTGGCCGGTGTCCTCGCATTAATTACATTAGTGGTCACGGCTGCCACGGCTGTTATATCTTTATCCAATTCTATACAAACTGCAGCATTTGTAAATGATTTAACTAAAAATGTCTCCCTAACCATGGGTTCTCAAGAGAACATAGATGAGAAAATTGAGCAAAAGTTAGAAGCCTTGTATGAAACAGTGAACTTCCTGGGAAAGGAAGTGCAGGCCTCGAAGCTGTCCTCACGCTTACACTGTCATGTCCAATATCGATGGATTTGTGTGACCCCCAAAAAATATAATCAAACCTCTCACCCATGGGAGAAAATTAAGAATCACTTACAGGGAATATGGCATAGCGCCAACATGTCCTTAGATTTAGTGCAACTTCATAGAGAAATTTTGGCCCTGAAAGAGGCCCCTGAACTTCAGATTAATACTGCGCAAACTGTACAGGATTTCTTGAAAGGCCTAAAAGGTATAGTCCCTACCTGGGGACCCTTTATCCAGTTGTTGGGATCAGTAATAACTCTGGCTTGCTGCATGTTGGTGTTTATGTGTCTGATGCCACTTGTATTGAAATGTACTATGAGAACTCTGTGAGATCTCGGCTCAGAAATACATTCTTTAAAACTTAAATTAAAGCAACCCCCTGTATAGTGGCTGGTAGTCAAAGACAGGTAAGGACCCCCTGGAACCTGGACAACCTAAGACAGGGTATGTATGACGGAATACATATACCAATGACGGGTAAGATCCAGAGATTCGCAGGAGGCCACCTAAGACAGGCACAGTCGCCTTGCGCCAGAACCAGGAAGGTTCAGGCAACTAAAAAATAAAAAAGGGGGAGATGTTGGGAGCTGAGCTAAATTGGCCAGCTTTGAGATAAACTATGGAGCTGAGTTAAATTGGCAAGCTTTGAGATAAATGGTACTAAAACTATTTTAATCACTCAGTGCTTTCAAAGAAAGGAGTTGTGAAAACTGCATCTGTTTTGCAGAACAGGTAATTGGGCTGACCTTGAGTCTTGACTGCTGTTTTCTCATTGCAATGCTATAAGTAGTGTGTTTTGAATAAACTCGGGGACACAGACACAGACAGCTTGTATCTGTGCTCCCTCCTGCAGTTCTGTCTGTCTTCTTTCTTTTCCTCAGTCCATGCTCCCCCTTTCAGGTACCCTGAATTACTTCGTCGGCTGGCTCCGACACTAGCTGGTGCTGGAAGGTTGATGAGCAGAACTCCTAAAATATCTTTTTGTAACACCAGATCCAACCAATCAGAACATACTCACCACTGACCACACATTGAAAACGCCTACCTGCAATTTCATCCTTTAAATTTCAACTGCCAATAAGTGGGGTGGGTGGTTTGGGCTTTTGAGGGTTAGCTTTCTGGTTCTCCTTGCGTAGCGCTGCCTGTGAGGCTATGTCTCCACCGCAATTCTCGTTGTTCAGTGTTTGACTCAAGTGGCACGGGTAGACACTCTTTTTTGGGGTACAGAAGTAAATGTGATTCTGGCTCGGAGGCCTTTGTGCTTTAAACTAAGAAAAGTAATTTATTACTAAAACTAAGGTAATTATTTTAAATCATTATGTCTAAATTTCGTATTCTTTTAGATTCATGTGAATTTAACTGTCATTCTTTTCATTTCTTTTCTCTTCAAATTTCTTCCAGAGTTCTTTTCAACATTAAAGGTGAGATTATTAATGAGTCTGTGTTGTACACATACATGTAAGCATGTTTATTTGAAAGGAAATCATGTACAAATGCATATATATGTAAATATATATAGTCCATACCTGTAAAAGAGTTCTTAGACTCACCAAATACTTTCAGACATTTTACTTATTCCTAACAATATCCACCTGAATTAAGTTTATCATCCCACATCATTATCAGAAATAAGGAAACAGAGGATCAGGGTGATTACATTTTTTACGATTATATAACAAAGCACTGAAAACTTTTGAGCACCTTCTTAAATTACATGTAAATAAACCATTGCAGTATATACTGCTAATTTTCGTTTGGCTCTTTTAATTTATCAAATTTTTCATTTTAAGTATACTCAGTTTATTTCATGTCATTATACACCAATGGAGTATTAAAAAGAAAAAATATGTTACAACTGAAAAACGAACTGAATAACTTTGTGGGATACAAAATCAATATACAGAAATATGCTGTCTATACATTAATAATGAACTGTCAGAGAGAGAAATTAATAAAGCAATCCCATTTGCAAATACATCAAAAAAAAGTAAAATAGCTAGACAGAAAAAGTCACAAACCATATGATTTCACTCATACGCGGAATATAAAACTGAAAGCAACAAAGAACAAAACAAACAGTAACTCAGAGACACAGGCAACAATATAGTGATTTCCAGAGAGAAAGCGGGGAAGGGAGAGGTAGAAAGGGGTCAAGGGAATCAAATAATGGTGACAGAAAAAATGTGACTTTGAGTGGTGAACACACAATGCGATATACAGATGATGTATTATACAGTTGTACGTTTGGAACCTAGATAATTTTATTAACCAATGACATCATGATAAATTTAATAAAAATAAATTTTAGAAAAGAATAAAATACCTAGGAATAAATTTAACCTAGCAGCTGAAAGACCCGTACATTGAAAACTGTAACACATTGCTGAAAGATATTGATGAAGACATAAATAAATGAAAAAATATTCCGTGTTTGCTGATTGGAAGAATTAATATTGTTAAAACATCCATACTACTGTTAAAGAGAAAATCAGAAGCCCATGATGCCAAACTTAGATTTAATATGTATCTAATGGAAGTTTCAACTTCTCCAAAATTTTAATCAACTAGTCGGGAATTTTTCTGTAAGGTATCAGTAAAATAATCTGTCACTTGGGCCCTCTGGATCCTGCTTAGAAAGGAAAGGGAATTTGCATAATAATAATCCTTCCTCTTCTCTTCTCCCAAAGAAAAGATGTCAGGGCCCAAAAACAATCCTTTCTTTTCTTTTGTTAATAGCTCCTTTGGCCAACCTTTCTTCCTATAAAAACTTTTATTTTGTACAATCCCTGGGAGCTCGCCCTCACAGTTGCTAGATGGGATGTTGCCCAATTTGTGAATCACTTAATAAACAAATTAGAGCTTCAAATTTACTTGGTTGAATTTTTGTAATTTATTTTTAATACTTTTTTTATTTTTCAATTACACTTGATATACAATATTATATTACCTTCAGGTGTACAACATACGGATTAGACATCTATGTAACTTACAAGGCGATCACCCCAATAAGTCTTGTACCCATATGACCCCACATTTAGTTATTATTATGATGCAGGACAAGGCAAATTTCCCCGAGTGGGAGGGAGACCAAGCCCTGCACCAAGAGAAGAAAAGGGTCCTCTGGCAGAGAGTGAAGAAAGAATTCAACACACATGTCAAAGTTAGAGTCAAAAAGAAAGTTTATTAGAAAAGGGATGACACTCCACAGACAGATTATGGTCTTCTCTCAGAGGCAGAGAGTAAGAGGGACAGTGAGAGAGATAGCGAGAGTCGGAGTAAAGACACTAAGAAGGACAGTGACACACAGAGTCGAGGACAGTGAGAGGTAAGAGTAAAAGCACTGAGAGGAACCCTGAGTGTTCAGGGAATTCAGTTTATATGTCATTCTTTAGTTTCTATTTCCTTTGATATGGACATACAGTGAGGAAGGGGAAGAATATGTAGCTGTGAAAAGGTAAGAAATGTAGAGTGAAAGGCCTGCTGGCAGTTCCCAGCCTCTATTCCATAGGTTCTCCATGCTTTTAGCCAGAGGAAATGACTCTTGGTTCCTGTTTCCCCTTCACAGGTGTGGAGAATGAGTGTTAGCAATCCCAGTAGAAATCTTGTTTTGTTCTTAAGGTGGCCTGGCTGCAGAGCTCATCAACATATTGCAGCCTCTGATCATGGCTTGATTAACATTTTAATTTCCTTGCCCTACTTTAATTATATCATCGACAATATTTTTTATGCTATATTTCGCATACTCGTGAGTATTTGTAACTACCAATTTGTATCTGTTATCCCATTTTCTTTTTAACCCGTCCGCCAATGCTGCTCCCATCTGGCAACCCTCAAATGTTCTCTGTATCTATGAGTTTATTTCTGTTTTGTTTTTTCATTTATTTTTATCTTTAGATTCCACATATAAGTAAAATCATATGGCATTTGTCTTTTTCTGTCTGGCCAACTCCACTCAATGCAATACCCTCCAGGTCCATCCATGTTGTTGCAGATGGCAAGATTTCTTTTATTTATTTATTTATGTGTTTGTTTGTTTATATTTATGGCTGAGTATTATTCCATTGTATATGCATACTATCTCTTCTTTATTCATTCATTTCTTGACAGATACCCAGGTCGCCTCCATATCTTGGCTAATGCAAATAATGCTGCAACGAATATGTGGATGCACATGTCCCTTTGAAGTCGTGATATGAAATTCTTTAGGTAAATACTCACAAATAGAATTGCTGGCTCGTTCCTTGTCTCTTATTATACCCTTTGTTTTAAAGTCTATTTTGTCTGGTATAAGAATTACTACACTAACTTCTTTTTTTTTCTTTTCTGTTTCCATTTGCACAAAATATATTTTTCCATCCTTTTCCTTTCAGTCTGTGGGTATCTTTCAATGTGAAGCGAGTCCCCTTTAGGTAGCATATGTAAGGGTCTTATTTTCTTACCCATTCAGCCACCCTATGTCTTTTGATTGGAGCATTTAATCCATTTACATTCAAAGAAATTGTTCATACATTTATAGTTATTGCCATTTTATTATTTATATTTTTGATATTTTTTTCCATTTTTCTTCTTAAAGAAGACCCCTGAACTTTTCTTGCAATATTGGTTTGGTGTTGATGAACTCCTTTAGCTTTTTCTTGTCTGGGAAGCTCTTTATCTGTCCACGATTCTAAATGATAGCTTTGCTGGGTACAGTAATCTTGGTTGTAGGTCTGTACTTTTTATCACTTTAAATATTTTGTTCCAATCCTTTCTGGCCTGCAAAGTTTCTTTAGAAAAGTCAGCTGACAGTTCCATGGGAGCACCCTTGTAGGTAACTAAGTAATTGCCTTTCTCTTGCTGCTCTTAAGATTCTCTTTGTCTTTAACTTTGGGCATTTTAATTATGACGTATCTTGGTGTGGGCCTCCTGGATTCACCTTGCTTAGGATTCTGTGCTTCCTGAGCTTGTAAGTCTATTTACTTAGCCAGGTTAGGGAAATTTTCTGTCATTATTTCTCAAATAGAGTTTCAATTCCTTCTTCTCTCTTTTCTCCCTCCAGTACCCCATGACGCAAATGTTGTTATACTTGATGTTATTCCAGAAGCCCCTTAAACTATCCTCATTTTTTTGGATTCTTTTTGTTGTTGTCGTCGTTGTTGTTTTCTGCTACCTTGTCTTTCAAAGTACTGATTCGACTCTCTGCTTCATCTAATCTACTGTTGATTCCCTCTAATGATTTTTTTTACTTCAGTTATTGTATTCTTCATTTCTGACTGGCTCTTTTTCGTATTTTCTATCTTTGTATTAATGTTTCCTATCTCTTGAAGTACTCACTGAAATTATTGAACATCCTTATATCAGAGTTTTGAACTTTGTATCTGGTAGATTGCTTGTCTCCATTTTCTTTAGGTCTTCTCCCGGAACTTTGTTCTCTCCTTTCATTTGGGACATGTTTCTTTTGTCTCCATTTTGGCTGCCTCCCAAGGTTTGTTTCTATGCATGAGGTAGAGCTGCTTTGTCTCCCAGTCTCAATAGAGCGGCCTTATGTAGTAGGTGTCCTGTGGGGCTCAGTGGGAAAGTCTCTCTCTTCAGTTGGTTCTCCAGATGTGTCCCTTGTGTGGGTTGTGTGTGCCCCCTGTTGTAGTTGAGCCTTGGTTGCTGTTGGCACATCAATGGGAGGGATCGGCCCTCAGGCTATTGTTTGCAAAGACAGCTCCACAGTGGAGGAGCTATTGGGCAGGGGCTGACCCTATAGAGCAAGATTCACTTTATTGGGACTCTGGTGCCTGTTGAGTCTGCCCTTTGGGTGTTTTATTTGTGGAGCCAGTTGGGTGGAGCTCTGGTGTGGACTTTGGTAGTCCAAAGCTGGCCACCAGTGTATTAGTTCCGGAGTCTATTGTGTGGATTCTGGTGCAGGCCAAGGTCTCTGCAACCTGTGCTTTTCCTGGGGCTACTGATATGAGCTATGAAGTGATCTACAGATGGTTGCCCCTTGTGTTAGGCTAAGGTGCCTGGGAGAGGGTGAGCTGTACACTGACACTTG
The DNA here is from genome assembly GCF_902729225.1 of Pteropus medius. Lineage (NCBI taxonomy): Eukaryota > Metazoa > Chordata > Mammalia > Chiroptera > Pteropodidae > Pteropus > Pteropus medius. The sequence goes on along the minus strand of NW_024349140.1, from coordinate 102,239 downwards.
CTACCGCCAGGCTCGAGGCGGCTTAGCAATACGTATGGGCACACCAAGGCCAGATCTTGGAGAAGTTTTCGGAAAGTTCTCAGCAGGCACAAAGATAGGCTGTTTGTATGGAAAAGCCGCTGGAAGCAGCTTGAGTGGGCCCATAATTTGGGCATGGCAAGAAGTCAGAAAATCACCAGGACAGGGCAAACAGTTTTAGCCAGGTTGATGGAGACTCAGATCCGGTGGCCTCCTGGGCATGCAGGCTGAATGAGAAGAAGGCTCAATAAAGGAACAAAGTCTTCTACCAGCACTTCTGTCTGGGAGGATGCTGCCTCTCCAGCCCTTATTCTGAGTCCAGACTACTCAGTTCCTCCCCATACGTCCCTGGTGCCTCTCAAGCTGCTACCCCAGTACTGGAGCTCAGAGTGAGTGAGTCTGTCAGCAAGTAAGTCCATGCACAGGGCATTTAAGAGGAAGACCAGGGACTCCAGTAGCCTTCCATCTCTCAGCCATGATCTCTGCTGGTTTTTATAGTCAGAATTTATGGGGACTTCTTCTTCTCAGCACTGGTACCCTGGGCTGGGGAGCTGGGTGTGAGCCTGGGACCACTCCATGCTCAAGGAGGACTTCCACAGCTATGATGCCCCTCCCAAATTTTAACCATCAAACGTGGGTGTCTATACCACATCATCTTTATCCATTCATCTATCAATGGATTCCTAGAAAGCTTCTGTATATTGTAAATAATGTTACAATGAACATAGGGATGCATATATCTTTTCAAGTTAATGTTTCTTGTATCTTCGAATAGATACCCAGAAGTAGGATTGGGGGTTCATATCAATGACTAATCACTATGTTGTACAACTGAAACTAATATTATATTGTATGTCAACTATACTTTTTTAAAAAAAACTCTTGTACATGGACACTAGTCCTCCATACTTCAACGAGTAGATGTACAGTATGGAAAAGAAAATTTTTCATAATAATAGAACGTGTGCTTAAATATTTTGCTTCTTCAAATGTAAAGTCATCTCTGACACCAAGACCACATAAAGTCAATCTATTTATTCAAATTTGGTTTTCAATGTAGACTCTACTTAGAGATATATGTTTGATAATCAATTTTTGTCAATGCCTACAGTAGGCAATGAGACACCAGGCTGAATAAAAGAATAACACCAGGAGACCAGTAATAAAACTCAGTAGCATGTTAGAGTTGTCATTACCAGTAAGAACAGATAAGGTAGTGATATAGAAAAGAATGACAGACCCTAACCTAACTATAAACTGTGGCTTCAGATTTTCCTCTGCAATAAAATTATATAAGTGGTCTTAGTTGCCAAGGGTACTTTTTTTCCATGTATGGAACATAGCTCATGATCATTCCCTCAGGAAAACTGTAAAAAAAAATTTTTTTAGGAAGATAGATTTAATTTTAGAAAGCATTATTTTTAAGAAATCTAATTTGTCCCATGAAAGAAATGGAATTTCCAATATTTCTCATCCAAGATTGAGGGAAAAAATGGGGAGAGTAGGAAAATAGATAAATAGAAAACTGTCCATACATCAGACAGCTGAAAGCTTAATCAAGTGAGTTATCAAATTGTAGAAAGAAGTTTAAATCAAAGAAATGGTAATTTCAGACAATAAATGGAAAGAGCAACTGCTTTTTCCACAATCCGATAAAAAAAATTGCAATATCTGGCTCTAAAATGTTTTCAGCCCTGCAATCATGGGAACTATTTCAGTCCCAGGATGGTTGGCTTTTCATAACCATCATCTCCAAAACTCCTTTTAGAGCCCCTTTTATGTCTTTATTCCTGAGACTGTAGATGAAAGGGTTCAGCATGGGTGTGACCACAGTGTACATCACTGAGGCTGTCGCACTTGACTGTGAACTGTGGGTAGGAGTAGAGCTAAAGTATACTCCTGCACTTGTACAATAAAATAAGGAGACAACTGAGAGGTGAGATGCACAGGTAGAAAATGCTTTATACTTCCCCTGAGCTGATGAGATTCCACATATGGAGGAAACAATCTTAGAGTAAGAGTAAAGGATACCAGCCAGGGGACAACCACCTAACAGCCCTACCCCAAAATACATCATGATGTTATTTAAAAAGGTGTCAGAACAGGCAAGTTGGACCACTTGTTTGAGTTCACAGAAAAAGTGGGAGATTTCCAAGTTTGTACAGAAGGACATCTGCAAAGCCACTAAGCATTGTAACAAGGAATTCAGGATACACATGATCCAGGACACCAGAACCAGCAGTCCACAGAGCCGGGGGTTCATAATGACCATGTAGTGCAAGGGGTGACAGATGGCCACAAACCGGTCATAGGCCATCACAGTTAAGAGAAAAACATCCAAACCTGCAAAGAGTATGAAAAAATACATCTGGGTGATGCAGGCTTCATATGTGATGACTTTACTCTGTGTCTGGATGTTCAGCAGCATCTTTGGGATGGTGGTAGTGGTGAAACAGATGTCTACCAAGGACAGGTTGGAGAGGAAGAAGTACATGGGCGTGTGGAGGTGGGAGTCTGAGCTGACGGCCAGGATGATGAGCAGGTTTCCAAACACAGTGATCAGGTACATGGAGAGGAAAATCCCAAATATGAGGGGCTGAAGTTTTGGTTCCTCTGAAAGTCCCAAAAGAAGAAATTCTGAAATTCGTGTATCATTGCCTGGTAGCATATGGTGGTTGTCACAACTAAAAAAGAAAATAACATGATTAATTTTTACACATGTGGGCATTAACATATGAAATGCTACAATTTAAAAAAAAGGAATGCTAGGTTTTATATTTTTCAGTTAAGGCAATAATATATATATATTTATATTGATCATATTGCCTTTAAGGAATATGCTGTGACACCTGTGATTAGGAGTTTCCATACCACACACAACCTTTTCCCCAGCAGGTCATGTAATATTATCATTTTAATGCAAAATTTTTCATGCACTTGAGGAATTTTTCTTAAGGACTGACCATCTTCCAGGGTAAGAATATACAGTGCTGAAAAACAAAACTCCCAGAAAAAATATATGACTTAGAAAATAGAAATATATATACCATGTCAGATGATGACAGGTGCTATGGAAAAAAAAACAGGTATAAAACAGTGTAAATGGAAATGTTATATTTCACTGAAGTTCAGGAAGATCTGCAAACAAGTTGCCATTTTCAGAGTCCTGGAGGAAGACAGTGGGGTCATGAGGTTATCTGGGGACGTGTTTGCTTGTTGTGGAAAGAGTCAGTGCGAAGGCCCTGAGGACAGCATTTGTTTCAAATACTCAGCACTCAAAAGGAAAACAGAGTCCAGAGGAATGAGCAAGAGGGAGAATGATAAAAGATGGTGTCACAGACTGTGGAGGAAGGGGGTGGTCTCCCTGCAGCTGCTGAAACTTCAAGTCACGGGGAGTCTTTTCCACATGTTCTTCCTTTTACTTTTTAAATTTTGCTAAAGAATTCCTATGATTTGACATGATTCCTTAATTTCCATCTATCGATTTATATTCTGACATCTGTATTTAAGGGACATATTTTGGAGTATATCACCTTAGGACCCACTGCTCAGAGAACAGCTCATGCCCCACAAAACACACACTCAAACATGGATACAGCACACTATGGCATCCTTGGGCCGTGTTACTGCCAGGCTTTTCTCACTTCCAGTCACAAGAATTAAGAAAGGAATGATACAGGGACGTTGTTGAATTCAACTTATCTTGACCATGAAGAATGTAGAAATTGCTCCCAAATTCAAGTTGTTAAGCCTCCCATGAACATGTAAACATGAGGCTTCTTTTTAAGAGGACCATTTTGTGCCTCTATTAAAAAATATTAAAAACCATTGGGAAAAAGATGAGAGAAAAACAAGACCTAATGGCTCAGATGGTCCCTGAGCAATGTGATGAGGAGAAAGCGCTTTGGTTCTGGCAACATTCCAACCCTGGTGCTATCCCCTAGATGCCCAGAATAACTAATAAAACAGCAAGAAAAAACTTATCTCAAAGAGAGGAGTGATATCTTTACCATGTCAAGACATATAACTGATTGAACATCCACTGAAAAAATAAGCAAAAGGAACAAACATACAATTTACAAAAGAAAATATATAATCTACAACAGATGAGGACTCCTAAAGATAAATGGTTAAAGGTTTTTCTAAATGATTTTAGGTGTGAAACTTTTTGAATCAGAAAAAAGAATGTCAGTTTTGAATCTCAATCTACCACATGTTAGTGGTTTGAACTTGGAGAGACAGCAGAATCATTCTAAATTTGTAATTGTAACTTTATAGCTTCATTCAAAAGCTTAGCACAGTTCCTTCTGTCACTAAATGAATATTTATCACTGGTGGTGATATCTGGCTGACTTTTTTCTACCTCGCAAGTGTCTCCATTCTTTCCCCACCTCTTGATAATAAAATATTGCAAAGTAACCCTTCAACATCAGCATACCCCTTTTTGCTTATTAAACACAATTTTTCATGTGAATACCCAACATGAGAGATGGTACTGGGAAATGTATGTCTCAAGAATCGCCGTTGCAATGTAATATCTACTTCCATGGGTCTGAGTCTTTCTGACAAATACAGAACATGCTCAAATACATCCCACCTTAAAAAGTTCTAAAAATGCCCCCAGTTACTCTATTCTCCTATTCTCCTTAATTGCAAAACTCCCGTATTATGTTCTAATGTATTGAAACCACTTTATGTCTCCCATCTGTTCCTCATCTCATCCAGCTGGACTTGCATTCCCATCACTTAATTTTCAACAACTACCCTTACACCGCTGATTCAACATACATTTCCCCTTATAACACATGAAATAAATTATAAATTCATTAGTCTACCTAGCACATAAACGGCCATCTCTCAGCTATGGGCTGGGCTGGTTAGGCTCTCAGGTGACCTCGAGTTGAAGTTCTCCACTTGATTTCTCTCCAAATCTTTCCTCAGTTTCCTAGTAGGCTCTCAGACTCACCAGAATGGGGTCTCTGAGAGGGAGGATGCCATGTGGAAGTCTGAATTACTCGCTGGGTGGTTGATGCTGGACACTGAAGCTCTATTCTCAGACAAGACAGCAGGAAGGAGGGAAGCACTGGTCCCCAACCAGATTTAGGAATCCAAAAGCAATAACTACGCTCTCTTCAGCTCAAGGTTGCACACCTGACACTGCAGCAGAGGAAGTATTTACAGCTTCTCATATTTGCTCATCAGGCACTGTTTTCATTGTTATTCCTACCTCTGAGCATAGTATTTTCCCGTGAGACACTGATCTGGAAAGAAAGGAAAATTTCCTGCTGATTCTGTTCCCAAGAGACCATATTACACATCAGGTGAATCCAACTTTTATTGTTCCTTCTCCATGAACATGCCTGCCTTCCAGTGGTCTAACCTCCTTGCACCTTATCCTAACTTGCCGTTAATATTTTCTCCAAATCTACAACTGAGGAACCTGACTAGACTAGGTCCCATGGACCTCCAAAGTATTGTCTTATGGCAGGAAACAGCTCCTGATATCTCCAGAAAATTGGTAGCCCCTCCTCAACGAGAGGTATGTTCCTTTGCTAAAAAACAATGATAACCATAATCCTTGGCTTTGACAAATCAGTTAGGAGATTCACGTCGTATATGAGTACATGAATCTAGATCAGTGCTATTATTTACTTTCTCTCAAAATGTTCATTTATAAGATATATTTAAATCTTTTTATGCACCATGGACTGAGCTTACAATCTTATATGAATTGTCTTATTTCATTTTTACAAATGTCCATTCTGTGTGGTCAGTACTGTTATGAACCCCATTTTATATTTGCAGAAATTGGGGTCAGAAAGGTTAAGTGATCTGCCCTAAGTTATAAACTGAGAAAGAGATTGGTTTTTATTGGAATTCCCTCAAGATGTTTCCATCTTGTGCCCTAGGTTCTTGTACCCTAGGCCGGTGGGTCTGACTAGGGTGATTTTGCCTCCAGGGAGCATTTGGCAATGTCTGGAGCAATTTTTGTTTGTCACAGCTGGGGAAGTGCTACTGATACCTAGTGGTTTGAGGCCAGGGATGCAGCACGACATCCGACAATGCACAGGACAACCCCCACCTCAGAATATTATCCAGCAGAAATGTCAACAGTGGTGAGATGAGAAATACCATTCTAGAGCAGAACTTCTCCAACATCAGTTTGCATATGAATCACCTGGGGATCTTGTTCAGATGTACAGTCTGATTGGCAGGTCTAGGATGATCCGGAAATTCTGCATTTGTAACCAGCTCCTACTTAATATAGATGCTGCAAGTTCTGGTCTGTGGACCATCTGAGTATCAAGGCTGTGGCCAAGCATTACATTCGGGGTAAGTATTTTTTGGCCTTCTCCACCAAGAACCTTCCCACACATCTCAGATCTGACCTTAAGTTGTCAGTTTATGCACCCTCAAGTTTATACGTGTCTTTGCAGTATGTCTCTCATCACAGGAGATGAAATTCTTAGGCCTCTGGTCCCTTATCTATAAACAGGGAAATTCTACCTATGTTATAGATTGGTGTGAGAAGTTAGTAGTATATTAAGACTGATGGGAAATTACCGGGACATAGCAGATGCTCAATCTATAGCAGCAGTTGTGACCATATCCCAGTTCTGCGCTTACTAAACTATTGTGACACCAGAGAATCTCTAAGGACAGCAAGTGAGTCCAGCATTGCCCTGTTCCTGGGGGACACAGAGCTGTGATCTTGAAGGGGGACCTCCTCTCAGGTAACACACTAGGAGCAGAGGGTGGCTACTGATCTATGCTGTGTTGTATCAGTGACATAGCTTCTAACTGCCTCATGCTGGCTTCAAAAATGGCTACAGTAAGAATTTATAGACCCCTCTAGCTGTTTTACTGTTTGCTATGTTCTACCCTGAGGAATATCTACAAAGCTGTTGTTTCTTGGTGAATTAAATTATTCCACTAACTCTTCATATCTCCACGGTTGCAAGTCTGTAGCACATAATTTACCAATGTTTGTTGTCAAAAGAAGCATGAAATGCTTATGTGTCTGTTTGCCCCGGGTAGAATTTATTTTTAATGATTGATTCATTCCCCCATTCTCTTAGGTGAACTGTACGTCCCTATTCATCGCTTTGAGACTTGAGATAAAATGTTTTTCAGATTTCCTGAGATAATCGACATATAGCCATGTAATTTCAACGTGCCCAATGATGATTAATTGCACACATATGTTGTGAAATTATCACCACGATATGATTATTTAACACTTCCAGCACTTCAAATAATTATCTTTTTTGTGATGAAAATATTTAAGGTATACTTTCTCAGCAATTTTCAAGTATAAAATATATTATTGTTAACTATAGTCACCATGATGTATATTACATTCCCAGAACTTACCCATCTTAAAATGGAATTTCACACCCTTTGACAAATATCTCCACATTTCCCTCACCCTCTTCTCCCTGGCAACTCTCTATTTAGTCTTCATTTCTATGAGTATGGCTTTACAGATAGCATATAAAAGATGGCGAAGTTTAATCGTTTATTTTTTGACATATTTCAGTAATTGTAAGGCCCTAAAAATTTATCCATGTTGTCACAAATGAAATGATTTCCTTCTTTTATTATCGCTGAATAGTTTCATGATATATGTTTATAATTTCATATATATTTAAATAGAGTATATAATTATACTGATAAATTTATATATACATATATATCACATTTTCTTTATCCAATAGTCTATTGAGGGAGGCTCAGTGTTTCCTTGTGAGTAACTAACCAACAAACGTGACGTGGGTGCAGATATATTTTTGTGATTGTGATTTTCTTTCCTTTGGATATATACCCTGAAGTGAGACTGCTGGATCATATCATAGTTCTATTTCCATTTACATTCCTAGCAACAGTGTATTAGGGTTACCTTTTCTCCATATCCTCACCAGCATTTGTTATTTATTGTCATTTTGATAATAAGATTCCTGATAGTTAGAATTCCTGATAGTTTGGAAAACAACATTTATATAGATATGCATATTTGTATATTTATATCATAAATGTGTTTGTATATTTATATAAACAGCTCCACAATATATCTATACATACATAAAAGAACTAAATGGCAAACACTCATTTTGTAAAAATAAAAAATTCACTTTTGAAAGAATGTGGTCACAGACAGAAATGCAAACACTTCAAACCCACCATACAAAACCAAAGGGCTCTCACAGACAATTTTCATCAAGAAAGTAAATTGCTAATAAATACATATATACAGCCTCACAGGTGATAAAATAATTGACAAGTAAAACTCATGGGCATTTCACTTTTTACATATTGAGTAAATTTTTTACATAATTCATTCTTTTAATTTCCTAACAGAAATAGTACAGCACTTTAGTTTTACAAACACACCCTTATGTAAATTTTATTTCATAATGCTACTTTTAATGGCTCATATCATATTTCTTCTTTTCTTTTTAAAACAATTTTTTTAATTACGGTTCACATACAATATTTTATTATTTTCAGGTGTACAAGATAGTGCTTAGACATTTATATAACTTACAATATGATCACCTCAATAAGTCTAGAATCCATCTGACATCACACATAGTTATTATAGTATTACTGACTATATTCCTTATGCTGTACTTTACCTCTCTGTGACTGTTTTTATAACTGGAAATTTATACGTCTAAATCCTTGCCCTTTCTCACTCATCTCCCAACCTCATTCCATCTGGCAACTATCGAAATGTTCTTTGTATCTATGACTTTGTTTCTCTGTGTTTATTTTCTTCCTTAGATTCTATATAAAAGTGAGATCATACGGGATTTGTCTTTCTCTTTCTGACTGATTTCACTTAGCATAATAGCCTCCATCCATGTTGCTGCAGATGGCAAGATTTCATTCTTTTAATGACTGAGTAATATTCCATTGTGTATATGTATCCTTTCTTCTTGACTCATTTATGTATTGGTGGACCCTTAGGTTGCTTCCATATCTTGGCTAATGTAAATAATGCTGTAATGAACATAGGGATGCATATATCCTTTCAAATTGGTGTTTGGGGTTTCTTTGGATAAATATCCAGAAGTGGAATTGCTGGGTCATTCTTTGGGTCTTATTATAGCCTTTGTTTCAAAGTCTATATTGTCTGGTATAAGTATTGCTACACCCACTTCTTTTGTGTGTTTGTTTCCATTAGCATGAAATATTTTTTCATCCCTTTACTTTTAGTCTGTGGGTGCCTTTCCTTCTGAAGTGAGTCTCCTATAGGCAGCATACGTAAAGGTCTTGTTTTCTTATCCATTCAGCCACACTATGTCTTTTGAATAGAGCACTTACTCCATTTACATTTAAAGAAATATTGATAGATCTGAAGTTATTGCCATTTATTATTCATATTTTTTTATCTTTTTCCCCCTCCTCTTCTTAAGGAAGTTCTATAACATTTCTGGTAATACTAGCTTAGTGGTGATGGACTCCTTTACCTTTTTCTTATCTGGGAAGCTCTTTATCTGTCCTTCGATTCTAAATGATAGCTTTGCTGTGTACAGTAGTCTTAGTTGTAGATCCTTGCTTTTCGTCACTTTAAATATTTTGTGCCAATCCCTTCTGGCCTGCAAAGTTTCTTTGGAAAACTCAGCTGACAGTCTAATGGGAGCTCCCTTGTAGGTTACTAATTAATTGCCTTTCTCTTACTGCTCTTAAGATTCTCTTTGTCTTTAACCTTTGGCATTCTAATTATGATGTGTCTTGGTGTGAGCCTCCTGAGTTCACTTTGTTTGGGACTCTGTGCTTCCTGAGCTTGTATGTCTATTTACTTAGCCAGGTTAGGGAAATTTTCTGTCATTATTTCTCCAAATAGAGATTCAATTCCTTGCTCTCTCTCTTCTCTTTCCAGTCCCCCATGATGCAAACGTTGGTGTACTTGATGTTATCCCGGAAGCCCCTTAAACTATTCTAATATTTTAGATTTTTTCCTTTGCTTTTTTTCTGCTACTGTATCTTTCAAACTGCTAATTCTACTCTCTGCCGTGTCCTCTTTCTACCCTACTGCGTGACAAGGTCCGGAGATGGGGACAGAGGCTTCAAGGAATGCACCGTCAAGAACGAGGACGTGGCATGTGCTTAGGGATAATTGGTTTCTTAGGAATGATCCTATTAACAGGGAGAATTTGGGTAGCACAAATTCTAGTAAGTGTAAATGCTGTACAAGTGGATTTCCTCAAAATTGGCTCTGAGGAAAACATAGTAAATTCCCCGCGCATGGAGTCAGCTCCAGTCTCGGTAGAGTGGCCTTATGTAGTAGGTGTCTTGTGGGGCCCAGTGGCAAAGTCTCTCTGGTCACTTGGTGCTCCAGGTGTGTCTTTGTGTGGGTTATGTGTGCCCCCTGTTGTAGTTGAGCCTTGGTTGCTGTTGGCACATCAATGGGAGGGATCGGCCCTCAGGCTGATTGTTTGCAAAGGCAGGCTTTGACAACAGTGAAGAAGTGTCAGGGGCTGACCCTGTGGAGCAAGATTCACTTTATTGGGACTCTGGTGCCTGTTGAGTCTGCTCTTTGGGTGTTTTATTTGTGGAGCTGGTTGAGTGGTACTCTGGTATGGTCTCTGGTGGTCAAAATCTGGTAACCAGTGTGTTGTTTGCAGAGTCTCTTGGGGAGGTTCTGGTGCAGGTCGAGGTCAGCTGCAGCCTATGCCTTGCCTGGGACCACTTGATATGAGCTATGAAGTGATCTACAGTTGGTTGCCTCTCATGCTAGGCATGGAGATGCCTGGGAGAGGCTGAGCCGCAAACTGACTCTAGCTGCCGCTAGTGCCCAGTTTGGGCTCTCAATGAAAGGTACAGGCATACAGAGGCCAAATGCTTCTTGTTTGAGGGTTTCTAAACCTTTGAGAATTTTAGAAAATTTTCTGGCAGGAGCCGAGACAGGCTCCTTGTATGGAAAATCCAATGGAAGTACCTTGGGTGAGCCCTCCAGTTGGGTAGGGCAGATTCTCAGGGAATCACCAAGGCAGGGCAACCAATGTTATTTTAGCTATGTTGATGGAATCGCAGATATGGTGCCCTCCTGGGTCTCAAGCTAGGGAGGGGAGGGCTCATCAAAGAAACAATGCCCTCTGCCAACCCTTCTGTCTGGGAGGGACATGCCCCTCCAGCCCTCACCCTGAAGCCAGACAACTCAGCTACTCCTTGTATGTCCCTGGTGCATTTTGAGCTGCTGCCCCAGTGCTGGAGCTCAGAGAGAGTGAGCCCATCAGCGAGTAAGTCCATGTGTAGGCCCTATAAGAGGAATGCCTGGGACTCCCCCTCCCTTCCGTCCCACTCAACTACAATCGCTGCTGGTTTTCACAGCCAGAACTATGGGGACTTCTCTTCCCAGTATTGGAACCCTGGACTGGGGACTCTGGTGTGGGGCAGAGACCTCTCGCTCCATAGAGGGCACCAGCACAGCCGAGATATTTCTCCTGATTCTTAACCACCACATGCGGGTGTGGGACCAGATGTTTTGCATCTCCACATCTCCTACCAGTCTCATGGTGGCCTTTTCTGTGTGTCCCCAGTTGCAGTACTTCTGTTCAGCTAGACTTCAGGTGACTCCCAATGATGGCTATTCTGTAGTTTAGTTGTAATTTTGATGTGGTTATCAAAGGAGGCAAACATAGCATCTACCTATTCTGCCATCTTGACCGGAACTGCCAGCATTCTTCTATCTAAAATTCCTAATTATTTTGACAAATGTGTTATGAAGTCAAGAAGTGTGGTGCCCAAGATTACAAATCAAAGAACACAGTTCTTTCTTTTTTGAAGAGGGAATAGCAATTTTTGGAGCAATTAGGTCTGTGTCTCCACAACAAATCAATACTTTAGGAATCAAAGAGACCTGTTCCCGACAGGTTTCTTAGTCTGAGATTTTAGATAAAATGTGAATTTGAGTTTGGGATAAGGTACTAGGGATTTAGATCTCTGGGAAGCAGGTGATCTAAAGGACATGGAGTCATAAAAACTGGATTCACCTGACTTCTAACCTGGTCTCTTGAGATCAGAGAATCATTAGGAAAAATTTTCTTTCTGTTTATTCCAGAGGCCCAGAGGGAAATCATGTGCTTAGAGGTTGGAATAATAGGAGGAAAGTGCACCCAATGAAATGAAGTATCTCTGTGCGATCTCGGCTTCTTGGCCCGGTGAGATGGGATTTTTTGGTACTTATGACTCCTAAGCTGGCTCGGAACTGAAGCTTCACTCCCTTCTGCTATCTTGTCTGTAAACAGAGCTTCAGTCTCCATCATAAACCATCCAGGTAGGCATTCAGACTTCCACACTGAGTCCTCCCTCTCAGAGACCTCAACCAGGTGAGTCTGAGAACCCAGAAAGTACATCAAGAAAAGGTCTGAGTGAATAAATCTGAGAATTTTTACCTGATTCACAGTGATCCTAATCAGCCCAGCCCAGAGACAAGAGATCACCATGTCTGTTTTCTTGGTTAAGTAATTAATTTATAATTAATTTTTTTAATACATTAGTAATATGTGTCTCTTTGAATCTGCACTACAAGACCATAGTCGATAATTAATTGATAGGCATACATGTACACTTGGGTGATGTTGTAGAATGAGTGAGATGCATTAAATGGTTAAAGTAAATTAAAAACACATCTGAAGAGTTTTGCTGGTCAGGGAGCAAGAAATAGAATGTCAGGTGTGAAAGACAGTGCAGTGAAGTGAGATTATTTGTATTAAATTGCTAAGATGGGCAGTATTTGAACTTGTTTTGTGTTCACGCAAAAGATCCAGACCAGTGTAGGTAGGAACTATCTTGCAATAGCTGTTCTCTCATACTGGGTATTCAAATGGAAAAGAATTATGTAATAAGTCTAAAGAGGAATAATAGTTTGAATTATTTCATTATCATCCTATATTTTTGGATTTGTTATTTTGATTTCTCTGTTGGAATAGTTAGTAGGAATTCCAATCCCACACTCAGCCTTTTCCTCCAGTGGTCATTGTCTTCTGTATTTTTAATGAGCAATTCTGTCGTGCACTTGGGGAATATAAATTGAGAACTGACTAACTTCAAGGCGAAGCTGTAGTGTGCTAAGAAAAAAGTCAATGTAGTTTAATAATGGAGAAATTAAGGTCACAGCGTACCTTAAATCTTAATGACACAAAGGCATCATAGTCAGTTTACATTTATGCAATCATGATTTCATTGTACCTCCTAATAGGGTAGAATATCTCCAAATTTATTTAAAATTTCTTTTCTACTTAGTGTGGGTTTTTAACATAAAATGCCCTTACCTAAGGAAAGCTAATGAATGAAGAGACTTACACTCAGTTGCCTTAAACAAATTTTATTGAATAATGTCTGTATTAGATTTTATTGTAGCTGTAAAATACTTCCAAACTAGTTGCTTAAAACATAAAAATATATGGTCTCACGGTTCTGGACGTCAGAAGCTTGAGTGTGTCTCATGGGTTTATCAAGGTGTCTACAGGGCTGTGTTCCTTTTAGAGACTTGGAGGAGAATCTGATTCTTTCCAATTTCCGTTTGTATTGCTGACCGTCCATCTATTTCCATGTCTCAGGCCCTTCTTCCATCTTCAAAGCTAGTGGTGTAGCATTTTCATCTTGTCTCCTCTTCTGCTTCTTAAGGAGCATTGACATTACCTTAGTCCCACCTGGATGATCCTAGTTCATCATCTATGTTAAAGTCAGCATATTAGCAACCCAGTTCTGCCTAATACTCTAATCCTCTCTTGCTGTAAATATATATTCAAAGGCCCTGGGGATTAGGATGTAGACATCTTTTGGAGGTCCTTATTCTGTCCACTACAAAGTCTTCTCCAGACGTATATTATATTTTATCACTCAAGGGCCCTTATCTAAAGAATCACAATCTCTGGAATGAGCAAATATACTATTCCTTCAAAACCACATGCAAATATAATATTTGGGTCAGAAACCCTAAAATTACCTACACTGGCCTCTAACACAGGACCTCAGACTTGCTATCCAGAGAGTGGTCCACAGACCAGGACCTGCAGCGTCAGCACCACCTGGGAGCTTGTAGGAAAAGCAGAATCTCTGGGCCCTGCAGGACCTGCTGAATCAGACTCCGCATTTCTGGGAGTATCCTTGTAGATTCATAGGCACACTGAATTTGGAGAAGGGCTTATGTAGACTAGGTTTCTCATCAGTTCTCCCCCTGTTGAAAAGGGGAACAGAAAATTTCTGGAGATATTAGGGGTTGTGGCCCCACCACAAATCAGTGCTTTGAACAGTCAAAAGATCTAGTCTTAGTCTTGGAGGAAACTTAACTCAAAGTTGGAGTAAGGCGCTAGGAGATTTAGAGATCCAGAAGGGAGGAAATTCATGGAGGATTAAAAAATAGATGGATTTGATTTGTAACCTAGTTTCTTGGGAACAGAGAATCATTAAGAAAAATTTCTTTTCTCTCTGAACCATTTTCCCCACACAGGAATCATGTACTTAGGGGTGGGAATAACAAGAGGGAAATGTGTCTAATAAGCAGATACAGGGAGTTGTAAACATTTCATCTCCAGTCCCTCGAAGTGTATAACCTGGGACTGGAAGGGGCATGGTTTTGGTTTTTCTGTTGTTGTTGTTGTTGTTTGTTTGTTTGTTTGGAGTCCTAACTCTGGCTGGGAGCCTGATGCTTCACTCCTTTCTGCTGTCTTGTCCTGGGACAGAGGTCGGTCTCCATCATCAACCATCCAGGGAGCAATTTAGATTCCCCACAATGACCTTCCTCTCAGAGTTCCCATCCAGGTATCCCTGGATGAGAGGATCATTGAGAATGGAATCCAAGACCATTTACCTGTTGTCAACTCAGAGCCAATTCAACTTAGGAGAAGCAAGAGATTGATGTGTTTGTTTGCTTGATTAATTAGTTAATGTATTTATTCAGTGGTTATATAATAGTTCACAGTATGACTGCTACTTACACTTTTGCTGGCCTTCCACATTCTTTATCATTAAATTGCTATTATGTCAATGCTAGAAAAATATGTTGAAATTATTCAATTCAAACTGTGATTCTAATCGGGGGTGATTTTGTCCCCCAGGAGATACTGAACTATTACATTCTTTTATATTCAGGTCTTTGACAATTTAATTATTAATCCATGTTGATAACATTCAATTATTGTTTTTAAATCTTTCACGTAGTATTTAATTCTCCATTTAATTTTGCCTACTGTGGTTGCTTTGGAACTACTCGTTTTAACCTGGTTTCATTATCCCTTCATTCTTTTCATTTTATCACTTTTCATATCCTTAGATTTCCTTCTATATAAGTGCACATATATTCACACACCTTTGTGAAAAATCCAAAAGTGAACAGAGTGGGTAAAGTCCTTGCTCTTTTAGACCATGCAGTATAACAGCAAGGACAAAGAACAGTGAAATCAATTTGTGTTTGAAATAATGTCCTCAGGCAGAACCATGTGAAGAAAGGTATTCAGTAATAAAAAGAGAACCGTCATGGTGTGAGCGGGATTTACAAAGCTTGGTCGGAAGAGATTTTTGCATATTGGATGAAGACTAGACCAGAATTAGAATGTGCCCATCTGGGTTTGGCACAAAAGAGATCAAAACCCAAAACCCAAGAAAAAAACAGAAAAGATGTCACACAGGAAAAGGGAGAAAGGGGCTAACCTCATGCTCTCTTGGACCACATAAGACAAACTGGTCAAATAACTATGAAATAGGTACAGGAAAAAGAATTCTTCTACTGCTTGATACTAAAAATGTCCAACTTTCATGATACTTAATGTATTTTCTTTTGTCAAGCGTTGCTTTATCCCTTTGCCCATGTTCTCTTGGGTGTATAATCTGTAAAATGTTTGACACTATAAAGATAACACTTTTGAACAAATTTATTTTTGTTCTTTTATTATTTTGCTGGATATCAAGTGAATGTAATTGGGATTAGAAAGCCACCAGAACCAAAGAAAATAGTTCTTCTTCACAGTCTCTTAAGGACAACGTGTGCTTACTGAATCTCTATTTATCCCTATCCATTTTATTCTTCCTTCTTACTCTCTTTCTCTCCTTTATCTTTATTGAACAGATTTTTTTATGTTTTATTAAATACAGAGAAGAAATGGCCATCCCAATTTGGAGCCCAAGTTTGTCTACTGGAAGCTTAAGAATTGGAATTGCTGGAAACCATTTCTATAGTAGATAAGGGAGAAAGAACACTGATCTGGCCAGCAAAGTTTGTGGCCATTACTAGCACAATCAGTATAGCTGAGGCTGAGACGAAATGGAAATGACATAATGCAGGAGGCCATGGTATGCTGCATGCGCACGCTTGCGTGTGTGTATGTCTGTGTCTGTGTGTGTGTGTGTGACTTGTGGATGAGATCAGTCCTCAGAGCAGGGGGGATCATATATTCCAGGTGACTCTTGCAGTTACAGGGGCCAGAACTCAGTCAAGAGAAGGTACTAAGGAGGGAATTGTTTCCATGCGTGAGACACCTTATCAACAAGATTAATGAAGTGCAAAAGGTAGTGTGGATGAGGTCTGTGAAGTGGCCTCTCTGATACTGCTGAAACCTGTGCCTGAGGTTTCAGCAGTATCAGAGAGGCCGCTTCACACTTCAACTTGTCTAACACCATCTCTCATCACTCTCCCTCACATTCATTCACCTTGCAAACTGGCTTTACTTTTTTTGATTTGAGCATTTGAAACAAGCACCTTCCTCAGGGACTTTGCACAGTCCAGTCCTTCTGCCAGGCACACACTTCTCCATAAAAACCTTGCATCTCCCTTCTTCTCTTGTATTAAACTTAAAAAAAAATGTCAGGGCCAAAGAATTTTCTAAAAGAAAAGGTTTATTGAGCCAAACTCTAGCCAAAAAAGGACCAAGTCTAGGGGCATGAAGTCTAAACCACCAGCAGCAGGGCTAGGTAGAGAAAAACAAACGTGTCCACTGTCCTAAAGTTGACAGGCTCTTTTACACATAATGTTTTAGAGAAGAAAGATGTAAGTTGTTTTGAAGAATTTACATTAGCTACAGATAAGGGGGCTTGGGAAAGGTGAAATGGGGGAAGTTCTAGGACAATCTATAAGAAAGAAATGTTTACTACTTTTGATTGTTTACATGCAACAGTCCTGAAAGTTCATGCACATGCAGAATGCAGTGGCAGCTAGTGGTTGCTACAGAAGTTGATTCAAAGCTCCAATGTACATTCAGGAATGTGAGCAGTCTTTTTTTAGGTGGCCCCCAACTATTAGATAGTTAACTACTATTGTCTATTTCTCTCACTCTCTGGCCTCACTGTAATTTAATTAGGACATCTCAAAACTTTTCCTTTCTCATTTATTTGAGGTCTCTGTTAAAATGTCACCTTGTTTACAGGTCCTACGTATATACCCATGAAAAATACAATGCATAATTACTTTCTCTTTTAGATCTGCTTTCCTTTTCTTCATACCATTTGTCACCATCTAAAATAATTTATAATTTTATTATTAGCTCCTATATTCTTCCTCCATCATTGAACTTCAGAAACTTTTGTTCCTCAGCATCCCATATTCACAGCCTACACAGTGCCTAAAACATGGTCAACCCTATCAGAGGTGGCACTGGGGATCCCTGAAAGGGACCATATCCATATAGAAAATATTAAAATTAATATCTTGACAGAAAAATATAAATCGTAGCATTTCAAATATGTAAGTAATGCAAGTTTGTATGAAAATTAGTCATGTTATTTTTATCTATTCTGGTAGTCACCTCCGCCACATGGAACCAGGGAATCTTACACAAATTTCAGAATTTCTTCTTCTGGGATTTTCAGAGAAACCAGAATTGCAGCTTCTGATATTTGGGCTTTTCCTCTCTATGTACCTGATCACTGTGTTTGGAAACCTACTCATCATCCTGGCCGTCAGCTCAGACTCCCATCTCCACACGCCCATGTACTTCTTCCTCTCCAACCTCTCCTTAGTGGACATCTGTTTCACCTCTACCACCATCCCAAAGATGCTGGTAAACATCCAGACACAAAGCAAAGTCATAACCTATGAAGGCTGCATCACCCAGATTTATTTTCTCATACTTTTTGCAGTGTTGGATGTCTTTCTCCTGACTGTGATGGCCTATGACCGCTATGTGGCCATCTGTCATCCCCTGCACTACACAGTCATCATGAACCCCCGACTCTGTGGACTGCTGGTGCTGGTGTCCTGGATCATGTGTATCCTGAATTCCTTGTTACAAAGCTTAATGGCATTGCGACTGTCCTTCTGTACAAACTTGGAAATCCCACACTTTTTCTGTGAACTCAATCAGATGGTCCAACTTGCCTGTTCTGACACCTTTCTTAATAACATGGTGATGTATTTTGCAGCTCTCCTGCTTGGTGGTGGTCCTTTTGCTGGGATCCTTTATTCATATTCCAAGATTGTTTCATGCATACGTGGAATCTCATCAGCTCAGGGGAAGTATAAAGCATTTTCTTCCTGTGCATCTCACCTCTCGGTTGTCTCTTTATTTTATTGTACTATGCTAGGTGTGTACCTCAGCTCTGCTGCTACCCACAGCACACACTCAAGTGCCACAGCCTCGGTGATGTACACCGTGGTCACACCTATGCTAAATCCCTTCATCTACAGTCTGAGGAATAAAGACATCAAACAAGCTCTAAAAGCATTCTTTGTGAAGGAACCCACAAACAGGCCAATTGTCCTAAGACCGAAGTGCCCATAATTGCAGAGGCCAAAGGCTCAGATTCGGATAATGTAATTATTTTCAGACTATGAAGTAGGACTTGCTCTTTCTATATATTTCCTGGAATTTCTATTTCTTTAACCTCATCTTTTCTGTTCAATTTATGTAACTCAATTAATTAAATTTTCAGCTCTCTCCGATACCCAACGGCTTTCCCCATTGTTATTTTCTTACTTTCCCAAATTTATTAACCATGGATCAGAAATATTTGGAAATTCTCATTTACCTAATGAGACATCATCGATTGTTTTAAGAATAATTTTTCTGAAACTGCATATGTAGTACCAAATAATTCTTTTTGTTTTCCTAAAAGAATTGTCATGAGCAGTAGTACTCGAATGGGGAGAGGGGAACTATACTTGATGACCAAGGCAATTTATATAATTTTATAAGAGAGGAAACTCTGAGACCACTGTTTTTCACTTTTATGTTTGACATTCCTTTGTATATCACTATCTTAACTGCGAATGTAGACTAAAACATACTAGTGTGTTTTGTAGATGGTTACTGGGTTTTATTCTCCTCATGAGGATTCTGTTTTCCTCCAGCTTGGAGACTACAATGGCACTGACAAAATGATTATCAAATAAATTTCTCCAAGAAGAGTCTTCACTGAAAGGTAAATTTTAATAAATAGATTGACCTAATACCACCTTAAAATCACAGGTGATTTCAACATGACAAAGCAAAATTTTAAATCACACATTGTACTACTATATTTGTTCTTCATGCTATATTTCTATTTACTGGTGTATGGAAGAATGGTGCCCATGTGTAAATGGGGTTTATACACATGGTTTAAGATTGGTTCATGTTTTTCTATATTTTATTGAATTATCTTTATGTTTCTGCTTGAAAACTTTCCATACTGCATATAACAAACTTTTCATTACTGTACAAAAAAATGGATTTCCTCTTCTAAATTTTCCAAAAGCACAGAAGAGATGGTGAACAATTGTCATCAGTATTGCCCATTATATATCTCCATTATACTCAGGATTTTATTCACCTTTTATAATCAAAGAATGACTCAAGAGAGAGCTTGCATTCCTGTCCAGTCATGTGAATTGGTCACCAGTTTTCTTACTGGTGAACACCAAAGAGAGTTTTAAATACAATTGTCTGAAATAAACTGAAATAACACAGTAACCATGAATGCTGTCTTCAAAAATGAGAACGGATGCCAACAATAATCTGTAGCAGATTATTATAATTATCCTCACTTCTGTTCACTCTGATTATTGTATCAGTTAGCTATTGCTGCATAACAAACTATCCTAAAAGCAAATTATTTAATGTAATGCCTTTATTACCGAGTGAGATTATATGAGGGAGAGTTGTTCTGAACTCTGCTGATCTCTTTATAAATCTATAGTCAGCTGTGAGTCTCTACATGTGTTTCTAAGGCTCACTCATGATGTTGTGTGTGGCCATGGTACACTTCTCCCTTGAAGCAATATCACTTTACTCTATTTCCCTATCTAGTTTTATCTTCTATTTAAAAAAAAAAAAAAGAATACCAAATGTGAATTGTTTTAACTTACTTCTACTGTTTCTATATCTGTTTATGATACTTCACTTTTTTCCCAGGTAGAAGAGATATCTCCTACTATTTCTCAGTATGAATCAGCTACTTGTGCTCTAGGTCTTACTCTGATCCATGCACTGCTAGCTTTTTCCTTCTAAGTAATTTATTGGAGTATAATTACAGAATACAAACTGCATATAATGAAAATGTACAATTTGATGAATAAAAGGAGTTATACAAAATCAGTCTATACCTCATGTTTGCATTTGTGTATAAGTCAAGAAAGTATAAAATAAACTTTAATGCTTTTTAATGTATTGTTAAACATTTAATATACTTGCCCTTCAATTTCCTTATCTCTGAAGGTAATGTAAGATAGTAAATATGACTTCAGACAAGTGTCACAAGAAATAAATTAAATATGTATGCATATTTTGTTGTCCAAAGAAAATGTTCAAAAGTAAAGTTGTGTGTATGTATATTTGTGTTTAATTGCATACATTTTTCTTTCAAATAAAAATACTCAAATCCATATATGTACACAAACACGGACTCACTTACAGTTTCATTCTTTATGTTGAAGGGAAACGACAGAAAGTTGAAGAAGACAGAGTGAAAAGAATGAATGTTTGAATTAACATGAAATTAAAAGTTGTAGAAATTTAGACACAAAGATTTAAAGTAAATGATGGGCAAAAATTTAAATGGTGAATTACTTTTACTATCTCAATGCTGCATCAAATCTGAAGCATGTTTACATTTATACAGTGACAAATTCTCTACCAGCTAAAGAAGCTGAATATCTCCAAACCGATTATAAATTTGTTCTACTTAATTAGGGTGAGATTAGAACACAAAATGCCTTTACCCAGGGGAGGCTAAATGAATGAACTGAGACATTGAATCTCAGTTTCCTGAATAAAATTTTGTTGGATAAATGGTACTAGACTTATAAGGAGTGGGGGGCAGGTAACTTCATAAGTTATATGAATGTCTAACTACTATGCTCTACCCCTGAAACTAATATAATATTGGATGTCGACTATAGTTGAAAAATGTTTTAATGTTTGCATTCAATTTTTAATGCTAATGTAAAATTATCACACTAGCAATTTAAAACAAGCACTTATATGCTCTTATAATTCCTGAGGTCAGAAGCAGGAAATGGGTCTCGTTTTGGCTAAAATCAAAATGTTTACAGGGCTCAGTTTCTTCTGGAGGCCACAAGGAAGAAGCTATTTACTTTTCTATTCCAAGCTTAGATTATAGTGCAAAAAAACCTAAACATATTTCTTATAATTAACAAATATTTCATAGTGAGGGACTAAATGACAGCTCTTAACTTGTGATATAAGTATGAAATTCCAAATTGTCTTGGCAAATGTGTTATGAAACCCAGTGTGTAAACCGAAAGTTTATACCAAAAGAATTCAGTTCTTCCCCTTGTTGAAAAGAAAAATAACAATTTTCTACAGATGTCAAGGGTTTTGTCTCTACCACAAGTCAGTATTTTGGAGATTCGAGGTTTCTAATCCATACTGAATTCTCAGTCTTAAATTTGAAAAACATTTTAAATCAGGGTTGGAATGAGGTGCTAGGAGGCTAGTCCTCTGAAAGGCAACACTTCATGAGGAAGAACTAATAAATGCTCAATTCACTTGACTTCTAAGCTGGTCTTTTGAGAATGCAGAACCTCCAGGAAAACTTCCCCTTCTATCCAGACCCACAGGGAAATCATAAGCTTAGAGGTTGGAGTAACAAGATGAAAATGTACCTAATGAGCAGACATGGGGAGCTGTAAATAACTCCTCATCTCCAGTCCCTCAGCGTGTGAGACCTTGGGCTGGATGAAACCAGGTTGTTGCTTTGGTAGTCCTAAGTTTATCTAGGAGACCAATGCTTGAGCACTTCCTATTGTCGTGTCTGGGGAGAGCGCTTCAGTCTCCATCATCAGCCACCCAGGAGATTAGACTTTCACATGGAGACCTTCCCCTCAGGGTTACCAGTCAGGTAAGTCTGAGAGTCCTATAGGTACAGCAGGAAAGAGTCAGAAAGACTCAAAGTCAAGCATATTTACCTGAGGTCACTTGACAGCCATCAGCCTAGCCCATAGCCTAGAGATCTCTATGATTGTTTGTTTACCTTGATTAACTACTTAATTATTTGTTTATGATGCTACAAAGAGAAGTGAACATTGAACTCAGCAACACATGGGTAATTGGTAACAATTTATTGATGGAAGCCCAATTAGAGGTGGCAATAGGAGGTAAAAAATATTTCAAGTAAAAGTAGAACATATTCAATGAGTTTTGCAATTAAAAGAAGTAGAAAAATAGAGTATTGAGTGTGGAGGGGTGTCCAGTGAGAGAGGGCAGTTCTTTATATTTTTATGATGGGGCATATTCGACTATGTACCATATTGACGAGAAAGATCCAGATCCAATATATTGCTTGCAAATATCACCTTGCAGCAGTAGTGCATGAGACATACATTTCACAGTATCTTCTTTCACTATGAGTATTCACATGAAAAAGAATTTACTTGATAAATAAAAAGAGATTTGCTAAATAGATTAGCTTTGCAATTATTTTATTACCTGTGGTCTGAATATAGTCGTGGATTAGTTCTTCATTTGTTTTCTCTGTTGCAAATTGTCTGTACAAGTTCTTGCATTTGTACAGTGAGGTCAGAGTGTTTTTATTCCTGTTTTTACTTGCATTCTTTTAAACAAAGAATTGGAGTTTTTTTCACGAAGT
The DNA here is from genome assembly GCF_902729225.1 of Pteropus medius. NCBI lineage: Eukaryota > Metazoa > Chordata > Mammalia > Chiroptera > Pteropodidae > Pteropus > Pteropus medius. Next base: position 79,193 of record NW_024349140.1, on the reverse strand, counting down.
TTGTTGTTTGTCATTGAGTCCTTTTATGTATTCATGTGAGGAATTGTGATTATTTATTAACAGTGTAGGCTCAAATCTATCACTCAGTCATATCGTTTTCTCTTCATTGCTTTTTTTATTTTTTACTTTTCCTACTGAAAGAATTCAGCTGTCACTTCACTTGCGAATCCTTTTTGTAAATAAATTACCCTTTGTACATATTGACAACCTGTTTTCACATCTCTGTTATTCCTTAGTTTTCCTTTCGGCCCTTTTTGATTACATTTATTTCTAAAAGTTGCATCATCTTATACTGTCCTCTGGAAAACATTCTTTTTTATATTTGACTAAAGATCACTTTACCTTCAATAAGCATATTTGAATCCATATATTTCTATATAAGAAGAAATTATAACTTAGATACCGCTTTCTCCCCAATTTTCAAAGCCTTCTATTATAGTCTTTCATTTTCAAGTCTTTGGAATTTTTTGTGAAAGGACAAATTTAACCTAGAATTAGTGATCATGTTGATATTTTTAAGTTATTATTTTATGTCTCATATAAATTAATTTGATTCTCACTTAATTTTGTTTCATACAATTACTTTGTAACCACTATACTTAACCTAATTCCATTCCTACTGATGATCTTTATTCCATAAGTTCTTAATTACTTTAAAAACTTCTCTTCCTATGTTATGCACATATATTCACATGCTTTTATACAAATGTATGAATAGCATCCTGTGCCTATCAGAAATGCTCTGTATGTGTTAGTGCAGTTTTTTTCTGTCTCCATTCTTCCTTCTTACTCAATAATACCTCATGATCTTCCCTCTAATCAACAAGTATGAGGCCATGCCATCGTTTTTATGTCTACATAATATTTCATGGTGTGGCTATGCTATACACACTTTGAAAGCCTTACATATACTTTCTCAGTACCTTGCTCTTATAACAATAATACAAAAATATTTTGAGATTATTATGTTAGAACTCTGGTTCTCCACCAGAGGCGATGTTGCTCCCTCAGGGGACATTGAGCAATGTTCGGAGGCATTTTTGGCTGTCACATGGGAGGTGTCAGTAGAGTCCAGGGATGCTCCAAATTATCCTACAATGCACAGGAGCCCCCACCACAGACAATGATCTGGTCCAGAATATCAATAGTGCCGAGACTGAGAAACCATGAGTTAAAGAATATATGTACTTTTAATATTTATAGCTGTCAAGATAGTTTTCCCAATGTTGTAACACTTTACAATTCTTGCAGAAAAATTAAAGTACCCCTTTGCTATGTGTTTAAAAGTTTCAACCCCAATCAATGTGACAACTCCTTAAATTTTTTTCCAGGCTGATGGGTGTCAAAGAAATTTTTTGTTGTTTTCTGAACTATTTCCAAGTTCAATCAAAGATTCATATATTTCCTTCCCTTTTTAAGCATTATTACATGCCCACATATTATATGCTCGTTCTTCTTTTATTATCAGCCTTTCAAATGATTTTTAAAAATTATGATTTCTCAATTAAATTTTGGGAGATGTTTTGGCCATAAAAGTGTTTTAAATTTTATCTAGTTAAAAATGTCTCTCTTTTTACTTTTGATTAAAATGGTTTGGCTCACCTGAAGATATTAATGTATAGTCTTCCATCTGTTCACCTAAAAAGTATTGGCTGCTCTTACACTGAGAAGGTAATCCCTCTGATTATTTGTAGTGTGACAGAGATAGGGGATCGACTTCATTTTCTTCCAGGTCAATATTTATTTTGCCAGCTGTTATTCAACAGTCTTTTTGAATATATTAAAATGCACTCTTACCATGTGTTAAATGTACTTATATACTGAGACCTAATTGCTGGTTCATTTAACAAATAATAACTGAGCATCTGCTGTGTGCCATAATTTCTAGGAACATTATATATTATCTTCTATATCTATGCCTTTGCCAACTTAATTACTAACCCATGTTGATATCATTCAATTATTGCTCTTTTATATTTTGTTTCCATTTGTTTTTTTTTTTAATCTTATCTTATTATTAGTTTCAGGTATACAGTACATTGGTTAGAGCAATCAGACGATCCCCCTGATTGCTCTTTTTCTCTTCTGGCTCTACACCTAGCCATTACATTACTGCTGACTACATCCCCTATGCCATGCTCCCCGTCCCCATGACCAGCTATCAACTATGAATTTGTACTTCTTTAACCCTTCACCCCTTTCTCCCGGCCTCCAACCCCCTTCCTCTCTTACTATCATCAGATTGTCCTATATATTTGTGAGTCCGTTTTTGATTAGTTTGTTCGTTTTGTTCCTTAGATTCTGCATAGAAGTGAAATCATATGGTATTTATCTTTCTCTCTCTGACTTATTTCACTCAGCATAATAACTTCTGTTTCCATTCGTTTTTGATACTCTGCGCAGTTTTCTTTAACATAGTTGCTTTGAAATCACTCTCTTTAGTCTGGTTTCATTCTTCTTGCCATTCATTTTATTTCGTAACTTCACCTTTACTTAAACGTGTTTCCATCTAAATGCACATATATTCACATACATTTATGAAAATACAAAGGTGAACAAAACAAGTGAAGCCCTACTTGTTTGGGTCTTGCACTATGATGGTGAAGTCAGACTGCAATGAAATAAATGTTTACATGACATTATGTGCTCAGGCTTAACTCATATGAAGAAAGTTCCTCAGTGTAAAAGGATGAAATTGTCAGATGTATGCAGGACTTATAGAGTGTGGCCTGGGGAGACCTTGCATGTTTGATGAAGGCCAGAACCAGAATTAGACTTGCCCACTGGATTTGTCAAAAATAAGATCAAGACCCAAAGTCCAAGAAAAACAAAGAAAAAATGCCTCAAAGGAGCACTGACAAAGGACCTTGCCTCATCTATTACCCACCACATAAAAACCAACTGGTCAAATAAATACAGAATAGGCACAGGAAAAACCAGTCTTCTATTGCTTGATATTAAAAACATCCAAACTTTGTTGTTTTTTGTATATTTCCTTTTGTGAATCATTGGCTTGTTTATGTATTTATTTATTCATCAGTTTTCACTTGAGGTATTCAATCTGTAAGGTGTTTCAAACCATATGTTTAGCACCACTTTTGTCTTTTGGACAAAGTTATTATTTTTTTCTCCTTTATTATTTTGCTTGGCTTCAAGGGTGTGTAATCAGGGTTGGAATGCTTCCAGAATTCAATGAAAATTTTTCTTCCTCATCATCTCAGGGACCACCTGAGCTTACTAGATCTTTTTTCTTCTTCAAGTCTATTTTATTCTTCTCTCTCCCTCTATGTTTATTTAACATGTTGCTTATGTTTCTTTAAATGTTTCTTTTTAAAAAGCGCAGAAAAGAGACTTACCAATAGGGAACCCCAAGTGTATTTATCCATGGAAGGCTTACAATAGGAATACTTAGGTACCATTTCAATTCTTTTTGGAAAAGGTGCTTGATCTGAACAGCTTGAGTTGCATCTACACATAGCCTAAATAGTGTAGGAGGGATGAGAAAGACATGCAAACAACACAGATGAGTAGGCCATGGTGTGCTGTGTTGTGTGTGAACATTTATGTGTTTGTGTGTCTTGTGAACTGAAAGCAGTTCTCAGAACAGAGGTACCTGGACTCTTATATTCCAAGGTGATTTATAATAGATCAGCCATAACTCTATCAAGGGAAGATACTGAAGAGGAGATCCTTTTCAATTCTGAGATGCCTTCACAACCACATTAATAAAGTGCAAGATTTACATAGTGTGGACGAGGGATTCTCTGTGACTTGAAGTTTCAACAGCAACAGGCAAGCCACCTGTTCCTCAACATTCTGACATCAGCTCTCATCATGCTCTGCCTTACTCATTAACGCACTGACTTATTTTGAGCCTTGATTTTCTAAGACAATCATCTTCCTTAGGGCCTTGCACTGGCAGTTCCTTCTGCCAGGCAAACACTTCCCAAGATAAAATCGTGTTTCCCACTTAGTCTCTTTGAGATGTCTGTTAAAGGGTCACCTTGTTGGCAGGTCTTGGCTTAACTCTATAAAAAAAAACACCCTCTATCCACTCTCTCTGTTATATGTGATTTCTTTTTCTATAGCATCTGCACCATTGGTATATTACATTATTTTTTATTTGATTATATTCTTTCTCCATTTTTAGATTGTAGAGACTCGTTTTTCAGCATCCTATACTCTGAACAGTACTTGGACCATGGTCTATATTTAATATATATTCCTCAAGTGCATAAAAGATATTCTCAATAAAACAGCAATATACATTATGTATGAAGAACAGGTTGATGGTAGAGAAGGAAATTCTAATGATAAATGGCACTGGAGATGTGTTAATGGGGACTAAGTCACACACCAAATATGGAAATTATTTTCTTGATTCTAAAATATGAATGCAGCATTTATCCTTGGTCACCAGTGCTTGTTTATGTGAAATAAATTTATATTTATTTATTTATTTATTTATTTATTTATTTATTTATTTTTTTAATTTCTATTTTCTGGTAGTCACTTCGAACACATGGAACTAGGGAATGATACACGAAAATCAGAATTTCTTCTTCTGGGATTGTCCGAGAACCAAAACTGTAGCCCCTCATCTTTGGACTTTTCCTCTCCATGTACCTGATCACTGTGTTTGGAAACCTGCTCATCATCCTGGCCATCAGCTCAGATCCCCACCTCCACACACCCATGTACTTCTTCCTCTCCAACCTGTCCTTGATAGACGTCTGTTTCACCTCCACCACTGTTCCAAAGATGCTGGTGAACATTCAAACACAGACAAAGTGATAGCCTATGAAAGCTGCATCACGCAGATGTATTTTTATATACCCTTTGCAGTACTGGATGACTTTATTCTGACCATGATGGCCTATGACCGCTTTGTGGCCATCTGTCACCCCCTGCACTACACAGTCATCATGAACCCCCAGCTCTGTGGACTGCAGCTTCTAGTGTCCTGGATCATGAGTGTCCTGAATTCCTTGTTAGAAAGCTTAATGGCTTTACAACTGTCCTTCTATACAGACTTGGAAATCTCCCCATTTTTCTGTGAACTCGGTCAAGTGGCATGACTTTCCTGTTCTGACACCTTTCTTAATAACGTAGTCATGCATTTTTCAGCTGGGATGCTGGCTCTTGTTCCTTTTGCTGGTATCCTTTATTCTTACTCTAAGATAGCGTCCTCCATACGGAGAATGTCATCAGCTCAGGGGAAGTATAAAGCATTTTCCACCTGTACATCTCACCTCTCAGTTGTACAATTTATTGTACAAGCTTAGGAGTGTACGTCAACTCTGCTGCTACCCACAGTTCACACTCAAGTGCTACAGCCTCTGTGATGTACCCATGCTGAACCCCTTCATCTATAGTCTGAGGAACAAAGACATAAAGGGGTCTCTGAAAAGATTCCTTGGCAGGTAAGCTTTTCAAGGGCCAACTGTACTAGGCTGAAGAAGTGCCCATGAATTCCGGATTCAAACCCTCAGGACCAAAAACTCTGACACAAATTAATCTAATCTTTGGACCATAAATATTTGAAAATTCTCATTTATCTCATGTGTTAACATGAATTTCTTAGCATAATTTATTCTTATGACATATGTCATCCCAAGTAATTTTTCTGTTGTTTTACCACAGAAGTCATCAATTGTACTATTCCTATGGACAAAACCACACTTGGCTACTAAGGTCATTTGTATAATTCTATTGTAAAGGAAAACCTAAGACCATAGTTTCATTTATATATTCATCATTATTTTCTATAGCACTACCTTCACTGCTCTTTCTGATAATGTAGACTTTAACATGCTAGTATGTGTCTACATGCCTACCATAATCACCAGAAAAAACTATCAAATACATGTTTCTAAGAAAAGTCTACACAGAAATATAAATGTTAATAAATAGACTGACCTAATATGGGTAGAGTCAGAGATGACTTTAAATATGATGAAACAAAAATAGTCATACATTGTATTACTATGCAAAAATAGTTTCATGCTGCACATCTACTCACTGAAGTGTAGAATACGATGTCCATGTGTAAGGGTCCTTATTTACTGGGGTGAAGAAATACTTTGAGTGTTTTATGTGTTTATTTTTTACTTAACTACTTTTCTGTTTCTGCTTTAAAACTTCCAGCATGCCGCCTACAAATATGACTGCTTCTAGTACTCTAAATTAAATATCTCCGTTTTTCTAATTTTTTTCATAACTACCAAAGGGGGAGTGAATAAACAATATTAATATCATCCATTATATATATCCCCTTTCTACTCAGGAATATCTTCAATCTTCATGATCAAAGGATGAATCATACAAGAGTTAAAATCCTGTCTACGGCCATGCCACCCTGAACAAGTCCGATCCCATATGATCTCAGAAGCTAAGCAGGATCGGGCCTGGTTAGTACCTAGATGGGAGACCACCTAAGAAGACCAGGTGCTGTAGGTGTAAAAATTAAAAATAAGGGATTGTAAGCTGACAAGGTCCTTGCAATCTGTGAGGTCAAGCAAGGGTTGCCTCACCTAAAAATAAATAAATAAATAAAAACAAAAATAAAAAGTAATATAAATAAAATAAAATCCTGCCCAGTCATGTGAATAAGGATCACAAATTATCCTGCACCAACATGCATGTCCTTCTACTCTCTCCTGAATCCCTAGAAGGGAACTTCAATGGAGCCACTTTTATACAGTTATCTGAAATAAATTTGACAACTGTGAATGCTGTGCTCAAATATCAGTACAAATGCCAAAAGTAAGAAGTAGCAGATTTTTATAATTTCCCTCAGTTCTGTTCGCTTTGACTATTGTATCAGTTAGCTATCGCTGTATAATGAGCTACCACAAAAGCAAATGGTTTAATATAATTCCTTTATTTTCTAATGGGTTTCTATAGTGGGAAAGTGTTCTTTTCTCTGCTGGTCTCCTCATGAGTATGTAGTCTCTTATGGGTCAGCTGGGGTGTCTCAGCTGACGTTGGCTGGGATTTCTAGTATATTAGGGGCTCAGCTATTGTGATTGATCTAGGGAGAGCTTGGCTGGAATAAATGAGCTCTGTCTCCATGTCCTCTCCAACTCTGGAAAGCCCACCTGGATCTGTTCATATGGCAAGGATTCCTACTGCGAGCAGTAGAAATGCACCAAGGCATGGGAAAGCACACTGTCACTTCTGCCATTTTCATTGGTCCAAATAAATAATAAAATCTCAGTCCAGTCCAAATTCAAAGGTGGAGAAATAGATTCCAATTCCTGATTGTGGAGGAACTTCACATTCACATTGCCAAAGACATGGCGACAAGACAAAGGTAGAGAAGTGAGCCATGTCTGTAGTCAGTCTATCACTTGTGTAAATTTCAATTTGGTAAAGTTTTATTTCTACACCTACCCTCAACAGCTGAATGATCTTTAAAAAAAAAAGAGTGAGAGTGAAAATATGTTTAATTAGCAGCTGTGGAGATAATACTCTAGAGCATCAAGCCCTCCCTGCCCCTTGCCTCCAGTTTACCATTTCTAGGCTGAAAAAATAAGTAAATAAAACTTTTCCTTCTAGATACCTCAAGTCCAGGTACTTAACTCATTACCAGAGCTAGAGAACTGTTGCTGTCCTGATGCCATCTTTTTGGCATCCTCATATAAATATTTTCTTTTTATTGACCTGCACTTAACATATTCTTAATGATTTCAATCTGATATTTGTATTTGTTGGTGGCAGGAGTCCTCAGGGGTCCTGCTGGAAGCAGGTAGCACTTGAAATGCAGATACAGCAGAGAAATCTGTAATTTGAAAGAAGAGGGAGAGTTGCTGTGTAAGTTGCATTGTGAATATCCTGAATATAAGGGTTGAGGAGAGGTGAGAATCTCTAGAGACTGTCAGGTAACCAGCAAGAATGGCAGTATGTGATGTTGCAAGTGCCTATGCCAACTTCCTTTTCAGTGGAAGACAGGTTTTATGACCACTAGGTATTTACTTATGCCAAAAAAAAAAAAAATCTCGAAATTCTTCATTTCATCTCACTATGGCATTTTTCCCCCTCTATTTTAATGCTTATCTTCTAGAGGTCTTCTAATTTGTCAAGGCATTTCTTATGTGCAGCAATTATCAAAACTACAGATACAAGATAATGGCTATGTTTATAACAAAATACACGTGGAATATAACATTTTTGATCCCTATGCAGTTCTTTTATTGGTGTGACATGTTAAAAAATTCTAAAACAGTATCTTGAGTTAGGGATGGCATTAAGCTGCAACTAACAGAAAGTCCTGCCACACTAAAGGCTTCAACAAATTAAAACCATTTCTTTGCACATCACAGGTGTAGAGTTAGGGAGGGAGTTCAGGGCCACTCTGACAGCTTCATGATATTGTTAAGGAAATAGTCCTCTTTTTTTTATTTCTGTGCCACCATTCCCAACGTGTGTTTTTTGTCCTCGTGGTCACAGAATAGCTGCTGTACCTCCACACATTACATCCATGTCTCATAAAGGAAGAAAGGGAAGAAAATCAAGAGCCTAGTATTGAAGAGTGTGAGGAGGGTTTGTGGTGTTTTTTAACTTAGTTTTTTTGAAGCACAACATACATATGGGAAAGTGTTACATCAAATGTTCAACGAATTTTATGCAAACTAAATATATTCCTTTTAATAATGAATTGCACCAAAAATTAGAACATGTTCAGTCACATAGTAATGTCCTTTATGCCTAATTACATTCACAATTCCTCCCCACTCTCTAGAATTCTAACAGCAGCGATTATGCTTTGCCTGTTTCGAACTTCATGTAAATGGACTCTCACAATGTGTGTTTTTTTGTGCCTGCCTTATTTTGTTCAATATTATATTTGTGAGTCTGTATTTTTTTAATTAAAAAATATTTTTGTGAGTTTTTGTTTGTTTGTTTGTCTTGTTCATTTGTTGCTTTAAGTCTTATACCCCACATAGGATTGAAGTCATACGGTTCTCAACTTTTTTGTCTGACTAATTTTGCTTAGCATGATAATCTCAAGATTGATCCATGCAGTCACAAATGGCAGTATTTTATCTTTTCTTATAGCTGAGTAATATTCTACTGTATATATGTACCATATCTTATTTATGTCTCCCCAATACATATAGTTAAAAATTATTTCTCTATTTATTTTTTATTATTTATTATTATTATTTATGCTTACAGCATCTGATCTTCTTATGTGGTCTCCCATCCAAGTATTAACCAGGCCTGACCCTGCTTAGCTTCTGAGATCAGACATCGGGCTTGTTCAGGGTGGCATGGACATAGACCATGGACCATGGCTCCACTGGTGTGTTTACCCAGGACCTTCTGTGTATAAAGCAGATGTGCTAACCACTACACTATGGAACCACATCCATATTTCTTTATTTAAAAAATACACGTTTTCCAAATCGTTCCCCCAACAGACTCCCACTGACACATCTTTTGCCAAAACTGTGTCACACAGTATAGTAGGCAGAATAATGGCCTCCCAAAGATGTCCATATCCCAATCCCCAGATCTGTGAAAATGCTAGGCTATGTGAATTAGGTTATAGATGAAATCAAGGTTTCTAATCAGCTAACCCTTGATAGGGAGATTATCCTAGATTATCTGAATTAGCTCAATATAATCACAGATCCTTAAAGGTAGAAGATGAATGCAGAAAAGTCAGTGCCAGAGTGATGTGATGCAAGAAAGACTCAACTCACCTTTGCTAACTTTGAAGATGGAAGAAGAGGCCATAAGCCAAGAAATGCTATCATCCTCCAGAAATGAGAAATGGAGAACAGATTATCCTTGACAACCTCCTAAAAAGAACACAGCTCTACAGACACCTTGATTTTTGATGAAATGAGGTATATTTTGGATTTTTGACCTTAAGAACTGAAAGATAATATATGTGTGTGTGTGTGTGTTTATGGAGGAATAATTGACATGTAACATTTACTAGTTTCAGGTGTACAACGTGATTCACCACAATAAGACTAGTTAACATCCATATCCATACATTGTCTTGCCAACTTTTCAATATACAGTACAGAATTATTAACTATAGTCTCCATGCAGTATATTATATCCCCAGAACTTATTTATTTTATAATTATAAGTTTGTAGTTTTTGACCCGATACCCCATTTGACCTACCTCCACCCCCCTACCATCTATTCCCCACCTATGGCAACAACTAATCCATTATCTGTATCTAGGAGCTCTGTTTTCTTTTTTTTAATTGTTTTATTAAATTTAATGGGGTAAAATTGGTTAATACAATTATATAATTTTCAGGTGTACATTATAATTTGACATCTATATATTCTATTGTGTGATTACCATCCAAAGTCCAGTATCCTTTAGCTATCATATATTTGATCTCATTTATCCATTTCACCATTCCCCTACTCCCCTATATTTTACTCCCTTTATCCCATATACCTCTCCCCTCCTCTCCCACCCCTCCCCTCTGGTAACCACTAGTCCTTTGTCCATGTCCCTGAATATCTGTTTGTTTGTCCTATTCATTTGTTGCTTTTAGGATTATATCCCACATATAAGCGATACCATGTGATTTTCAACTTTTTCTGTCTGGCTTATTTTGCTTAGCATGATTATCTCGAGGTCCATCCATGTTGTCACAAATGGCAGTATTTCATTTCTTCTTATGGCTGAGTAATATTCCATTGTATATATGTACCACAGCTTCTTTAGCCAATTATCTATCATAGGACACTTCAGTTGTTTCTATGTCCTGGCCAGTCTAAATAGTGCTGCTATGAACATCAGTGTGCAAATAAATATCTTTTCAGATATGGGTTTTTAAGTCTTTGGGGTAAATACCCAGTAGAGGGATTGCTGGATCATATGGTAGATCAATTTTCAGTTTTTTGAGGAACCTCCATACTATTTTCCATAGTGGCTGTACCAATTTGTAGTCCCACCAGCAGTGTATGAGGGTTTCTTTTTCTCCACATCCTCTCTAACATTTGTTATTACTTGTCCTATTGATTATAGCCATTTTAACAGGTGTGAGATGGTATCTCATTGTGATTTTAATTTGCATTTCCCTAATAACGAGTGATGCTGAGCATCTTTTCAAATATTTGTTGGCCATTTGTCTGTCCTCTAGGGAGAAGTGTCTGTTCAGGTCCTCTGCCCATTTTTTGATTGAATCCTCTGTTTTGTTGTTGTTGTTGTTGTTATTGAGTCATAAGCGTTCTTTGTATATTTTGGATATTAAGCCCTTATTGGAGGCATTGACTGCCAATATATTTTCTCATTCCGATGGTTGTCTCTTTACTTTAATGATGATTTCTATTGTTGAGCAGAAGCTTTTTAGTTTGATGTAGTCCCATTCATTTAGTTTTGCTTTTACTACCCTTGCTTTTGAGGTCAAATTCATAAAATCCTCCTTAAGTCCAAGGTCCTTGAGTTTAGTTCCTATGTTTTCTTCTATGCGTTTTATTGTTTCAGGTCTTATATTCAGGACTTTAATCCATTTTGAGTTAATTTTGGTGTGTGGTGACAGACAACAGTCTAATTTCATTCTTTGGCAGGTGGCCTTACAATTTTCCTAGCACCATTTGTTGAAGAGGCTCTCCTTTCTTCACTGTATGTTTTTGACTTGTTTTGTAAAAATTAGTTGCCCAAATAAAAATGGATTTATTTCTGGACTCTCGATCCTGTTCCACAAGTCCCTGTGTCTATTTTACTGCCAATAGCATGCTGTTTTGATCATTGCCGCTTTGCAGTATAATTTGAAGTCAGGCAGAGTGATGCCTCCAGCTTCATTCTTTTTTCTCAAGATGGCTTTGGCGATTCAGGGTCTTTAATGCTTCCATACAAATCTGATGAATTTTTGTTCTATTTCTTTAAAAATTGCCGATGGGATTTCGATGGGGATTGCATCAAATCTGTATAATGCTTTAGGTAATAAGGCCATTTTAACTATGTTGATTCTTCCAATCCAAGGACACAGAATATCTTTCCATTTCTTTAAATAGAGTCTTACAGTTTTCACTATATAGGTCCTTCACATGTTCCTTTAAATTTATTCCTAGGTATTTTATTCTTTTTGTTGCAATTGCAGGAGGAATTATTTTTTCCACTTCTTTTTCCGACACTTCGTTTTTAGAATATAGGAACGCTATGGATATTGGAACGTTGATTTTGTATCCAGAGACTTTACTGTATTTGCTTATTGTTTCTAGTAGTGTTCCTGTGACAGTTTGATTTCTTCGTTTCCTATCTGGATGCCTTTTATATCTTTCTCTTGTCTGATTGTACTCGCTAGGATCTCCAATGTTATATTGGATAACAATGGCGATAGTGGACAGCCTTGTCTTGTTCCTGATCTTAGAGGGAAGGTTTTTATTTTTTCACCATTAAATGTAATGTTGGCTGAGGGTTTGTCATAGATGGTCTTTATTATGTTAAGGTACTTTCCTTCTACCAATTTTGTTAAGTGTTTTGATCATAAATGGATGCTGTATCTCGTCGAAGGCTTTTTCTGCATCTATTGATATGATCATATGATCTTATTTTTTATTTTGTTTATGCTGTGTATCACATTAATCAATTTGCATATGTCGAACTATCCCTGTACCCCTGGGATGAAGCCCACCTCATTTTGTATCCAGAAACTTTACTGTATTTGCTTATTGTTTCTAGTAGTGTTCTTGTGGAGTTTAGGGTTTTCTATACAGAGAATCATGTCAACTGCAAATAGTGACAGTTTGACTTCTTCGTTTCCTATTTAGATGTCTTTTCTATCTTTTTCTTGCCTGATTGCACTCAGTAAGACCTTCAATGTTATATTGAATGACAGTGGTGATAGTGGACAGCCTTGCCTTTCCCGATCTTAGAAGGAAGGTTTTTAGTTTTTCACCGTTAAGTATAACGTTCGCTGAGGGATTGTCATAGATGGCCTTTATTATGTTAAGGTACTTTCCTTCTATACCGATTTTGTTCAGTGTTTTGATTATAAAAGGATGCTGTATCATGTCGAAGGCTTTTTCTGCATCTATTGATATGATCATATGATTCATATTTTTTAATTTGTTTATATGGTGTACCACATTAATCAATTTGCATATGGCGAACTATCCCTATACCCCTGGGATGAAGCCCACTTGATCATGATGTATAATCTTTTTAATATGTTGCTGTATTTGGTTCGCTAATATCTTAGTTAGGATTTTTGCATCTGTGTTCATGAGAGATATTAGTCTGTAGTTTTCTTTTTTTGTGTTATCCTTACCAGGTTTTGGTTTCAGAGTAATATTGGCCTCATAAAATGAGTTGGGAAGTATTGCCTCCTCTTTGATTTTTTGGACGAATGGGTATTAAATCTTCTTTGAATGTTTGGTGGAATTCACTGGTGAAGCCATCAGGTGCTGGACTATTACTCTTTGGTAGGTTTTTGATGATTGTTTCAATTTTCATACTGCTGATTTGTCTATTTAGATTTTCGAGTTCTTCTTGATTCAGTCTAGGAAGCTAGTATCTTTCTAAGTACTTGTCCATTTCTTCTAGGTTATTAAATTTGATATTACATACCTTTTCATAGTATTCTTGTATGATCCTTTGTATTTCTGTGGTGTCTGTCGTAATTTGCCCTCTTTCACCTGTGATTTTGCTTGTGTCCTTTCTCTTTTTTCTTTAGTGAGTCTAACCAGAGATTCGTTAGTTTTGTTAACCTTCTCAAAGAACCAGCTCTTTGTTGCATTTATTTTTATATATATTTTTTGCTTTCAACTTCATTTATTTCTGCCCTAATTTTGATGATTTCTTTCCTTCTGCTAACTTTAGGACTCATTTGCTCTTCCTTTTCTAGTTTTTTAAGATGAAGCATTAGGCTGTTTATTTGAGCTTGTTCTTGTTTTTGGAAGTAGGCCTCTAATGATACGAACTTTCCTCTTATGGCCATTTTTGGCATGTCCCCAAAATTTTAATATGTCGTACTATCATTATCATTCATTTCTATGTATCTCTTGATCTCTCTTTTTATTTCTTCTCTGACCTAATTATTCTTCAGTAGCATGTTGTTTAATCTCCATTTATTTGTGGTTCTTCCCGTTTCCCCTTTGCAGTTGATCTCCACTTCAAAGCATTATGATCAGAGAATATGGTTGGTATGATTTCAACCCTCTTATATTTGTAGAGGCTATCTCTGTGTCCCAGTATGTGGTCAATCCTTGAGAATGTTTCATGTGCACCTGAGAAGAAAGTATAAGCAGCTGTTTTGGGATGGAAGGCTCTGTAAATGTCAATTATGACCAGTTGGTCTAATGTGTCATTTAAGGATGTTATTTCCTTATTGCTTTTCTGTTTGGATGATCTGTCCATATCTGACAGTGGAGTATTTAGGTCCCCTACTACGATAGTGTTTTGGTCTGTTTCTTCCTTTAGTTCTGTTGGTAATTGCTTTCTACATTTTGGGGCTCTCTGATTGGGAGCATAGATATTAATAAGTGTTATGTCTTCCTGGTGTATGATTTTCTTTATCGTTATGAATTATCTCTCAGTATCTTTCTTTATCTTTTTGTAGTTTGAAGTCTATTTTGTCTGATATTAGTACCGCTACTCCCGCTTTTCTCTAAATGCCATTTGCTTGAAATATTATTTTCAGCCTTTTCACTTTGAATCTATATTTGGCTTTGGAGCTAAAATGTGTCTCCTGGAGGCAGCATATGGTTGGATTCTGTTTTTTGATCCAATCTGCAAATCTGTGCTTTTTCAATGGCGAGTTCAGTCCATTTAATTTAGGGTAAATATTGAAATATGAAGTCTCTTATAGCCATTTTATCTTTTGCTTTCTGGTAGCTCAATGTTTCCATTGCTTACTAGTCCTTGTGTATTTTTTGGGGGGGAGAGGGGCTTTTATGGTTTTCCCTCTGGTCCTCCTTGTTTTATGTTATATACTTCAGTCCTGACCTTTTGGCATGTTGTTACCATTACAAATATGTAAAAGATATATCTATATATCTATATATCTAGATATATATCTATATATCTAGATATATAGATATATAGATATATCTATATATCTATATATCTATATATATATATACACACACACACACAATCGTCCCTTTTCTTCTACAAGTGCCTTATGTCCATTCCCCTTTGTGAATTTGGATCTTTGAATCCTTCCCTTTTCATTCGTTGTTATCTCACTTTGTCCCTATGTGTGCTTAACATTCATTACTATCTTGCTATAGCAAATCCCATCTTATTGTTTACGTTTATAATGCCCTGTTCTTAGTAAGGGTTGTACTCCTCTGCTTCTATCTGCCTGCTGATAGCCTTATTCCTAGCTATGTATTTTTTTTTCTTTGCATTTTGTTTTAGGTGGGCTGACCACTTTCTGTATGCTCTGTAATGCAGGCATCATGTTGGAGAATTCTCTCAGTTTTTGTATGTCTGGAAAGGTCTTAATTTCTCCTTCATATATAAAGGAGAACTTAGCTGGATACATTAGTCTATGTTGGTAGTTTCTTTCATTTAGTAGTTAGAGTATTTGATTCCATTTCTTTCTGGCTTATAAGATGGGTGTTGAGATGTCTGACAATAATCTAATAGGTTTTCCTTTATAGGTTATCATCTTCTCTGACTGCTCTGAGAATTCTCTCTTTGTCATCAATTTTTGATATTTTAATAAAATGTGTCTTGTAGAAGTCCTTTTGGGTTGAGATAATTGGGTGTTCTCTTCACTTCTTGAATTCCAAGCTCCAACTCATTCCTTAAAATGGGAAATTCTCGTCCACTATTTGTTTTGAAATGCTTTCTAGACCCTGCTCCTTCAGTAATGCCCATTATTCTTATGTTTCCTCTCCTGATGGTATCAGCTAGTTCTTGTATTTCTGTTTCATCATTTTTCATTCTTTGGTTTCTCTCTTCTTCCTTCTGATTTATTTCTAGATTTCTGTCTTCGATATCACTGATCCTTTCCTCCATTTGGTTTACTCTATTTCCCAAGCTTGCTCTTTTGTTTTTCATCTCTTTCAGTGTGTTCTTCATCTCCAGAAGTTCTATTTGTTTTTTTGTGTGTGAGTTTCAATCTCCCTGCTAAAGAACTCATTTTGTTATTCTGGTTGTTTTTTCAGTTCCTGGAAATGTTGATATGAATTATTTTGGATCTCACTGAGTTTTTTCAGCATTACCATCCTGAATTCTCTGTCATTTAAGTCACATATTTCTATGTCTATAAGCATATTTTCTGGAGATTTTTCTCTTTCTTTCTGAGCTGCCCTGTCATCTTCGTTGTTCATAATGTTTAATGGACTATTTCTCTGCCTGTACATTAATGGAAGTGTATTCTGCTTTTTTCCAGAAAGAAGATTTATTACATAAAGGTCTCTTTTTAGCCTGTTGCAAAGAAGGCATTTTTCTTTTGGTTTCCAGTAGGTGGCATCTAAGCCTCTTGGATCCCTGCTTTTCATAAAGTTTTCATAATGCCTTTTTTTTTCCTTATAAATATTAAATCATACTCACCACCCTTAGTCTCGGTCCCTGTCAGTGTTAGAGAGAGTTTCGGTAGTGTTTGTTCAGATTCCCCTGGGGCTCCGTGGTGTTCGGTCTAGAGGATATGGGGGTAAGGGCCCTCTGGATTGGGGAATAGGGGCTTCGGCTAGCCTTGCATTTTGCCACCGTAGCTGGTAATAAACTTTTGTTTCTCTTTCATCCCCACTTCTCTGCTGTTCCCACCTCTCTGCTTTTTGCCCTGATCCCGTGCACTGCCACTGCATGGAGTTCAGCACACTCTCAGGCAGGGCTCTTCAGGGAACCCGCTGCATCTTCTCCCCTCCCCCTCCTCCTGCAGGGAGCTCTGGTTGAGAGAAGCAGGTTCTTCGTTTCTCCCAGTCTACCGCCCAACTCCTGGGGTTCTGATCTGTGGTAGCTCTTACGTGCAGATCCTACATTCAGATGTCCTGGTGTGCAGGTTGGGTGTTTTTGTTGAGTTTTAGATGTTCAGCTTATTGTTGTTTCAAGGGGAGAGATCTAGGGACATTTCTCACTCCTCATGTTTCTGATGTCAGCAAAATTACATGCTTTTACATGAAGAAATTTTCTTCTTTCACTCAAAATAGTCATAGATGCATACTTATTAGTAATTTTTAAATAATAATTTTGAAATGAGAAAAAAATCTCTAAAATTTCCTAGTAATTTGTGTAGTGTACTTACAGTTGATTTTCTTCGGGGTTTTTTTTTTAACATTTTCTTTGTTTTCTAAGTATCCATGTGTTATTTAATATTGAGCGAAAAGTAAATTTTATTGAGGAAACAGAAAAAGGTTGTTAGGACAACTTCCCAACCACCCATGGCCCTGGGATATTCCTAAAGGGTCTTTTGTGCATTCCTATGTGTTTCTCATGGGGTTTTGTAGACTGGGTGGACATGGATGGAGATCCTGCTACCATACTGGATCCCAACTTTTTGCTGGGAACACACTCGTCAGGTTGAGGAATTTCTCATCGTCATGTTTTCCCATGTTACATACCTAATTTCCAAATGTTCCTCACTCGGCTCCACCTCATCCCCTCAACCTGGAAGACATGTCTCCAGCCATTGCCACCATCTGAGAGCAAAAGCATCCCTCATGCTTCATCTCTGTCCTGGGCATGGGGCCATAGAAGGGAAATCACAAGTTCTGAGAGGAAACTCTGATCTGGGGGAAACTGGCTGACGGTCCTATCAGGTTCTAAAGTCTGTGCTCCCCTGATTGATATACGCAGGACCAAATATTTTCTCCGTTCATTATGATTCATTCTTTCAAATGTGGTTCTTATTACATTGTTTTTAGCCAACAGTGTCCAGCTACTACTCGGTTGGTGCCTGAGCTACACAAAAGGGACTGGATAACCGGCATCTCTATCTCATGTTTAGAGAACAGACAGATATAAGATGCCAGAAAACACCCTGAGTGGCTCAGCTATGAGCAGATTTCATGCTGCTTCTCATTTCACAATCCCTGCTGCCTCTGATGAACTGAGAGGGAACTACCCAGGGAGTGGAGATAGGAAGACTCCCCCAGAGACACCCTGGGGCATCTGGAAAAAAGGCCTGATATTGGAAGCTGGGGGAGTGCCTGATGAGGAGTGTGGTGTGACCTTGGGCCATTGCGAGTAATATAAGGTGAAGGGGAGCTGTCAATGGACAGGGGCCTGACCACCTATCTTCATCCTCAGGTGTGAATGATGATGTCACCCCCGACAGCCCCCAGCCCTGACTGCCTCCATTACCTCAGCATAGAGGGTGGCCTTCGTGCCACTGTCACCCTGAGTGGAGCCCACCTGAAGACCCAATGACACAAACACCACCATAAGGAATGTTCAGAGCCTGAGTCAGAGTCGACCCCCTCAAAATCTGTAGGGGAGATGCAGACCTCTTTCTATCCCCATAATGACACAGCAGAGTGTCTGAATCTAGGCATCCTTAGGCCCAGCCAAGATCAGAGATAAGCAGGGCAGTCAGCAGGCTCTGAAACAGTTGACTCTACCCAGCCCAGCTCCAGGAGTGCCACACAGGAGTGAGTTGTGTCCAGTCCCCATGACAGGGTGAGGCTGGAGTCCACAGTCTCTGCTCTGTGAGAATTCACACCAAAGGAAAGCGACAATTATCCTTTGTGTTCCAGACATCGATGAGTGCAAAACACCCACGACAGTATCCTGTGGAAAATTCACAGCCTGCCAGAACACAGAGGGGAGCTACCACTGCATGTGCAGCCCAGGATATGTGCTCGTTTCTGGGAAAACAACGTTTAGGAATGAGAGTGAGAACACGTGCCAAAGTAAAAACCATCCCGCATCTTCCATCTTCTTGTCCATGAGATATGAGATCATTTACCCCACTTTTTACAGGCATGAAAAGGCTGTCCTGAGCACCTAGAAGTCACCCACCCTCTCTGAACCCCAAGGCTCATAAGCCTCTATAAAGGGTCAATAAATATTTGGAATTCCCCCCTTGCCCACCTGCCATCTTATATTCATAAAGCAAAAGAGTGAGATGACATTCAAGATACTTCAGGAGCACACATTGTTTTGTATCCCAGAACAGCATCTGTCTTCTTTGCCAAAATCACTGACCACCAGGATAAAAGGACCATCCCCCACCAGGGCCCCAAAGGCTTTAACACTCCAGGTATGCTCTCAGAACTCTCAGGCAATGATGGATGCAGGGACTCTGCCCAGAAACATGGGAGTGGGGAGACTGGAGGGCAGGAACACCTTCCCTGGCCAGCCCTGTCCCTGAACAAGAACCCAGGCACCCTGACCCCACTTCTCAGCCACTCAACCTCCAGCAACTTTCCCACACAAGTGACCTCCCTGACCATCCCCAATAATTTCAGTTCACCACCCAGTGACAACTCAGATGATCAGGACCCAGGAGAATATTGTGTCGGATCTGAGTCGAATGACATGGAACATCCCACACACACAAACTTGAAGAATCTGGTCAACGGAAGAGACTCCCAGCTAGAACACATGGCAACAGAGAGCAAAATCAGGTATCGCTGCCTCACTTGGAAGGGTACACAGGTCTGTGTCCCTGGTGAGAGAGATCAAGGGGCCAGATGACAGAAACGGCTGCCACCTCTCAACCCTCAGACCCGGCTCCCCTCTCTACCAACTAGCCCTCAACTTTGCTGACCTTCCTCAGATGTGGGTTCTCACTACTTCCTGCCAGTCCAGGGGATATCTTGTTGGGCATCAGTAAAAGAACCCCAGAGATGCCTGGCTGAATGTCAGCCCCCAAAGTCCAGTGCTGACCCAGTGCTACTATCTGGTTGGCCCAGCCTGTCCAGCACTTTCTTCATCCTCCCTGCCCTAGCCCTATAACCTCGTCTGTAGGGGGATTGGGAGTGGGGGAGGGGGTTGTCTCACAGGCAGTTCTTAGTCCATCTCTATCAAGATGGATTGTGTAATTGTAGAGCAGAGAACAGTTCTCTCACAGGGTCATAGGGATTCTCAGGAGAACTCAGCCAGTGAGCAGCTTCCCTGGGGAAATTAGGACAAAGGCCAGAACCAGGAGCCAGTTAGGTGCTGGCTGTTCCCAAGAAGGCCCACTCTGGCCTCTGTCCCAGTGCTCAGCCTGGAGCACAGGTAATTCTGTGATGTTCTCCCATCCCAGCTTGGAGCTTCCCAGGAAAGCTAAGGGCACTGAGGGTGGCAGACAGGTAAGACTCAAACTGAGTTCATTCACATCTGGACAAGAGAGCATCCAGGCTACCACATTCACCCATAAGATGCCACCACCTGATTAAGAAAAGGTGCCCACTAACAAGGAGGGAAACTGCGGGGCTTTCCAGATGCTTCTATTCCCATTCCAGGGTTCATGAAGTACCAAATGACAATCTAGGAAGCAATCTAGCCTGACCTGGCCTCCGACCCTTTCTCTCCCACACACAGGCACGCACGCACGCATGCGTGCACATGCACACACACCTAATTAAATACTGTTTTATCTGCACCAGGGGTCTCATTCCCCACCTGGACCTCACCCCCTGGAATCAACAGCAAGGTGAGTGGCTCCAGGAGGGACCAAGACGTAGGAGATACCCCCATGCCTCCTGCAGCACCCACCCATTTTCCCCAAGTTCCCCCATTCACCTGTGAGTCTCTGACTACCTCATCTCCCCTCTCCCCAGGGGTTCTCCCACTTCTTAAGAAAAATCAATGATCTGGGCAGAGACTACAATTCAGCCTCAACCCTGGACACTATACAGGTACAGGCTGGACCCAGGGGAGGCAGGTGGAGGCATCCCATAGAGGCCTGAGGAAGCCTTGGTCTTGGAGCAGAGACCCAGCACAGTGGAGCCCTGCTCCGAGGCCCCAGCCTCTCCTACAGTGGTTGGGAAGAGTGGACATGCAGGTATTTGTACTCACTGTGAGACCCACATGTACCTACTAACACTGTTCCTCTTGCTGTTCTTGCCCATTGGGTTTGCATCATTCTTGGCATTCATGCACAAGGCTGACCTCTGAGTAGCTGGATTCCAGGGTCCATCTGGTACTGACTTTATCCCCAAATAGACAGTCTCTAGGTTCTATTCTCTGTGGCTGAGTGGGCAGAGCCTTCATGTAGCCTCTCTGGCACATGCCCACTGGCTGAGTCCCCATCTCCCCAGGACATCATACGGGTGGTTGATGACCTGCTGGAGAACCCTGAGGACCTGGACACCCAGCCCAGCTCAGAGCAGAACTGTGTGGCCAGTAACCTGCTCCTTATCATGGAGCATGTCCTGAGAAAGCTGAGCACTGCCCTGTCCAATGAGTCATTGACCTTCACTACAGCCGGAGGCACAGGTAAGTACCCCCATCTGTCCCTAGGCTCCGCTCTGGCCTTTCCCCATCCCATTCCTCCCCGATTCCTCCTGGACCTGGTTTACTATGCTTGTATCTCAGTGTTACTCTCACAAACAAATTAACATAAAAGCTTGAAAAAAATGTATACATTATGCTAAGTGAAATAAGTCAGAGAGAGAAACAAATACTGTATGATATCACTTATATGTGGAATCTAAAAAACAGATTCATAGATACAAAGAACAGATTGGTGGTTGCCAGAGGCAGGTCAGGCGGTAGATAAAATGGATGAAGGGAGTCAAAAGGTACAAACTTCCAGTCATAAACTAAATAGGTCATAGAGATATAATGTATAGCATGGCAACTATAGTTAATAAATTGTGTTGCATATTTTAAAGTATCTATGGGAATAAATATTAAAAGTTCTTATCACAAACTTTAAAAATTTGATAACTATGTATGATGACAAATGTTAACTAGGCTTATTGTGGCGATCCTTTTGCAAGATAAACAAATATTGAAACATTATGTTGTACACCTGAAACTAATATAATGTTATATATCAATTATACCTCAATTAAAATAACGAGTAAACCTGTAAATAATATATATTCATTATAAAATAAATTGTGCAGATGAAATACTTATAATGAAGAATTTAAAATACATACAAATGGCTTCAAAGGAAACAATTAAATTTGGAAGCATATAAATTTAATATTATTTGATACATAAGTATGATTTGTTTCATTGAGGTAAAATTCATGTAACATAAAATTTACCATTTTAACCAAAGTGTACAATACGGTGGCATTTAGTACATTCACAGACTGTACGATCATCACGTCTATTTCTAACATATTTCATCACCCCAAAAGTAAACAGTGTACCCACTAAGCAGTTACTTCTCATTCCTCTCACTCCCAGTCCCTGGCAACCACAAACCTGTTTTCTGTCTCTGTGGATTTGCCTGTTCCAGACAATTCATATAAGTAGAATCCCACCATATGTGACCTTATAGCCTAGGTTCTTTCACCAAGCGTGTTTTTGTGGTTCGCCCATGTCGTAGCATATATCACTATTTCATTCCTTTTTATGGCTGAATAATATTCCATTGTGTATAGATATACCACCTTTTGTTTATCCATTCACGCATTGATGGGCATGTGGGCTGTTGTCTTCTTTTGACTATTGTGAATAATGCTGGTATGAATGTTTTTATTAAATTTATGAGGGCGACATTGGTTAACAAAATTACGTAGGTTTCAAGTGTACAATTTAACAATACATCATATGTAAACTGCAAAATACAAAAATTTAACCCAAAGTTAAATATTTTTCTGTTACCATCTATTTGACCCCCTCTCTCCCTTCCCATTAAACTGCTACTATGAATATTGGTGTACAAGTTATGTCTAAATAACTGTTTCAACTCTTTGGGGTACATAACTTAGGAGTAAAATCTCTGAGTGATATAGTAAATCTGTGTTCAACTTTTTGAGGAATCACAAAACTATTTTCCAAAGTGGCTACTTTTTTGTTTACAATGCCACCAGCAAAGTACAAGGATTCCAAGCTCCACATCCTTAGCAACGCTTGTTACTTTCCATTGCTTTTGGTGTTATCATAGCCTGTTAGTGCATGTCAGGTGATATCTCACTATGATTTTTATTTCCATATACCTAATGAGTAATGATGTTTAAAATTTTTATATGTCACTGTTGAACATTTTTAAATCTTTTTTGGAGAAATGTCTATTCAAGTCCCTTGCCTATTTTTTAATTGGGTTGGTAGGCTTTTGGTTGTTGAGGTGTAAGAGTTCTTGATATATTCTAATAGTATCTCCTATAAGATATGTGACATGCAAATATTGTCCTGTTCCATAGATTGTCTTTTTACTTTCTTCAATCTTTTTTTCCTTTTTTTAAATTAAATTTATGGAGGTGACATTAAATAATAAAATCGTGTAGGTTTCAAGTGTACGATTCAATAATATGGCATATGTATATTGCATTGCGTATTCATCATCCAAAGTTAAAATTCCTTCCGTCACCATATATTGACCCCTTTGTACTTATCTACCTCCCCTCTCCCACCTTTCTCTCTGACAACCACTAAACTGTTGTCTGTGTCTATGGGTTTTATTTGTTTGTCTTGTTTGTTTGTTGCTTTCAGTTTTATATTCCACGTATGAGTGAAATAATATGGTTCTCAACTTTTCAGTCTGACTTATTTCACTTAGCATGATTATCTCAAGATTCATTAATGTTGTCACAAATGGCAGTATTTCATCTTTCTTATGACTGAGTAATATTGCATTGTATATATGTACCACGCCTTCTTTAGGCAATCATCTATCAGAGGAAACCCTTTTCACCTTAATGAATAGATGCATCAGTTATGATGAAGTTCAGTTTATCTCTTTTTTCTTTTGTTGCTTGTGCATGTGTTGCCATATCTAAGGATCCATTTCCAAATCCAACACCATAAAGATCTGCGGCCATGTTTTCTCCTAATTGTTCTTGGTTTAGCTCTTAAACATAGGTCTTTGACTCATTTTGAATTAATTTTTGTTTATTATATGAGGTAGGGTACCAAATTCCTTCTTTTGTGTGCAGATAGCCAAACATCCCAGCACCACTCGTAGAAGAGAGTATTCTTTCTTCATTGAAGGGTTTTGGCACCCCTTGCTGAAAATCAATTGAACATAGACAAATGGATCTATTTCTAGACTCTATTCTGTTTTGTTGGTTTATATGTGTATCGTTATGCCAGTACTATACTATTTTGATCTGTAGGTTGGTAGTAAGTTTTGAAATCAGGAAGTATTATTCCTCTATTTTTTCATTTTCAAGATTATTTGGAGCATTTGGGCCTCTTGAGATATCATATGAATTTTAAGATAAGCTTTTCCATTTCTGCAAAAATAAATAAATAAATAAAGACTCATGGACACAGACAACAGTTTAGTGGTTATCAGAGGGAAAGGGGGTAAACACGGGTAGATAAGGGTAAATGGTTTCCAATATATGATGATAGAAGGAAATTTAACTTTGTGTGGTTAACCCACAATCCAATATACATATGACATATTATTTATTGAATTGTACACTTGAAACCTACATAATTTTATTAACCAATGTCACCCCCAATTAATTTAATTTAAAAAACAAATAAATAAAACGATGTTATAATATTAATATGAATTACATTGAATCTGTAGACCACTTTGGGGACTATTGCCATCTTAACAATACTAAGTATTCCAAATCATGAACACAGGATGTCTTTTATTTTTTTAATTATTATTGGTTTCAAGTATACGGTACATTTGTTAGACATCTATATAGGTAGTAAAATGATCCCCCCCATTTGCTGCCTCCCTCCCTTCACCTTCCTCTGACCTAGTCAAAGTATTAGTGCTAATTGCATTCCTTATGCCATTCTTCCCATCCCCATGACCATCGCCAGCTGCTATATTGTACTTCTTTAACCCTTCACCCCAGCCCCCCAAACCGCCTTTACCTCTTTCCATCACCAAATTGTCCACCACATTTGTGACTCTATTTTCGATTAGTTTGTTCTTTTTATTCCATAAATTCCACATATAAGTGACACCATATGGTGTTTATCTTTCTTTGTCTGACTTAAATATCTTCTAGGTTCATCACAGCAATATCTTTTTCCATTCCCTTCTTTTTCATATGTACGTATTTTGTTTTTTTATCCTTTTAGCCACTCCATCCCTTGGTTGAAGCATTTATTCTTTTCCCTTTAAGGTATTTATTGATAGGAATGTAGTTGTTGCCAGTTCCGTTCCTATTTTTGATACATGTTTTTTCTTCTTAAAGAAATTCCTCCAACATTTCCAGTAATTCTGGCTTAGTAGTGATAAATTCCTTTAGTTTATTTTTGTCCAGGAAGCTCTTTATCTGACCTTCAACGCTAAATGACAGCTTTGCTGAATAAATTATTCTTGGTTGTATATCCTGGGACTTCATCCTTTCGAAAATGTTTTGCCAAGCCCTTCTGTCCTGCATAGTCTTTTTTCTTTGTATTTAACCTTTGGCATTTTAATTATGATGTGTCTTGGTGTGGGCCTCTTTGGATCCCTGATTTTTAGAATCCTCTGAGCTTCTTGGGGTTTTACATCCATTTCCTTCACCAGGTTAGGGAAGTTTTCCATCATTATTTCTTCAAACAGCTGTTCAACATCTTCATTTTCTTCACTTACAACAATCAGATGAATATTTGAAGTCTTAATAGTGTCCCATATCCTCCTTAAATCATCTTTATAGTCTTCGGCTTCTTTTTCCTTGCCATTCTGTTTGAGTGTCCTGATTGACTTTCCTGTCCTCTAGATAGGGCATATGATCCTCTTCTTTACTCACTTTGTTTATTCCTTTATTTATTCTATTTAATATACTTCTCATCTCAGATAATGTGTTTTCCATTTCAGACTGATTCCCTCTTATAATCTGCATCTCCATTTTATCTCTTTTTTGGCGTTCCCTACCTTTCCCAAAAGTTCATTGAGCATCTTTATAACCAGTATTTTGAACTCTGCGTCTGTTAAATTACTTGACTCCATTATATCTGGATCTCTGTTCTGTTCTATCATGTGGTTTCTGCTTCTTTGTCTTCCCACTTTGGCTGCCTTTCTGTGTCTGTTTCTATGCCCTAAGCAGAGCTTCTAAGTCTCCCAGTCTTATTTGTGCAGATTTGTGACGTAGGTGTCCAGTGTCACAGACTTGAGAGGGGTTCAGCTGCAGGCCAAAATAGCCCAAGCCTCTCCCTGTCAGGGCCACTTGTCAAGATTCAGCAAGCGATCCCCAGATGCTGAGCTTATAGTTGCCTCAAAAGGCCATACCAGAAACCAAGGCCAACTGCCTCCAGTGTGAGTCTAGGCACTGCTCGGCAAGGCGTATCTGACTCACTGAGGATACACCTGGATGTTGCTTGGGTGGAGCCCAGATTGGGAGAGGTGGGATTTCAAGGAATCCTCTGGGCAGAATGACTTCTGTTATCCAGTTCATGACATCACGGCTATGGCGGTGCTGTGTCCATGCACTGAGAGTGGGGAGGGCTCAAGAGGGAACAATGGATACTTCTGGCACTTCTATATCAGTGAGCCTCGCCTTTGGCCCTCACTCCAACTACTCAGTGTACCCCCATAAGTCCCTGGTCCCCTCGGGAAAGCCAACCCAGTGCTAGTGCTCAGAGTGAGCAGATCCATTGCTGCGAAAATTCGCTCCCAGACGCGGCCCCTTTAAGAGACATCTACCTCTGCCGCTGCCAGTGCCTCAGCCTCAGCCTCTATCTCACTCAGCCTCTTGCAACCGCGGTGCCCCACGTCCTCACTCCATCTTACCTTCTGCCGTTGCAGAGTGCTTTCTTGGACTTCTACCTAGTTGTATGGCTTGTTTATTTAGATCCCAGGCAATATTTCTTTGCTGTTGCTCCTTGTTTCTGTCACAACCTTGATTTGGTCATCAGAGGGATGAACAGAGCCTCTATCATCTACGTCGTTCTGAAGCACTCCCTTGAATACAGGATGTCTTTTGATATACTCAGGATTTTTACTTTCTGTCAATAATTTTTGTA
Organism: Pteropus medius; assembly: GCF_902729225.1. NCBI lineage: Eukaryota > Metazoa > Chordata > Mammalia > Chiroptera > Pteropodidae > Pteropus > Pteropus medius. The sequence continues at coordinate 52,287 of NW_024349140.1, read as the reverse complement.
GTTTTCTATGTACAAGTCTTGAGCTTCTTTAGATAAAATTATTCCTAATATTTTGTTGAGTTGTTTTACATCTCTGATCATAAGAGATAGTGGTCTACAGTTTTTTTTTCTTGTATGTCTTTATCTGACTTCGTTTTCAGGGTAATGGTGGCCTCATAGACTTATTTAGGTAGTGTTCTTTCCTCTTCTACTTTAAGGAGGGGTTTGTAAAGGAACAGTATTAATTCTTTCATAAATGGCTAGTAGAATTCAAAGTGAAGCCCCCTGCTCCGGACTTTTTATTTGAGGAAGTTTTTGATTGCTGGTTCAACCCATTATAGTTCCGTTCCAATATTCGATTTCTTCCTAATTTAGTTTTGGTAGTTTGTGTGTCTCTAGGAAGTTCTCCAATTCATCTGTTATCTAATTTGTTGTTGAATAATTTCATATGATATTCTCTTACAAGCTTCTGAAAATTCACATAAGATATATACCATTATCACATATAGCAAATATTCTGTGTAATACTATTATTATATGTACCAAGTAACACTGATATTTATAAATAACATAATATATAATTAACATATAAATATTATTAGGCATAATATTTATTAGGCATAATATTAATATAAATATTATTAGGCATAATATTTATATATTATATATTTATATATTATAAAGAGTATATAATACATTTAGATAATACATTAAAAATATATAGTAAGGTGTTATAGCAACCACGGTAGGCACAATTACTACTCTAACTCCCTTATGTAACTCCCACAACTCAGAACTTTCCATGAAGGTGATGGAGCAAGGACAAAGGAACATCACCTTGAGTGTTAATCAGGCAAAGATGCTGCTCAACTTGGATGCAGTGCAGGAATCCGTGACTCAGGTAATGGCTAAGATGAAAATAAGGTTACAGAGGCTTCACAGTGGAACAAGATAACCAACAATGTGACAAATAGAGCAGCTGTCCCCATACTTTTTGGCACCAGAGACCGGAGCTCCTATGAGAATCTAATGCCTGACGATATGAGGTGGAGCTGAGGCAGTGATGCTAGCGCTGGGTAGCAGAGGCAAATACAGATTGCTTGCCCACTGTTCACCTCTTTCTGTGCAGCCCAGTTCCTAACAGGGCACAGACTGGTACCTATGGGTTAGGGACCCCTGAAAGAGAGAATTAAAGTTTAAAGAGAAGTGTGCCCTATGGTGAGGCCATAAGAAAATAGTCTACCTGACGAAGAAGGAGTCCAGTTCAGTCCTCCAAGATGTCAGTCTTGGTCTTGTCCTACAGGCCCTTCTGTGGTGAGCCTTGTCTCCACTCCAGGGATTGGCAAGTTGATGGCTGAGGCCCCCCTGGTCCTGGACACTGAGGAACAAGCAGTGCTGCATGAGACACACAAGGGCTTGCTGCATGAAGTCTCCCCCATCCTCCTCTCTGATGTTGTCTCTGTCGTTGTGAGCAATAATGACACTCAGAACCTCAGCTCCTCAGTCACCTTCATCTTCCAGCATGTAAGTCCTAGTGGGATGAGGCTGTGGGTATAAAAAAAGACTGAGTCCTGGGCATAGCCTTGGGGGTCAGGGGATTCCCCCAGGGGAGCATTAGCTCTCCAAGAAAGCTTTTACAAGCTATTTTTGGGACAGCATTTCTGAGTACCCAGAACCACCAGTTCACATCTCTGTTCCTACAGTCAGTGACCCCTGAGCCAAAGCAGAAGGTGTTCTGTGTCTTCTGGGAGCACGGCCAGAATAGAAGTGGTTACTGGTCCACCAAAGGCTGCTGGGTGGTTGGCACCAGAGACACCAGCACCACCTGCCAATGCACCCACCTCAGCAGTTTTGCTGTCCTCATGGCCCACTACGATGTGCAGGTGAGAGCCCTGAGAGGGCTGCATTCAGTGTCCATTGCTGTGTAACAAATTCTCATAGGCGTGACACCTTAAAAAATAAACACTAATTTGTTGTCTCATGTTTTCTTCGGGTCAGCAATCTGGCATGGTGTAGCTGAATTGTCCGCTCAGGGTCTCACAAGGCTGAAAAGACTGTATCAACCAGGGCTACAATCTCACCTGAGGCTTTGTATCCTACTCTAAGCTCCCTGGTTGCTGGCAGAATTCAGTTCCTTATGGTTGTAGGACTGATTTCCAACTTTCTTGCCTACTGGCAGCAGGGGATCATGCTCAGTTCCTATAGGCTACCGGCATCCTTTCTCATATGGTCCTCTATGAGAAGATTTTCCTATCTGGAGGACAGCAGGAGCTCCCTCACTTCAAAACTCTCTCACGCTTTGAGTCTTCTTCTCAAGAGCCTAGATCATTTAAGGCCTCATCAGATTGAGTCTGACTCACCCAGGATAAACTCCCTCTCTTGAAGTGAGTTGATATGAGACTTGAGTTCCACCCGCAAAATGCTTTTACAGCAGAACCTAGACTGGCATTTGAATGAAAACATGGAATTAGTGATATGCACAAAAGCTTTTGGGGATATGGTTACCAAATTAGAAATCTGTTTACCACAAGGGTCTCTGGACCAAGGTACTTAAGGGCTGCCGAAAGGAAGGTTTGGTGATGGCAGTGTTCAGAGGTGCCAGAGGAGCCTATGCATACAGGCAAATCCGGAGCCATGTTATCCTCCTCTCCCTGTCAGGTGAGCTGGTTACTTTCTCTGGTTCACTAAAACCAGAAACTCTCTCAGGTGATATCAATTAATGGGCCTTTACTGAAATTAATGTGGCACCCACATGAAAACAAGCAGGTAAAGGATCATAGCCAAATGGTCAGACTTCATAAAATTCTCCAGAAGTTTGAACACTTCAAGGCCATGTTTCCTCCTGCCACATTACTAGATGACACAATATTCATACTTTTACTTGCATATTGTCTTGTATTTACAGAAATTAAAATATTTGCATTTCATAGTCAAACAGAATTAGAGAGGAAACGTTGAAGATTCTCTACCTCTCCTTTAACCCCAAACACCTAGTTCCTCTTGCTTCAAACAATGAACGTTGGTAGTTTCTCCTGCATTCTTCTATGGATGTTTTATACATGTAAAAGTAATGCATGCATTTGTTCTTTGGTCCTCTTCATTTCCCTGACATGGGGGATATTTCTTTTCACTGTTGTGCATTTTGTGTTTATTTATTATGTCTAAGAGATCATTTTATTTCAGTCTACAATTGACACTTCATTTGTTTTTATTGCCACATTGCATTTCATTGCATGAATGAGCTGTAAGTTATATATGTAGGCCCCTCATAGTGGGCATTTTGTTTCTGACCATTTGAAATAGAAATAATGTTATAGTTGTTTACACATACTTCATTGTTCTTGTGTTTGAATATGCAGCTGGGACATATACTGGGTCAAATTCATAATTGCATGTTGTAGATATTTCTACAGTTCAGCATATAGAGGTCACACCAGTGAACACTCCCACCAACATATGTGAAGGTGTGTGACTCTTCACACCTCACCAAAGGTTATTATCAAATTATTGGATATTTACTCATCTGGGAGGTAAACACAGCATCTAGGAAAATTTTTCTGTTTTTTTTGTAATGAGCAGAATAAAAAATATTTACTTAAAAGACATTCATATTCCCTACTCTAAAAACCATTTGCTCACATCCTTGGTCTATTTTTCTATTGGCTTGTGGATACATTTCTTATGGATTTGTGAGCTCTTTGTATAGTACAAAAATTAGTTTATTTTGTTACACCAAAGAAACTCAAATTTTAGTATGCATCAAAATCATTTGGAAGGCTTCTTATTTATTTATTTTTAACATTTTATTAGAAATCAATTGAAATTTTCTGGCTTGTAGGGTTTGTGCGGAGAAGTCCGACGATTATCTAATGGATTTTCCTTTATAGGTTACCTGCTTCTTTTCCCTAGCTGCCCTGAGAATTCTTTCTTTGTCATTGCTTTTGAATCATTTAAATACAATGTGTCTTGGAGAAGGCCTCTTTGGGTTGAGATAATTGGGTGTTCTGTTAACTTCTTGAATACCAAGCTCTAGCTCATACCTTAGATTTGGGAATTCTCATCAAATATTTGTATAAAAATGCTTTCTAATCCCTGCTCTTTTTTCTTCCCTTTCGAGAATGCCTATTATTCTTGTTTCCTCTCCTCATGGTATCAGCTAGTTCTTGAATTTCTCTTTCATTATATTTCATTTTTTGGTCTCTCTTCTTCCTTCTGATTTCTTTCTAGATTTCTGTCTTCAACATCACTGATCCTTTTCTCCATTTAGTCAACTCTATTTTCCAAGCTTGCTCTTTCATTTTCCATCTCTTTCAGTGTGTTCTTCATCTCCAGAAGTTCCATTTATATCTTTTTGAGAGTTTCAGTCCCCTTGCTAAAGAACTCATTCTGCTGATCTAATTGTTTTTTCAATTCCTGGAATATTGATAAGAATTATTTTAGATCTCATTGAGCTTTCTCAGAAACACGATCCTAAATTCTTCGTCATTTAAGTTGCATATTTCTATGTGTTTAAGCTTATTTTCTGGAGATTTATCTCTTTCTTTCTGATGTGCCTTGTCACCTTGGTTGTTCATAATGTTTAATGGACTATTTCTCCACCTGGGCATTAATGGAAGTGTATTCTGCTTTTTTTTCCAGAGAGAGGATTTATTATATAAAGGTCTCTCTTTAGTCTGTTGCAAAGAAGGCATTTTTCTTTTGGTTTCCAGTAGGCGGAATCTAAGCCTCTTAGATCCCTGCTTTATATAAAGTCTTAATAATGCCTTTTCTTTTCTTATAAATATTCAGTCATGATCACTACCCTCAGTCTCAGTCCCTGTCAGTGTTAACAACAGTTTCGGTAGCATTTGCTCAGATTCCCCTGGGGCTCCACGGAGTTCGTCTTGGAGGATATGGGGGGAGGGAGCCTCTATGTTGGGGGCGGGGAGCTTTGGCTCAGTCTCGTGTTTTGCAACAGCGGCTGGTAATAATTAACTATTTTTTCTCTTCCATCCCCACTTCTCCATTGTTACCACTTCTCTACTTTCTGCCCTAATCCCTGGGCACTGCCGCTGCATGGAGCTCACAGCTCTCTCGAGCAGGGCTGTTCAGGGAAGCCGCCACAACTTCTCCTTTCCCCCACTTCCTGCAGGGAGCTCTGGTTAAGAGAGGCAGGTTCTTTGTTTCTCCCAGTCTGTCACCTGACTCGTGGAGTTCTGGCCTGTGGTAGCTCTTATGCACATATCCCACACTCACACATGCTGGTGTGCAAGTTGGCCTTTTGTTGAGTTTTAGATGCTCAACTTATTATTATTTCAAGAGGAGAGATCTGGGGACATCTCTCATCAATTTCAAACTTAAAGACAGATGGGTTGCAAAAATTAAAATAGTGTAAAATATATGTTGCTCTTATCCAGATGGACTGACTTTGAACATTTTTACTTCCACTATCTTATCCATTAGCACTTTTCCCTATCCATCTCTACCTCTTTCTCTCCTCTATCTCTTCCTTCTCTTTCCCATCTCTCTTCTTTCTCCATCTTTCTCCTCCCTTCACTCTCCTCGATCCCCTCTGTCCTAGTTACACTGAAATAGACTTGGCGAGGGTTTTTTCATGCTCTGTTGAATTTGCAAAAAAAGGCAGGAAATATGAATTTTAAGCTACTATCATCAAAAACATAGTAGTTTTCCTCCTTAAACCAAGGATCCACTTCTAAATCTGTAAGTATTAGTAACCAGCAAGAAACAGGTGTTGCTGGAATGAGGTGAGTGGAGTCTTGGGTGAGGAGATGATGCCTGGACATCGAGTCTCCAGGTACAGACTCTGTCACACAGCACGTAATGGGAACACACGATGGTGCTCAACCTGGAATTTCGTGCCTCTGTGACCCTCACATGGTAAGCTATAAGCCTGGTCATACCTACAAGTCTAAAGGAAAATAAACAATATGAGTTTTAGAGCTTGGTCTTCAGTAAGTTCTCTTCTATACCTCGCTTCTTCCATGGTCTGAATTAATGAGTTCAGAACCCAGAAAATTTTAACATTACCTAAAATCATCACAAATTTACCTGGCTCCTCCATTCCTGATTTTGTTATACCCATAAATAAAACTATAAATGGTGGAAGAGGCATTACCTCAGAGCAGAAAAGTGCGACTGATCTCCTCTTTGCTGGGTCACAGGAGGAGGATCCTGCCTTGGCTGTGTTCTCTTACATGGGGCTGAGCCTCTCTCTGCTATGCCTCCTCCTGGCAGCCCTCACCTTCCTGCTGTGCAAAGCCATCCAGAACACCAGCAGCTCACTCCACCTGCAGCTCTCTCTCTGCCTCTTCCTGGCCCACCTGCTCTTCCTCATGGCCATCGACAGAACAGAGATCAAGGTACTGACACTGTCCCAAAAGACCCCTAACCTGTCCAGGGGATGCTGAGTTCATGGGGCCATGCTGCATTGGACACCTTAACAAAATGGCCTTGAATTTGGGGAAAGTTAGAGGGGTCAGTAGCCACTTTCACATTGACTGACATAACTATGACCAACCCTCTGCTAACAATTCCTTCATGGGAATCAGAATTCTCTCAATGACACGGCGTAGGAGAGGTCCAACGGGCACGCTCTACCCTGACTACCTGTACCCCTGTGACTCCTACTCCTCACCCAGGTACTGTGCACCATCACCGCGGGGACCTTACACTACCTCTACCTGGCCTCCTTCACCTGGATGCTGCTGGAGGGCCTGAACCTCTTCCTCACTGCCCGCAACCTGACTGTCATCAGCTACTCCAGCATGAGCAGATTCATGAAGAAGTTCATGTTCCCTGTGGGATACGGAGTCCCAGCTGTGATCGTGGCCATTTCTGCAGCATCCAGACCTCACCTTTATGGCACACCCAACCAGTAAGTGCAAATTCCCACAGTCTTCATCTTTTCCACATGACCATGGCAGAGGATCACCTTAGCACTTTAGTTTCACTAGAATATGATCGTCACATAAACACCCAAAGGCATCCTCCTGGTTTAATGATTATATTCTTTGAAGTGTCCATTTTAAGATCTAAAAATTTTATTGTTTTAAAAGTTTATTATATTGTATATTAATAATTATGTATTGATATGATATGTATTGTATTAATATCATACACTAACAATGATAATTAATAATGTTTTTCTCAATAGTAACTGTTTTTTGTGGATTTATTGAAATATAATAGACATGTAGTTGCTATATTTACAATGTGCAATTCAATGGGTTTTATTTTTCATTTATAGTTGGCATACAAAAATATACCATATTCAGTTGTACAGCATAGTGATCAGAGATCCACATAACTCACAAAATGATCACCCAACTAAACCTAGTACCCCTCTTCCCTCTTACATATTTATTACAACATTATTAACCATCTTCCCCATGCTACACTCTGCAGCTCCATGTTTATTCTGCAACTATCCATTTGTACCTCTTAATCCATTTGCCTTTTTTGTACCCCCCAACTCCCCTCCCATCTAGTAGTTCTCAAAATATTCTCTGTATCTATGAGTTTATTTCCACTTTTGTTGTTGTCGTTCTTTAGATTCCACGTGTATGTGAAATCATGTGGCATTTGTCTTTCTCTATCCGACTTGTTTCATTCAGTGCAATACCCTCTAGGTTCATCAAGGCAATATCTTTTTCCATCTATTTTCTTTTAGTCTGTGTGCGTCTTTTAATCTGAAGTGAGTCTCTTGTAGGCAGCATGTGTCGGGGTCTTGTTTTCTTATCCATTCAGCCACCCTATCTTTTGGCTGGAGCACTTAATTCTTTTCCATTTTTTTGAAGTACTTGATGATAGGAATGTAGTTATTGCCATTCTTTATTCATGTTTTTGATACATGTTTTTTCTCCTTAAAGAAGTCCCTCCAACATTTCCTGTAATACTGGCTTAGTGTCGATGAATTCCTTTAGCTTATTTTTGTCAGGGAAATTCTTTATATGTCCTTCAGCTCTAGCTTTGCTGGATAAAGTATTATTGGTTGTAGTATTCTACCTCAAGTATTCTGGGTTTTCATCATGTTGAATATTTTGTGCCAAGCCCTTCTGTCCTGCATAGTTTCTTGTGAGAAATCAGCTGCCAGTCTTATGAGTGTTCCTTTCTACGGAATTAACTGCTTTTCTCTTTCTGCTTTTAAGATTCTCTCTTTGTATTTAACCTTTGGCATTTTAATTACAATGTATTTCGATGTGGGCCTCTTTGGATTCCTCTCTCTTGGGACTCTTTGAGCTTCCTGGGTTGTATGTCTATTTCCTTCATCAGGTGAGGAAAGTTTTCCATCATTATTTCTGCAAATAGCTCTTCAATGTCTTTTTGTCCTTCAGATACCCCAATGACACAGATATTTTTACATTTTATAGTATCCCATAGGCTCCTTAAATTATTATTATAGTCTTGTCTTCCTTTTTCTTGCCATTCTGATTGAGTGTCCTTGGTTTACCATCCTCTGTATCGGTGGTTCCATCCTCTTCTTTATCCACTCTGTTTAGTGCATCTAATTTACTCTACATCTCAGTTAAAGTGTTCTTCATTTCTGACAGGTTCCATTTTATAATTTCCATTTCTATTTTTATGTTTTTTATCTCTTTGTTAAAGTTCTCACTGAGTTCATCTACACTTTTCCTAAGTTCTATTAGCATCTTTATAACCAGTGCTTTAAACTCTGTATCTGTTAGATTGCTTGACTCTATTATTTCTGGATCTATGTTCTGTTCTCTCAGATGTTTCTGATTCTTTGTCTTTTCATTTTGGTTGTCTGTCTCTGTCTGTTTCTATGGACTAAGCAAATCTAAGTCTCCCAGTCTTATTAGTGCAGCTTTGTGTAGTAGGTGTCCAGTGGTGCAGTCCTCAGAAAGGTTCAGCTGTGGGCCAAGTTTAGCCCCAGCCTGTGCCTCTCTGATGCCACCTGTTAAGAGTCAGCAAGCAATCCACAGATGCTGTGCTTATAGTTGCCTCAAGAAGCCACACAAGAAACTGAGGCCAGCTGCCACCAGCGTGAATCTTGGCACTGCTCAGAAAGGAGCATCTGACTCTCCGAGGACACAGCTGGATGTATCAGGTGGGGCTGCAAGTTGGGCGAGTAGAAGTTTCAGGGAATGTTCTGGGCTGAACCGAGCTCTGTTATTCAGTTTAATTATGTCTCAGCTATGGTGGCTGCTACCTCTGCATACTGGGAGTGGGGAGGGCTCAACAGAGGAACAATAGATACCGCCAGCACTTCTGTTTAAGAGAGATCCTTGCCTCTGGCCCTCAGTCTGACAACTCAGTATCCCCTGTAAGTCCCTGGTGCCCCACCTCCCAACCCCCGCGAAGCCAGATGAGCACTGGTGCTTAGAACGAGCAGTTCCATCACCACAAAAGTTCGCTCGTACGGACATGGCCCTTTTAAGAGGAGTCTGCAGCTGCAGAATGCCTCAGCCTCTGTCCCATTCAGCCACTCAGGACCAGGAAGCCTCCCATCTTTGCCTCCTCCTACCTTCTACCCTTGCAGGTTGATTAATTATTTATCTCCCTAGTCCTAGTGCATCTGTTCATGTAGATCCCAGGTGCCTTTCCTTGCTCTTTGCTCCTTGTTTCTGTCACGACTTTGATTTGGTTAAAGGAGGATGAACAAAGCCTCTATCATCTATGCCATTTTTTCCCAATCTAATGAGATATTAATAATTTTAAAGTAAGATGTAATGATTGTGTTTCATCTTTTAGATTTATTTTAAATACTAATTGTATATTATATTGATGATTATAATACAGGTTATTAACTGCATTTCATATATGAGAACTGTATATTAATATAATATTCATCACATTAATTGAGAGAACTGTTGAAATCTTCTAGAAAGCAAAATGGAAATGAAGGGATGGCATTGGTTGGTATAATCTATTTCACTCTCCTAATTAAAAGTAACAATAGATGCTGATATAGATGATGAAATTATCATGAGCTAAGATTTAGAAATCACTTCTGATGGGCAATCAGTGTTCTAAGTATTTTTCATGTATCAGTCACAGCATCTTCCCAACAACCTTCTGAAGTAGAAACTAGTAAATTGCACCTTTTACAGATGAGGAACCTGAGGCACAGAGACGACTGACATGGCCAAGATCACACAGCTGTTTGCTGGCAGAGCTGAGACTGAACACAGACAGTCTGGTGTTCACAACATACTCTTATGCTGATAAAATTAATGTTCACCTGCATCAGATGAGGCCTGGTCAGCTGGCCTTCCTAGGTAGCTTAGCATAAAAGTCAGTAACTTTTTCTGAAAAGGGTCAAAGACTAAATCTTTTCAGCTTTGTTGGACAAATGGTCTCCGTTGCAAATCTTCTCTGTCTTTGCAGTACAAAAGCAGCCAAAGACAACATGTAAGAGAATGAGTGTGACTGTGGTCCAGTGAAACACATTTCCAAAATCAGGTGGCAGGCTAGTGGGCCCACGGTTTACCAAGTTGGCTGCAGTTCACCAACACTGCCTTAGTAGCTTTCTCTTTTGGTGCATCCATCTAACCCTCTCCGTGGTCCTCACACCTCCCTCCTCACTCACAATTCCCCTTACTTGGGATCAAGTTCCAATTTTATCATTTCTACCTGTGTGGCCTTAAGTTACTGTCTCTGCCTCCTTAAGCCTCAGATGCCCGACCTGTGATCATCTGAGTCCTTGTGTTGTCATGAGGGATAAATTATGTAATGTACATGAGCCCTGCCTTACCACTGCGTCAGGTAACGGTTAACATCTTCTTACGCTCTCTTCTTGCACGTCCCAAATTGTTCACCTTCTCGACACCTGCTCATTTGTCATATCTCAGCATAAATACAGTGAGTTCCCTCAGGGAACCCTTCTCAACTATCTAATCTCATGTACCCCAGACTGGGCTATGAATCCAGCCACAGGTTCTCATAGCTCCAGATATTTGATCATAAAACTCTTTGTCTGAATTGTTTCTATTGTCTAATTTCAGTCTATCTTAATCACAAGTGGGTATTCAGGCCAAGAACAAATCTTGACACAGAAAAGACAGTCAATATTTGTTTAATAAACCAGAATCGAATTTATCAGTTCTTCTGAGAAGTTATATTTATTTCTTTAAGCATTTCTGAGGTGCAAGACTCAACAGAGCCTTTTGAAAAGAATTTATCTTTACTTTAAAACCATTTTATTAAGATGTGATTTATGTGTAAAAAGGTGTATGTTTTTAATGTGTACAACCTGATGAGTTTGGGGATAAGCATACATCCAAGAAACTATCACCACCATCGAAGGCATATAAAGTTTTAATTATGAAAGATAAATAAGTTCGGGAGTTGTACTATAGATCAGTGCCTATAGCTAACAATACTGAACTGCATATTTAAATATGCACGGAAGGTAGATTTTAGCTTAAATGTTCTTACAAAAAAAAAAAAGCAATAACAACATTGATAATAAAGGAGGAAGGAGGAAACTATGGTGAGGTATGTTTATTTATCGATTCTTTATCCACGAAGGTCAACATAGTCTTTGATCTCTTTCCATCTCTCTCTTAGATGCTGGCTCCACACACACAAAGGATTTATATGGACCTTCCTTTTCCCTTCTATAAACACCCCTCCATATTAGCACCCAAGCCAGAGTTTGCAGGTGGCTTGCCATGTCTGCATGCTCTGGATTGCAACCTTTTCTTTTTCCCAAAAAAAATCCTTTTGGTGACAAAACACCTAGTCAATAATATTTTCAGGTCAACATTTTGCGGGCTCGTCTGGGATTCCAGAGAATAACAACTCCAATGACTTCAGGACAGGTGAGCAACCAGGTGCAGGCGCCTCTCATGGAGGCTTGCTCTCCAATCAGAAAGCTTAGGTTGAGTCTCCTGGAATCAAGCTTTGATTTTTGCATTTTGAAACTCTCTGGGCTTTATTCGGGAATTATTTAGAGGGTTCCTTTTGTGTGTATGCATGTGTTAAAAAGGCCTTGCTCGTTTGCTTGTCCATCAGTTGTCTTGAGTACTTGATTTGGCATGTTGACTTGATTTCTTCAGAAACAAGTTCTCCTTTGAGACAACACTGACTTTTGCCTAAAGATGCCTTTCGGTCAGAGGTTATGTCTACTGACCCAATTTCTACTAGAAATTAGTCAGTTTGGCCACATGTTAGACTGTGCCATCTCATCGACAGGAACTCAGCCTCTAACTAGGCTCCCCAAGTCGGTTATCTTCCTAGAACTGGCTCTTAGCCTTCAGCCTTGTCTCCTGTGGTCAGACAGTGTGGCTGGGTGGTGTCCGATATGCAAGTTGATCAAGCTGTTGTAAAATGTCCTGGGCCCTTTGCTCTAGAGAAAAGTCTCTGAAAAAGGGATCTCAGCTATCTAAATATTTTAAGACCATCCCTCCGCCACCAGGGACCATGGCTGAGTACATGGTTAAAAGCCACAGGCAATTTTCATGTACATACTTAACTAAATGGGCAGTTCTGACCAAAGTGATTCAGAAAATCTGTGGCCACTCTGGGGAACTGTTGAGATTCCCAAACTTCACTTTCTTAAAACCGAATTTGATGATAATAGCACTAAAATTGGCAAAACTGAGTGGAATGCCTAATTTAAATGATATTTTGAGGCTTCCAAATGAGACCAAGAATCTAGTCCCACATTGCGAAAGCTTCGTTAATTAGGAGGCACATGTTTACAGAATTTTGTGCCATATAATCTGAGCTTTATACCTGATAGCCTTTGTCAAATTTCAACTTTATAAAAGTCTATTCTATGAGGTGGTACTATTCTGAACTCCAATCCTCATTGCAAAAATGGAGCTTGAAGAGTTTATTGATCTGCCCGAAGTAATAATTAGAGTAAGGGATAGGTGCTGATTGGAATTCTGTCTGAACACTTCCAGTTTTCATATGTTGGGCCAGTGGTTCCCATCCAGACACGAGGTTGTCCCTGGGGGTATTTGGCAATGTCTGAAGGGAGGCTGTTAAACACTTGCAACACCCAACACAAATAATTATGTTGAATTGAGAAAGTTAGAAAACCTAGTCTAGACCAGCACTTCTCCAACTATAATGTGCATATGAATCACCCAAGATTTTAGTTCAACTGCAAAATCTGATTCAGCTGGGACAGTTGGGCCCAGAGACTCCACATTTCTCATAAGCTCCAAGAAGATGCTGATGCTGCAGGTCCTGATCTGAGGACACACTGTGAGTAGCAAAGCTGAGATTCTATAATAGTGCAAGGGGCAAGTAGTAGTAGGTCATCTTTACCCCAATTTGCATTTGCATAAAAGTTTGGGTTAAAAGTGTACAGTCTTGCACCACTTAACTATGGGGATAATTTCTAAGAAATACTTGGTTAGGTTAGGTGACATCATAGAGTGAACTCACAAAAAACTTACATAGCTAGCCTGCTACACACCTAGGCTATGGTACAGCCTATTGCCCTGTAGAGAAGAAAAAAAAATTCTTTTTATGCCTCTGGGTTCTTGGCTGATACATCCTTATAGTAAAAGACAGACTAATAGGAGAAAAACAAACAGAAGTTTAATAATATGATTCTTCCTGTATACATGAGAGAGACCCAGGAAAACTGAGAAACTCCCTGAAATGGCCTAGCTGAAGCCAGAAGAAAGTGTTAGGAGAGGGGGAGTCAGTTATAGGAGGTTATCAGGAAAAGCACAGTAAACAGGATAAAGATGTAAAGCAGATTTAAGTCACTGTCTTCTGCTTTGATAAGAGTTTCTACAGATAAGGTCACCCCCTCATCCTGGTACAGCCCCGGAGACACACTTACAAATGGATGTTTACCTTACAAATGTAAATGTCCCTAAGGAAGGGTGCTTGTGCTTGGTTTTCCGAGCTTCCCTCCTGTCTCCACTTTCTTAAAATTAACCTTCCTAAAGTAATCGTATGCCAAAAAGACATATTTCCTGTTGACAAATTCTCATCTCCTATAGCTCCTAGCTACAAACCTGTTCAGCATGTTACTATATTGAATACTGTAAGTTAGTGTAACACAGTGGTGAGCGTGTAACACGTTGCACTGAGATGTTACCATGGCTATGATGTCACGAAGTGATAGGCATTTTTCATCAGCATTATAATCTTCTGGGACCACGATATCGATGTAGATGTGAACAAACTAACTACAACTCTGTCCCGGATTTCATTTAATTTTTAAGTTTCCTGCTGTGACCTTTGACCAACTTCACTGTCCTTAGTAAGCACACCAAAGCTTTCTAGTTGATGATTACCCATGTTCTTTAAAAAATAGCCATAAATATTTTGTTAATAATAGCCAGGATGGCATAACAACCACAATACAATAAGTATCAAATTGGTGATAGTTTGGATTATAAACAATTATATATCACAAGACCACCAGGTGGTATGGCCCATAGTGCTGCTGCATTCTTTGTCCCTTTGTTTTGTCAAAAATTAGTATCTGAGGGGTTGGTTAGTAGAAAATCATCTGTGCAGAATTTCTGGATCATCTGTTCTGTAGTGACCCAATCTTCCCATAAGTAATTCTATTATATTCTGTAGAGTTGCCTACATTGTTTGTCAGTCTTAAGATACCTTCTCATTACAGTGGCCATTACACCTTTGCCCCACCATTAGAAAACCACCTTTGCATATGTGATCCCTCATGTCATTATTTATACATGGCTATAGTCACTCATTTCAGAGACTCCGATAAAGTATCTGTTTATTTCCTTTATATAAGGTCCCTTGAGTGACACCAAATAATATAGTTCTGAAAAAGAATTTGTAATAGGCAGAATAAAGGCCTCTAAAAGATGTTCACATCTTAATCTCTAAAAACTTTGAATGTGTTATCTTATATAATAACAAAGAATTAAGATAGTAGATGAATTAGGCTGGCTAATCGGCTGACTTTAGGAAAAGAAGACTTGGCAGTGATTTAGCAAGTGGAATGAATGTCATCACGGCAGTCTCAGAATGCGAATAAAGAATGGACAATAGCAGGAATCAGAAGGAGATTGGAATATGCTACGCTGCCTGCTTTGAAGGTGAAGAAAGGGCCATGAGCCAATGAATGCTTGTGACCGCAAAAAACTGAAATAGGAGTAGAAACAGATTCTCTCCTGGAAACTCCAGAAGGAACCAGCCCTGCAGACATCTTGATTTCAGTCCATTGAGGTCTAATTCAGGCTTCTCATCTTTTGTAGAGCAAAAGTTGGTTTCTTTCATATTCTACTGTTGTAATATGTTACTGCAGCAGTAGGAATATCATACATTTCTCAAAAAAAATTTTTTGGTGGAAATGAAATTTTAGCCTCTTAATTTATTCTATTATCTTCTCTTGGGTAAGGGCATTTGTGTTGATATCAACATTAAGTAGAAAAAAAATATCTAAAGTCTAGATATTGGTGATTCTGCTGCATGAGCTACTCTAATGAAATCTCCTTTCCTAAAAGTGAAACCAAACCAGAATCCGTTCTTTACAAAGCCCCCACCACAACTTCCTGGCTTACAAGAAACTGTACTGAGCCCCCTTTTTCTTATATTCACCTAAGTCAACTTTCTCAGACATATATCAGAGTCTTAGAGCACTAGTTCCCCCTATGGACTCACAGATAACATACTGACACAGACCTTGAGTTGTTTTTACAAGAACTAAATACCTCCACCAGGTAGAAAACTGCTTACTCTCACTGACCACTGTCACATAAAACCCAGACTAGCTGGTGCTGGAAGGTCGATGAGCAGAACTCCTAAAATATCTTTTTGTAACACCAGATCCAACCAATCAGAACATACCAGCTGACCACACATTGAAAACCCCTACCTGCAATTTCATCCTTTAAATTTCAACTGCCAATAAGTGGGGTGGGTGGTTTGGGCTTTTGAGGGTTAGCTTTCTGGTTCTCCTTGCGTAGCGCTGCCTGTGAGGCTATGTCTCCACTGCAATTCTCGTTGTTCAGTGTTTGACTTAGGTGGCATAGGTAGACACTCTTTTTGGGGTACAGAAGTAAATGTGATTCTGGCTCGGAGGCCTTTGTGCTTTATACTAAGAAAAGTAATTTCTTACTGAAACTAAGGTAATTATTTTAAATCATTATGTCTAAATTTCGGTATTCTTTTAGTTTCATGTGAATTTAACTGTCATTCTTTTCATTTCTTTTCTCTTCAAATTTCTTCCAAGGTTCCTTTCAACATTAAAGGTGAGATTATTAATGAGTCTGTGTTGTACACATACATGTAAGCATGTTTATTTGAAAGAAAATCATGTACAAATGCATATATATGTAAATATATATACTCCTTACCTATAAAAGAGTTCTTAGACTCACCAAATATCTTCAGACATTTTACTTATTTCTAAAAATATCCACCTGAATTAAGTTTATCATCCCACATCATTATCAGAAATAAGGAAACGGAAGATCAGGGTGATTACATTTTTTACAATTATATAACAAACTTTTGAGCACCATCTTAAATTATATGTAAATAAACCTTGCAGTATATGTTGTAGCCGCCAGCCCCCGATAGATACACGGACCACCAGAAATCAGTGAGTTATAGGAAACACGCTCTTTATTCAACCAGCTGGGTCTGCCAGGGGTACAGACCCCAAATTAAGCAGCCCCGAAATGTAGAGGTACAGAGTTTTTAAGCCCTAAACCCCATTCCTCATTCTGTCTGAACACAAAAGTCTATTTTTCTTCTATTTACTAACTGTCAACCCACAGGTTGGTTGTGCAAGCAGGGTGTACAGAAGCAGAAACCTTATTGTTAGAATGTTATGTTCCCATGAGTAATAGCCTATATTCCCATGGGCGATAGCCAAGCAGTAATTTTCCAGCCAGCACATATATACTGCTAATTTTCGTTTGGCTCTTTTAATTTATCAAATTTTTCATTTTAAGTATACTCAGTTTATTTCATGTCATTATACACCAATGGAGTATTAAAAAGAAAAAATATGTTACAACTGAAAAACGAACTGAATAACTTTGTGGGATACAAAATCAATATACAGAAATATGCTGTCTATACATTAATAATGAATTGTCAGAGAGAGAAATTAAGAAAGCAATCCCATTTGCAATTACATCAAAAAAAGTAAAATAGCTAGACAGAAAAAGTCAAAAACCGTATGATTTCACTCATACGCGGAATATAAAACTGAAAGCAACAAAGAACAAGACAAACAGTAACTCAGAGACACAGGCAACAATATAGTGATTTCCAGAGAGAAAGCGGGGAAGGGAGAGGTAGAAAGGGGTCAAGGGTATCAAATAATGGTGACAGAAAAAATGTGACTTTGAGTCGTGAACACACAATGCGATATACAGATGATGTATTATACAGTCGTACGTTTGGAACCTAGACAATTTTATTAACCAATGACATCATGATAAATTTAATAAAAATAAATTTTAGAAAAGAATAAAATACCTAGGAATAAATTTAACCTAGCAGCTGAAAGACTCCTACATTGAAAACTGTAACACATTGCTGAAAGATATTGATGAAGACATAAATAAATGAAAAAATATTCTGTGTTTGCTGATTGGAAGAATTAATATTGTTAAAACATCCATACTACTGTTAAAGAGAAAATCAGAAGCCCATGATGCCAAACTTAGATTTAATATGGATCTAATGGAAGTTTCAACTTCTCCAAAAACATAATTTTAATCAACTAGTCGGGAATTTTTCTGTAAGGTATCAGTAAAATAATCTGTCTCTTGGGCCCTCTGGATCCTGCTTAGAAAGGAAAGGGAATTTGCATGATAATAATCCTTCCTCTTCTCTTCTCCCAAAGAAAAGATGTCAGGGCCCAAAAACAATCCTTTCTTTTCTTTTGTTAATAGCTCCTTTGGCCAACCTTTCTTCCTATAAAAACTTTTATTTTGTACAATCCCTGGGAGCTCGCCCTCACAGTTGCTAGATGGGATGTTGCCCAATTCATGAATCACTTAATAAACAAATTAGAGCTTCAAATTAATTGGTTGAATTTTTGTAATTTATTTTTAATACTTTTTTTATTTTTCAATTACACTTGATATACAATATTATATTACCTTCAGGTGTACAACATACGGATTAGACATCTATGTAACTTACAAGGCGATCACCCCAATAAGTCTTGTACCCATATGACCCCACATTTAGTTATTATTATGATGCAGGACAAGGCAAATTTCCCCGAGTGGGAGGGAGACCAAGCCCTGCACCAAGAGAAGAAAAGGGTCCTCTGGCAGAGAGTGAAGAAAGAATTCAACACACATGTCAAAGTTAGAGTCAAAAAGAATGTTTATTAGAAAAAGGATGACACTCCACAGACAGATTATGGTCTTCTCTCAGAGGCAGAGAGTAAGAGGGACAGTGAGAGAGACAGCGAGAGTCGGAGTAAAGACACTAAGAAGGACAGTGACACACAGAGTCGAGGACAGTGAGAGGTAAGAGTAAAAGCACTGAGAGGAACCCTGAGTGTTCAGGGAATTCAGTTTATATGTCATTCTTTAGTTTCTATTTCCTTTGATATGGACATACAGTGAGGAAGGGGAAGAATATATAGCTGTGAAAAGGTAAGAAATGTAGAGTGAAAGGCCTGCTGGCAGTTCCCAGCCTCTATTCCATAGGTTCTCCATGCTTTTAGCCAGAGGAAATGACTCTTGGTTCCTGTTTCCCCTTCACAGGTGTGGAGAATGGGTGTTAGCAATCCCAGTAGAAATCTTGTTTTGTTCTTAAGGTGTCCTCCTGGCCTGGCTGCAGAGCTCATCAACATATTGCAGCCTCTGATCATGGCTTGATTAACATTTTAATTTTCTTGCCCTACTTTAATTATATCATCGACTATATTTTTTATGCTATATTTCGCATACTCGTGAGTATTTGTAACTACCAATTTGTATCTGTTATCCCATTTTCTTTTTAACCCGTCCGCCAATGCTGCTCCCATCTGACAACCCTCAAATGTTCTCTGTATCTATGAGTTTATTTCTGTTTTGTTTTTTCATTTATTTTTATCTTTAGATTCCACATATAAGTAAAATCATATGGCATTTGTCTTTTTCTGTCTGACCAACTCCACTCAATGCAATACCCTCCAGGTCCATCCATGTTGTTGCAGATGGCAAGATTTCTTTTATTTATTTATTTATGTGTTTGTTTGTTTGTTTGTTTGTTTGTTTATATATATGGCTGACTATTATTCCATTGTATATGCGTACTATCTCTTCTTTATTCATTCATTTGTTGACAGATACCCAGGTCGCCTCCATATCTTGGCTAATGCAAATAATGCTGCAACGAATATGTGGATGCACATGTCCCTTTGAAGTCGTGATATGAAATTCTTTAGGTAAATACTCACAAATAGAATTGCTGACTCGTTCCTTGTCTCTTATTATACCCTTTGTTTTAAAGTCTATTTTGTCTGGTATAAGAATTACTACACTAACTTTTTTTTTTTCTTTTCTGTTTCCATTTGCACAAAATATATTTTTCCATCCTTTTCCTTTCAGTCTGTGGGTATCTTTCAATGTGAAGCGAGTCCCCTTTAGGTAGCATATGTAAGGGTCTTATTTTCTTACCCATTCAGCCACCCTATGTCTTTTGATTGGAGCATTTAATCCATTTACATTCAAAGAAATTGTTCATACATTTATAGTTATTGCCATTTTATTATTTATATTTTTGATATTTTTTTCCATTTTTCTTCTTAAAGAAGACCCTTGAACTTTTCTTGCAATATTGGTTTGGTGTTGATGAACTCCTTGAGCTTTTTCTTGTCTGGGAAGCTCTTTATCTGTCCACGATTCTAAATGATAGCTTTGCTGGGTACAGTAATCTTGGTTGTAGGTCTGTACTTTTTATCACTTTAAATATTTTGTTCCAATCCTTTCTGGCCTGCAAAGTTTCTTTAGAAAAGTCAGCTGACAGTGCCATGGGAGCGCCCTTGTAGGTAACTAAGTAATTGCTTTTCTCTTGCTGCTCTTAAGATTCTCTTTGTCTTTAACTTTGGGCATTTTAATTATGACGTATCTTGGTGTGGGCCTCCTGGATTCACCTTGCTTAGGATTCTGTGCTTCCTGAGCTTATAAGTCTATTTACTTAGCCAGGTTAGGGAAATTTTCTGTCATTATTTCTTCAAATAGAGTTTCAATTCCTTCTTCTCTCTTTTCTCCCTCCAGTATCCCATGATGCAAATGTTGGTGTACTTGATGTTATTCCAGAAGCCCCTTAAACTATCCTCATTTTTTTGGATTCTTTTTGTTGTTGTCGTTGTTGTCGTCGTTGTTGTTTTCTGCTACCTTGTTCTTCAAATTACTGATTCGACTCTCTGCTTCATCTAATCTACTATTGATTCCCTCTAATGATTTTTTTACTTCAGTTATTGTATTCTTCATTTCTGACTGGCTCTTTTTTGTGTTTTCTATCTTCATATTAATGTTTCCTATCTCTTGAAGTACTCACTGAGATTACTGAACATCCTTATACCAGAGTTTTGAACTTTGTATCTGGTAGATTGCTTGTCTCCATTTTCTTTAGATCTTCTCCTGCAGCTTTGTTCTCTCTTTTCATTTGGGACATGTTTCTTTGTGTCTTCATTTTTGCTGCCTCCCAAGGTTTGTTTCTATGCATGAGGTAGAAGTGCTTTGTCTCCCAGTCTCGGTAGAGTGGCCTTATGTAGTAGGTGTCCTGTGGGGCTCAGTGGGAAAGTCTCTCTCTTCAGTTGGTTCTCCAGATGTGTCCCTTGTGTGGGTTGTGTGTGCCCCCCATTGTAGTTGAGCCTTGGTTGCTGTTGGCACGTCAGTGGGAAGGATTTCCCCTCAGGCTGATTGTTTGCAAAGACAGGCTTTGACCACAGTGGGGGAGCTGTTGTGCAGGGGCTGACCCTGTGGAGCAAGGTTCACTTTATTGGGACTCTGGTGCCTGTTGAGTCTGCCCTTTGGGTGTTTTATTTGTGGAGCCAGTTGGGTGGAGCTCTGGTGTGGACTTTGGTAGTCCAAAGCTGGCCACCAGTGTATTAGTTCCGGAGTCTATTGTGTGGATTCTGGTGCAGGCCAAGGTCTCTGCAACCTGTGCTTTTCCTGGGGCCACTTGGTATGAGCTACGAAGTGATCTGCAGATGGTTGCCCCTTGTGTTAGGCTCAAGGTGCCTGGGAGAGGGTGAGCTGTACACTGGCACTTGCTGCTGCCAGGCTCGAGGTGGCTTAGCAATAGGTATGGGCACACCAAAGCCAGATCTTGGAGAAGTTTTAGGAAAGTTCACAGCAGGCACAAAGACAGGCTGTTTGTATGGAAAAGCCGCTGGAAGCAGCTTCAGCGGGCCCATAATTTGGGCATGGCAAGAAGTCAGAAAATCACCAGGACAGGGCAAACAGTTTTAGCCAGGTTGATGGAGACTCAGATACGGTGGCCTCCTGGGCATGCAGGCTGAACGAGAAGAAGGCTCAATAAAGGAACAAAGTCTTCTACCAGCACTTCTGTCTGGGAGGAAGCTGTCTGTCCAGCCCTCATTCTGAGTCCAGACTACTCAGTTCCTCCCCATACGTCCCTGGTGCCTCTCAAGCTGCTACCCCAGTACTGGAGCTCAGAGTGAGTGAGTCTGTCAGCAAGTAAGTCCATGCACAGGGCATTTAAGGGGAATACCGGGGACTCCAGCAGCCTTCCATCTCGCTCAGCCAGGATCTCTGCTGGTTTTCATAGCCAGAATTTATGGACCTTCTTCTTCTCGGCACTGGTACCCTGGGTGGGAGCTGGGTGTGAGGCTGGGACCACTCCATCCTCAAGGAGGACTTCCACAGCTGTGATGCTCCTCCCAAATTTTAACCATCAAACGTGGGTGTCTATACCACATCATCTTTATCCGTTCATCTATCAATGGATTCCTAGAAAGCTTCTGTATATTGTAAATAATGTTACAATGAACATAGGGATGCATATATCTTTTCAAGTTAATATTTCTTATATCTTCGAATAAATACACAGAAGTAGGATTAGGGGTTCATATCAATGACTAATCACTATGTTGTACAACTGAAACTAAAATTATATTGTACGTCAACTATACTTTTTTTAAAAAAACTCTTGTACATGGACACTAGTCCTCCATACTTCAATGAGTAGATGTACAGTATGGAAAAGAAAATTTTTCATAATAATAAAATGTGTGCTTAAAACTTTTGCTTCTTCAAATGTAAAGTCATCACTGACACCAAGACCACATTAAGTCAATCTATTTATTCAGATTTGCTTTTCAATGTAAACTCTACTTAGAGATATATGTTTGATAATCAATTTTTGTCAATGCCTACAGTAGGCAATGAGACACCAGGCTGAATAAAAGAACAACACCAGGAGACCAGTAATAAAACTCAGTAGCATGTTAGAGTTGTCATTACCAGTAAGAACAGTTAAGGTGGTGATATAGAAAAGAATGACAGACCCTAACTGTAAACCTTGACTTCAGATTTTCCTCTGCATTAAAATTATATAAGTGGTCTTAGTTGCCAAGGGTACTTTTTTTCCATGTGTGGAATATAACTCATGATCGTTTCCTCAGGAAAACTGTAAAAAAAATTGTTTAGGAAGATAGATTTAATTTTAGAAAGCATTATTTTTAAGAAATCTAATTTGTCCCATGAAAGAAATGGAATTTCCAATATTTCTCATCCAAGATTGAGAAAAAAATGGGAAGAGTAGGAAAATAGATAAATAGAAAACTGTCCATACATCAGACAGCTGAAAGCTTAATCAAGTGAGTTATCAAATTGTAGAAAGAAGTTTAAATCAAAGAAATGGTAATTTCAGACAATAAATGGAAAGAGCAAGTGCTTTTTCCATAATCTGATAAAAAAATTGCAATATCTGGCTCTAAAATGTTTTCAGCCCTGCAATCATGGGAACTATTTCAGTCCCAGGATGGTTGGCTTTTCGTAACCATCATCTCCAAAACTCCTTTTAGAGCCCCTTTTATGTCTTTATTCCTGAGACTGTAGATGAAAGGGTTCAGCATGGGTGTGACCACAGTGTACATCACTGAGGCTGTCGCACTTGACTGTGAACTGTGGGTAGGAGTAGAGCTAAAGTATACTCCTGCACTTGTACAATAAAATAAGGAGACAACCGAGAGGTGAGACACGCAGGTAGAAAATGCTTTATACTTCCCCTGAGCTGATGAGATTCCACATATGGAGGACATTATCTTAGAGTAAGAGTAAAGGATACCAGCCAGGGAACAACCACCTAGCAGCCCTACCCCAAAATACATCATGATGTTATTTAAAAAGGTGTCAGAACAGACAAGTTGGACCACTTGTTTGAGTTCACAGAAAAAGTGGGAGATTTCCAAGTTTGTACAGAAGGACATCTGCAAAGCCACTAAGCATTGTAACAAGGAATTCAGGATACACATGATCCAGGACACCAGAACCAGCAGTCCACAGAGCCGGGGGTTCATAATGACCATGTAGTGCAAGGGGTGACAGATGGCCACATAGCGGTCATAGGCCATCACAGTTAAGAGAAAAACATCCAAACCTGCAAAGAGTAGGAAAAAATACATCTGGATGATACAGGCTTCATATGTGATGACTTTGCTCTGTGTCTGGATGTTCAGCAGCATCTTTGGGATGGTGGTAGTGGTGAAACAGATGTCTACCAAGGACAGGTTAGAGAGGAAGAAGTACATGGGCGTGTGGAGGTGGGAGTCTGAGCTGACGGCCAGGATGATGAGCAGGTTTCCAAACACAGTGATCAGGTACATGGAGAGGAAAATCCCAAATATGAGGGGCTGAAGTTCTGGTTCCTCTGAAAATCCCAAAAGAAGAAATTCTGAAATTCGTGTATCATTGCCTGGTAGCATATGGTGGTTGTCACAACTAGAAAAATAAAATAACATGATTAATTTTTACACATGTGGGCATTAACATATGAAATGCTAGAATTTAAAAAAATAAGAAATGCTAGGTTTTATATTTTTTAGTCGAGGAAATAATATATATATTTATATTGATCATATTGCCTTTAAGGAATCTGCTGTGACACCTGCGATTAGGAGTCTATACCACACACAACCTTTTTCCCAGCAGCTCATGTAATATACCATTTCAATGCAAAATTTTTCATGTACTTGAGGAATTTTTATTAAGGACTGGCCATCTTCCAGGGTAAGAATATACAGTGCTGAAAAACAAAACTCTCTACAACCCAATGATGGAAAAAGAATATAAATTAGAAAATAGAAATGTATATATACCATGTCAGATGGTGACAGGTGCTATGGAAAAAAAGCAGGTATAAAATAGTGTAAATGGAAATGTTATATTTCACTGAAGTTCAGGAAGATCTGCAAACAAGGTGCCATTTACATAGTCCTAGAAGAAGACAGAGTGGGAGTCATGAGGTTATCTGGGGACGTGTTTGCCCGTTGTGGAAAGAGTCAGTGCGAAGGCCCTGAGGACAGCATTTGTTTCAGATACTCAGCACTCAAAGGGAAAACAGAGAGTCCAGGGAAATGAGCAAGAGGGAGAGTGATGAAAGATGGTGTCACAGACTGTGGAGGAAGGGGGTGGTCTCCCTGCAGCTGCTGAAACTTCAAGTCACGGGGAGTCTTTTCCACATGTTCTTCCTTTTACTTTTTTAAATTTTGCTAAAGAATTCCTATGATTTGACATGATTCCTTAATTTCCATCTATCGATTTATATTCTGACATCTGTATTTAAGGGACATATTTTGGAGTATATCACCTTAGGACCCACTGCTCAGAGAACAGCTCATGCCCCACAAAACACACACTCAAACATGGATACAGCACACTATGGCATCCTTGGGCCGTGTTACTGCCAGGCTTTTCTCACTTCCAGCCACAAGAATTAAGAAAGGAATGATACAGGGACGTTGTTGAATTCAACTTATCTTGACCATGAAGAATGTAGAAATTGTTCCCAAATTCAAGTTGTTAAGCCTCCCATGAACATGTAAACATGAGGCTTCTTTTTAAGAGGACCATTTTGTGCCTCTATTAAAAAATATTAAAAACCATTGGGAAAAAGATGAGAGAAAAACAAGACCTAATGGCTCAGATGGTCCCTGAGCAATGTGATGAGGAGAAAGCGCTTTGGTTCTGGCAACATTCCAACCCTGGTGCTATCCCCTAGATGCCCAGAATAACTAATAAAACAGCAAGAAAAAACTTATCTCAAAGAGAAAGGAGTGATATCTTTACCATGTCAAGACATATAACTGATTGAACATCCACTGAAAAAATAAGCAAAAGGAACAAACATACAATTTACAAAAGAAAATATATAATCTACAACAGATGAGGACTCCTAAAGATAAATGGTTAAAGGTTTTTCTAAATGATTTTAGGTGTGAAACTTTTTGAATCAGAAAAAAGAATGTCAGTTTTGAATCTCAATCTACCACATGTTAGTGGTTTGAACTTGGAGAGACAGCAGAATCATTCTAAATTTGTAATTGTAACTTTATAGCTTCATTCAAAAGCTTAGCACAGTTCCTTCCTGTCACTAAATGAATATTTATCACTGGTGGTGATATCTGGCTGACTTTTTTCTACCTCGCAAGTGTCTCCATTCTTTCCCCACCTCTTGATAATAAAATATTGCAAAGTAACCCTTCAACATCAGCATACCCCTTTTTGCTTATTAAACACAATTTTTCAAGTGAATACCCAACATGAGAGATGGTACTGGGAAATGTATGTTTCAAGAATCGCCGTTGCAATGTAATATCTACTTCCATGGGTCTGAGTCTTTCTGACAAATACAGAACATGCTCAAATACATCCCACCTTAAAAAGTTCTAAAAATGCCCCCAGTTACTCTATTCTCCTATTCCCCTTAATTGCAAAACTCCCGTATTATGTTCTAATGTATTGAAACCACTTTATGTCTCCCATCTGTTCCTCATCTCATCCAGCTGGACTTGCATTCCCATCACTTAATTTTCAACAACTACCCTTGCACTGCTGATTCAACATACATTTCCCCTTATAACACATGAAATAAATTATAAATTCATTAGTCTACCTAGCACATAAACGGCCATCTCTCAGCTATGGGCTGGGCTGGTTAGGATCTCAGGTGACCTCGAGTTGAAGTTCTCCACTTGATTTCTCTCCAAATCTTTCCTCAGTTTCCTAGTAGGCTCTCAGACTCACCAGAATGGGGTCTCTGAGAGGGAGGACACCGTGTGGAAGTCTTAATTCCTCCCTGGATGGTTGATGCTGGACACTGAAGCTCTGTTCTCAGACAAGACAGCAGGAAGGAGTGAAGCACTGGTCCCCAACCAGATTTAGGAATCCAAAAGCAATAACTACGCTCTCTTCAGCTCAAGGTTGCACACCTGACACTGCAGCAGAGGAAGTATTTACAGCTTCTCATACTTGCTCATCAGGCACTGTTTTCATTGTTATTCCTACCTCTGAGCATAGTATTTTCCCGTGAGACACTGATCTGGAAAGAAAGGAAAATTTCCTGCTGATTCTCTGTTCCCAAGAGACCATATTACACATCAGGTGAATCCAACTTTTATTGTTCGTTCTCCATGAACATGCCTGCCTTCCAGTGGTCTAACCTCCTTGCACCTTATCCTAACTTGCAGTTAATATTTTCTCCAAATCTACAACTGAGGAACCTGACTAGACTAGGTCCCATGGACCTCCAAAGTATTGTCTTATGGCAGGAAACAGCTCCTGATATCTCCAGAAAATTGGTAGCCCCTCCTCAACGAGAGGTATGTTCCTTTGCTAAAAAACAATGATAACCATAATCCTTGGCTTTGACAAATCAGTTAGGAGATTCACGTCGTATATGAGTACATGAATCTAGATCAGTGCTATCATTTACTTTCTCTCAAAATGTTCATTTATAAGATATATTTAAATCTTTTTATGCACCATGGACTGAGCTTACAATCTTATATGAATTGTCTTATTTCATTTTTACAAATGTCCATTCTGTGTGGTCAGTACTGTTATGAACCCCATTTTATATTTGCAGAAATTGGGGTCAGAAAGGTTAAGTGATCTGCCCTAAGTTATAAACTGAGAAAGAGATTGGTTTTTATTGGAATTCCCTCAAGATGTTTCCATCTTGTGCCCTAGGTTCTTGTACCCTAGGCTGGTGGGTCTGACTAGGGTGATTTTGCCTCCAGGGAGCATTTGGCAATGTCTGGAGCAATTTTTGTTTGTCACAGCTGGGGAAGTGCTACTGGTACCTAGTGGTTTGAGGCCAGGGATGCAGCACAACATCCGACAATGCACAGGACAACCCCCACCGCAGAAAATTATCCAGCAGAAATGTCAACAGTGGTGAGATGAGAAATACCATTCTAGAGCAGAACTTCTCCAACATCAGTTTGCATATGAATCACCTGGGGATCTTGTTCAGATGTACAGTCTGATTGGCAGGTCTAGGATGATCCGGAAATTCTGCATTTGTAACCAGCTCCTACTTAATATAGATGCTGCAAGTTCTGGTCTGTGGACCATCTGAGTATCAAGGCTGTGGCCAAGCATTACATTCGGGGTAAGTATTTTTTGGCCTTCTCCACCAAGAACCTTCCCACACATCTCAGATCTGACCTTAAGTTGTCAGTTTATGCACCCTCAAGTTTATACGTGTCTTTGGAGTACGTCTCTCATCACAGGAGATGAAATTCTTAGGCCTCTGGTCCCTTATCTATAAACAGGGAAATTCTACCTATGTTATAGATTGGTGTGAGAAGTTAGTAGTATATTAAGACTGATGGGAAATTACCGGGACATAGCAGATGCTCAATCTATAGCAGCAGTTGTGACCATATCCCAGTTCTGCGCTTACTAAACTATTGTGACACCAGAGAATCTCTAAGGACAGCAAGTGAGTCCAGCATTGCCCTGTTCCTGGGGGACACAGAGCTGTGATCTTGAAGGGGGACCTCCTCTCAGGTCTCACACAAGGAAAGAGGGTGGCTACTAATCTATGCTCTGTTGTATCAGTGACATAGCTTCTAACTGCCTCTTGCTGGCTTCGAAAATGGCTACAGTAAGAATTTATAGACCCCTCTAGCTGTTTTACTGTTTGCTATGTTCTATCCTGAGGAATATCTACAAAGCTGTTATTTCTTGGTGAATTAAATTATTCCACTAACTCTTCATATCTCCACGGTTGCAAGTCTGTAGCACATAATTTACCAATGTTTGTTGTCAAAAGAAGCATGAAATGCTTATGTGTCTGTTTGCCCCGGGTAGAATTTATTTTTAATGATTGATTCATTCCCCCATTCTCTTAGGTGAACTGTACGTCCCTATTCATCGCTTTGAGACTTGAGATAAAATGTTTTTCAGATTTCCTGAGATAATCGACATATAGCCATGTAATTTCAACGTGCCCAATGATGATTAATTGCACACATATGTTGTGAAATTATCACCACGATATGATTATTTAACACTTCCAGCACTTCAAATAATTATCTTTTTTGTGATGAAAATATTTAAGGTATACTTTCTCAGCAATTTTCAAGTATAAAATATATTATTGTTAACTATAGTCACCATGATGTATATTACATTCCCAGAACTTACCCATCTTAAAATGGAATTTCACACCCTTTGACAAATATCTCCACATTTCCCTCACCCTCTTCTCCCTGGCAACTCTCTATTTAGTCTTCATTTCTATGAGTATGGCTTTACAGATAGCATATAAAAGATGGTGAAGTTTAATCGTTTATTTTCTGACATATTTCAGTAATTGTAAGGCCCTAAAAATTTATCCATGTTGTCACAAATGAAATGATTTCCTTCTTTTATTATCGCTGAATAGTTTCATGATATATGTTTATAATTTCATATATATTTAAATAGAGTATATAATTATACTGATAAATTTATATATACATATATATCACATTTTCTTTATCCAATAGTCTATTGAGGGAGGCTCAGTGTTTCCTTGTGAGTAACTAACCAACAAACGTGACGTGGGTGCAGATATATTTTTGTGATTGTGATTTTCTTTCCTTTGGATATATACCCTGAAGTGAGACTGCTGGATCATATCATAGCTCTATTTCCATTTACATTCCTAGCAACAGTGTATTAGGGTTCCCTTTTCTCCATATCCTCACCAGCATTTGTTATTTATTGTCATTTTGATAATAAGATTCCTGATAGAATTCCTGATAGTTTGGAAAACAACTTTTATATAGATATGCATATTTGTATATTTATATCATAAATGTGTTTGTATATTTATATAAACAGCTCCACAATATATCTATACATACATAAAAAAACTAAATGGCAAACACTCATTTTTTAAAAATAAAAAAGTCACTTTTGAAAGAATGTGGTCACAGACAGAAATGCAAACACTTCAAACCCACCATACAAAACCAAAGGGCTCTCACAGACAATTTCATCAAGAAAGTAAATTGCTAATAAATACATATATACAGCCTCAAAGGTGATAAAATAATTGACAAGTAAAACTCATGGGCATTTCACTTTTTACATATTGAGTAAATTTTTTACATAATTCATTCTTTTAATTTTCTAACAGAAATACAGCACTTTAGTTTTACAAACACACCCTTATGTAAATTTTATTTCATAATGCTACTTTTAATGGCTCATACCATATTTCTTCTTTTCTTTTTAAAACAATTTTTTTAATTACAGTTCACATACAATATTTTGTTATTTTCAGGTGTACAACATAGTGCTTAGACGTTTATATAACTTACAATACGATCACCTCGATAAGTCTAGAATCCATCTGACATCACACATAGTTATTATAGTATTACTGACTATATTCCTTATGCTGTACTTTACCTCTCTGTGACTGTTTTTATAACTGGAAATTTATACGTCTAAATCCTTGCCCTTTCTCACTCATCTCCCAACCTCATTCCATCTGGCAACTATCGAAATGTTCTTTGTATCTATGACTTTGTTTCTCTGTGTTTATTTTCTTCCTTAGATTCTATATAAAAATGAGATCATACGGGATTTGTCTTTCTCTTTCTGACTGATTTCACTTAGCATAATAGCCTCCATCCAAGTTGCTGAGATGGCAAGATTTCATTCTTTTAATGGCTGAGTAATATTCCATTGTGTATATGTACCCTTTTTTCTTGACTCATTTATGTATTGGTGGACACTTAGGTTGCTTCCATATCTTGGCTAATGTAAATAATGCTGTAATGAACATAGGGATGCATATATCCTTTCAAATTGGTGTTTGGGGCTTCTTTGGATAAATATCCAGAAATGGAATTGCTGGATCATTCTTTGGGTCTTATTATAGCCTTTGTTTCAAAGTCTATATTGTCTGGTATAAGTATTGCTACACCCACTTCTTTTGTGTGTTTGTTTCCATTAGCATGAAATATTTTTTCATCCCTTTACTTTTAGTCTGTGGGTGCCTTTCCTTCTGAAGTGAGTCTCCTATAGGCAGCATACGTAAAGGTCTTGTTTTCTTATCCATTCAGCCACACTATGTCTTTTGATTAGAGCACTTACTCCATTTACATTTAAAGAAATATTGATAGATCTGAAGTTATTGCCATTTATTATTCATATTTTTTTATCTTTTTCCCCCTCCTCTTCTTAAGGAAGTTCTATAACATTTCTGGTAATACTAGCTTAGTGGTGATGGACTCCTTTACCTTTTTCTTATCTGGGAAGCTCTTTATCTGTCCTTCGATTCTAAATGATAGCTTTGCTGTGTACAGTAGTCTTAGTTGTAGATCCGTACCTTTCATCCCTTTAAATATTTTGTGCCAATCCCTTCTGGCCTGCAAAGTTTCTTTGGAAAACTCAGCTGACAGTCTAATGGGAGCTCCCTTGTAGGTTACTAATTAATTGCCTTTCTCTTACTGCTCTTAAGATTCTCTTTGTCTTTAACCTTTGGCATTCTAATTATGACGTGTCTTGGTGTGGGCCTCCTGGGTTCACTTTGTTTGGGACTCTGTGCTTCCTGAGCTTGTATGTCTATTTACTTAGCCAGGTTAGGGAAATTTTCTGTCATTATTTCTCCAAATAGAGATTCAATTCCTTGCTCTCTCTCTTCTCTTTCCAGTCCCCCATGATGCAAACGTTGGTGTACTTGATGTTATCCCGGAAGCCCCTTAAACTATTCTAATATTTTAGATTTTTTCCTTTGCTTTTTTTCTGCTACTGTATCTTTCAAACTGCTAATTCTACTCTCTGCCGTGTCCTCTTTCTACCCTACTGCGTGACAAGGTCCGGAGATGGGGACAGAGGCTTCAAGGAATGCACCGTCAAGAACGAGGACGTGGCATGTGCTTAGGGATAATTGGTTTCTTAGGAATGATCCTATTAACAGGGAGAATTTGGGTAGCACAAATTCTAGTAAGTGTAAACGCTGTACAAGTGGATTTCCTCAAAACTGGCTCTGAGGAAAACATAGTAAATTCCCCGCGTATGGAGTCAGCTCCAGTCACCCTGACGTGTCCAGAATGCATAAACCCTTTATTTGAACAATTATTAAGAGAAATTCCTTTTGACGTGCCTCTTAAAGATGTTATGAATAAATTACAACAAGCCGAATTACTAGAACCAGCTTATACTCCTGTTCCCACGCAGTTAGTAGAAAAATTAGTAAAGGATAAGAAATTTACTCATAAGCCTGTGCCTACTATGGAAGGGCCTCCTTTTGTGGCCTACTGGATAAATGGAAAACTCTGGTATCCACCTAGGGGGGCTAATAGTATGAAAAGATTACCTGATCCTCCTTTGCCTTATACAGGAGCTTATAATGAAGATAGCATACGTATGGTGAATAAAGATGGAATTCATGTGCCTTATAGTAGTTTAAGTTTTATAGAAAGGCTGGCTAGGTCAGCACCTCCTTAGTGCTTAAAAAACAAAGGAACGAAAACTTAGCTTACGAAAGCAGCTTTGTAAAACTGATTTTTATAAATATTTTCTTCAATACTGCACCAAGGAAACTTTTGAACAGCTATGAGAAAGGTTCAGCTTGAACTTTAGATAATAGCATAAACCAAATAGCAATTAAAAGATTTCTTCAGGCACAAAGAAGAACAATGTCTGCCCACAAGCCAATATTTGCTGTTATGAATACCTCTATCTATCACCTTTACTTAAGTCAAACTATATCTTACGTAATAGATATAAGAATTAAAAGTTTAGATTGTTCCATCAGGTAGTTCTGTTCTAATGATTAAATAAGAATGTACTAGTTAATCATGAATATTAATAATAATATACTCTATAAGATTTTCTGCTTCGCCTAACCACAGAAATTTAACTCCCTGCTATCTTAACCACAAAGTATAATCAAATGCCAAAATAGAAAGTATAAAAGTTGTACTCAAATCACAATAAAATGGAACAGTGTCACCCCGCCTCTGAGTTGTGTAGCTGTCTGTCTCCCACGCCGACGCCTTGCCCACCTTCGGGGCCCCCTGGATCCTGTCGCGGCTGGACCGCGGCAACTCTCCGCTTCATCTAATCTACTATTGACTTCTTCTAATGAATTTTTTACTTTGGTTATTCTTCATTTCTGACTGGTTCTCTTCGTGATTTCTATCTTCATTTTAAAGTTTCCATTCTCTTTATTGAAGTTCTCCCTGAGATTGTTGAGCATCTTTATACCAGAGTTTTGAACTTTGTATCTGGTAGATTGCTTGTCTCCATTTTCTTTAGGTCTTCTCTTAGAGCTTTGTTCTCTCCTTTCATTTGGGACATGTTTCTTTTATCTTCATTTTGGCTGCCTCTCAAGGTTTGTTTCTATGCATGAGATAGAAGTGCTTTGTCTCCCAGTCTCGGTAGAGTGGCCTTATGTAGTAGGTGTCTTGTGGGGCCCAGTGGCAAAGTCTCTCTGGTCACTTGGTGCTCCAGGTGTGTCTTTGTGTGGGTTGTGTGTGCCCCCTGTTGTAGTTGAGCCTTGGTTGCTGTTGGCACATCAATGGGAGGGATCGGCCCTCAGGCTGATTGTTTGCAAAGGCAGGCTTTGACAACAGTGAAGAAGTGTCAGGGGCTGACCCTGTGGAGCAAGATTCACTTTATTGGGACTCTGGTGCCTGTTGAGTCTGCTCTTTGGGTGTTTTATTTGTGGAGCTGGTTGAGTGGTACTCTGGTATGGTCTCTGGTGGTCAAAATCTGGTAACCAGTGTGTTGTTTGCAGAGTCTCTTGGGGAGGTTCTGGTGCAGGTCGAGGTCAGCTGCAGCCTATGCCTTGCCTGGGACCACTTGATATGAGCTATGAAGTGATCTACAGTTGGTTGCCTCTCATGCTAGGCATGGAGATGCCTGGGAGAGGCTGAGCCGCAAACTGACTCTAGCTGCCGCTAGTGCCCGGTTTGGGCTCTCAATGAAAGGTACAGGCATACAGAGGCCAAATGCTTCTTGTTTGGGGGTTTCTAAACCTTTGAGAAATTTTAGAAAATTTTCTGGCGGGAGCCGAGACAGGCTCCTTGTATGGAAAATCCAATGGAAGTGCCTTGGGTGAGCCCTCCAGTTGGGTAGGGCAGATTCTCAGGGAATCACCAAGGCAGGGCAACCAATGTTATTTTAGCTATGTTGATGGAATCGCAGATATGGTGCCCTCCTGGGTCTCAAGCTAGGGAGGGGAGGGCTCATCAAAGAAACAATGCCCTCTGCCAACCCTTCTGTCTGGAAGGAACATGCCCCTCCAGCCCTCACCCTGAAGCCAGACAACTCAGCTCCTCCTTGTATGTCCCTGGTGCATTTTGAGCTGCTGCCCCAGTGCTGGAGCTCAGAGAGAGTGAGCCCATCAGCGAGTAAGTCCATGTGTAGGCCCTATAAGAGGAATGCCTGGGACTCCCCCTCCCTTCCGTCCCACTCAACTACAATCGCTGCTGGTTTTCACAGCCAGAACTATGGGGACTTCTCTTCCCAGTATTGGAACCCTGGACTGGGGACTCTGGTGTGGGGCAGAGACCTCTCGCTCCATAGAGGGCACCAGCACAGCCGAGATATTTCTCCTGATTCTTAACCACCACATGCGGGTGTGGGACCAGATGTTTTGCATCTCCACATCTCCTACCAGTCTCATGGTGGCCTTTTCTGTGTGTCCCCAGTTGCAGTACTTCTGTTCAGCTAGACTTCAGGTGACTCCCAATGATGGCTATTCTGTAGCTTAGTTGTAATTTTGATGTGGTTATCAAAGGAGGCAAACATAGCGTCTACCTATTCTGCCATCTTGACCGGAACTGCCAGCATTCTTCTATCTAAAATTCCTAATTATTTTGACAGATGTGTTATGAAGTCAAGAAGTGTGGTGCCCAAGATTACAAATCAAAAGAACACAGCTCTTTCTTTTTTGAAGAGGGAATAGCAATTTTTGGAGCAATTAGGTCTGTGTCTCCATAACAAATCAATCCTTTAAGGATCAAAGAGACCTGTTCCTGACAGGTTTCTTAGTCTGAGATTTTAGATAAAATGTGAATTTGAGATTGGGATAAGGTACTAGGGATTTAGATCTCTGGGAAGCAGGTGATCTAAAGGACATGGAGTCATAAAAACTGGATTCACCTGACTTCTAACCTGGTCTCTTGAGATCAGAGAATCATTAGGAAAAATTTTCTTTCTGTTTATTCCAGAGGCCCAGAGGGAAATCATGTGCTTAGAGGTTGGAATAATAGGAGGAAAGTGCACCTGATGAGCAGATAGAGAGAGTGGTAATACCTCCTCTGTGCAGTCTCTCGGCTTGTACGGCGGTGGATAGGACACGGTTACTTATGACTCCTAAGCTGGCTCGGAACTGAAGCTTCACTCCCTTCTGCTATCTTGTCTGTAAACAGAGCTTCAGTCTCCACCATAAACCATCCAGGTAGGCATTCAGACTTCCACACTGAGTCCTCCCTCTCAGAGACCTCAACCAGGTGAGTCTGAGAACCCAGAAAGTACATCAAGAAAAGGTCCGAGTGAATAAATCTGAGAATTTTTACCTGATTCACAGTGATCTTAATCAGCCCAGCCCAGAGACAAGAGATCACCATGTCTGTTTTCTTGGTTAAGTAATTAATTTATAATTAATTTTTTTAATACATTTGTAATATGTGTCTCTTTGAATATGCACTACAAGACCATAGTCGATAATTAATTGATAGGCATACATGTACACTTGGGTGATGTTGTAGAATGAGTGAGATGCATTAAATGGTTAAAGTAAAATAAAAACACATCTGAAGAGTTTTGCTGGTCAGGGAGCAAGAAATAGAATGTCAGGTGTGAAAGACAGTGCAGTGAAGTGAGATTATTTGTATTAAATTGCTAAGATGGGCAGTATTTGAACTTGTTTTGTGTTCACGCAAAAGATCCAGACCAGTGTAGGTAGGAACTATCTTGCAATAGCTGTTCTCTCATACTGGGTATTCAAATGGAAAAGAATTATGTAATAAGTCTAAAGAGGAATAATAGTTTGAATTATTTCATTATTGTCCTATATTTTGGGATTTGTTATTTTGATTTCTCTGTTGGAACAGTTAATAGGAATTCCAATCCCATACTCAGCCTTTTCCTCCAGTGGTCATTGTCTTCTGTATTTTTAATGAGCAATTCTGTCGTGCACTTGGGGAGTATAAATTGAGAACTGACTAACTTCAAGGCGAAGCTGTAGTGTGCTGAGAAAAAAAGTCAATGTAGTTTAATAATGGAGAAATTAAGGTCACAGAGTACCTTAAATCTTAATGACACAAAGGCATCATAGTCAGTTTACATTTATGCAATCATGACTTCATTGTACCTCCTAATAGGGTAGAATATCTCCAAATTTATTTAAAATTTCTTTTCTACTTAGTGTGGGTAATTAACATAAAATGCCCTTACCTAAGGAAAGCTAATGAATGAAGAGACTTACACTCAGTTGCCTTAAACAAATTTTATTGAATAATGTCTATATTAGATTTTATTGTAGCTGTAAAACACTTCCAAACTAGTTGCTTAAAACATAAAAATATATGGTCTCACGGTTCTGGACGTCAGAAGCTTGAGTGTGTCTCATGGGTTTATCAAGGTGTCTACAGGGCTGTGTTCCTTTTAGAGACTTGGAGGAGAATCTGATTCTTTCCAATTTCCGTTTGTATTGCTGACCGTCCATCTATTTCCATGGCTCAGGCCCTTCCTCCATCTTCAAAGCTAGTGGTGTAGCATTTTCATCTTGTCTCCTCTTCTGCTTCTAAAGGAGCATTGACATTACCTTAGTCCCACCTGGATGATCCTAGTTCATCATCTATGTTAAAGTCAGCATATTAGCAACCCAGTTCTGCCTAATACCCTAATCCTCCCTTGCTGTAAATATATATTCAAAGGCCTTGGAGATTAGGATGTAGATATCTTTTGGAGGTCCTTATTCTGTCCACTACAAAGTCTTCTCCAGACGTATATTATATTTTATCACTCAAGGGCCCTTATCTAAAGAATCACAATCTCTGGAATGAGCAAATATACTATTCCTTCAAAACTACATGCAAATATAATATTTGGGTCAGAAACCCTAAAATTACCTACACTGGCCTCTAACACAGGACCTCAGACTTGCTATCCAGAGAGTGGTCCACAGACCAGGACCTGCAGCATCAGCACCACCTGGGAGCTTGTAGGAAAAGCAGAATCTCTAGGCCCTGCAGGACCTGCTGAATCAGACTCCGCATTTCTGGGAGTATCCTTGTAGATTCATAGGCACACTGAATTTGGAGAAGGGCTGATGTAGACTAGGTTTCTCATCAGTTCTCCCCCTGTTGAAAAGGGGAACAGAAAATTTCTGGAGATATTAAGGGCTGTGGCCCCACCACAAATCAGTGCTTCGAAGAGTCAAAGGATCTAATCTTAGTCTTGGAGGAAACTTAACTCAAAGTTGGGGTAAGGCACTAGGAGATTTAGAGATCCAGAAGGGAGGAAATTCATGGAGGATTAAAAAATAGATGGATTTGATTTGTAACCTAGTTTCTTGGGAACAGAGAATCATTAAGAAAAATTTCTTTTCTGTCTGAACCATTTTCCCCACACAGGAATCATGTACTTAGGGGTGGGAATAACAAGAGGGAAATGTGTCTAATAAGCAGATACAGGGAGTTGTAAACATCTTATCTCCAGTCTCTCGAAGTGTATAACCTGGGACTGGAAGGGGCATGGTTTTGGTTTTTCTGTTGTTGTTGTTGTTGTTATTTGTTTGTTTGTTTGGAGTCCTAACTCTGGCTGGGAGCCTGATGCTTACTCCTTTCTGCTGTCTTGTCCTGGGACAGAGCTCGGTCTCCATCAACAACCATCCAGGGAGGAATTTAGATTCCCCACAATGACCTTCCTCTCAGAGTTCCCGTCCAGGTATCCCTGGATGAGAGGATCATGGAGAATGGAAGCCAAGACCATTTACCTGTTGTCAACTCAGAGCCAATTCAACTTAGCAGAAGCAAGAGATCAATGTGTTTGTTTGCTTGATTAATTAGTTAATGTATTTATTCAGTGGTTATATAATAGTTCACAGTATGACTGCTACTTACACTTTTGCTGGCCTTCCACATTCTTTATCATTAAATTGCTATTATGTCAATGCTAGAAAAATATATTGAAATTATTCAATTCAAACTGTGATTCTAATCGGGGGTGATTTTGTCCCCCAGGAGACACTGAATTATCTAATACATTCTTTTATGTTCCGGTCTTTGACAATTTAATTATTAATCCATGTTGATAACATTCAATTATTGTTTTTAAATCTTTCACTTAGTATTTAATTCTCCATTTAATTTTGCCTACTGTGGTTGCTTTGGAACTACTCGTTTTAACCTGGTTTCATTATCCCTTCATTCTTTTCATTTTATCACTTTTCATATCCTTAGATTTCCTTCTATATAAGTGCACATATATTCACACACCTTTGTGAAAAATCCAAAAGTGAACAGAGTGGGTAAAGTCCTTGCTCTTTTAGACCATGCAGTATAACAGCAAGGACAAAGAACAGTGAAATCAATTTGTGTTTGAAATAATGTCCTCAGGCAGAACCATGTGAAGAAAGGTATTCAGTAATAAAAAGAGAACCGTCATGGTGTGAGCGGGATTTACAAAGCTTGGTCGGAAGAGATTTTTGCATATTGGATGAAGACTAGACCAGAATTAGAATGTGCCCATTTGGGTTTGGCACAAAAGAGATCAAAACCCAAAACCCAAGAAAAAAACAGAAAAGATGTCACACAGGAAAAGGGAGAAAGGGGCTAACCTCATGCTCTCTTGGACCACATAAGACAAACTGGTCAAATAACTATGAAATAGGTACAGGAAAAAGAATTCTTCTACTGCTTGATACTAAAAATGTCCAACTTTCATGATACTTAATGTACTTTCTTTTGTCAAGTGTTGCTTTATCCCTTTGCTCATGTTCTCTTGGGTGTATAATCTGTAAAATGTTTGACACTATAAAGATAACACCTCTTCGGTCTTTTGAACAAATTTATTTTTGTTCTTTTATTATTTTGCTGGACATCAAGTGAATGTAATTGAGATTAGAAAGCCACCAGAACCAAAGAAAATAGTTCTTCTTCACAGTCTCTTAAGGACAACTGTGCTTACTGAATTTCTATTCATCCCTATCCATTTTATTCTTCCTCCCTACTCTCTTTCTCTCCTTTATCTTTATTGAACAGATTTTTTTATCTTTTATTAAATACAGAGCAGAAATGACCATCCCAATTTGGAACCCAAGTTTGTCTATGGGAGGCTTAAGAATTGGAATTGCTGGAAACCATTTCTATAGTAGACAAGGGAGAAAGAACACTGATCTGGCCAGCAAAGGTTGTAGCCATTACTAGCACAATCAGTATAGCTGAGGCTGAGACAAAATGGAAATGACATAATGCAGGAGGCCATGGTATGCTGCATGCGCACGCTTGCTTGTGTGTATGTGTGTGTCTGTGTGTGTGTGTGTGACTTGTGGATGAGATCAGTCCTCAGAGCAGGGGGGATCATATATTCCAGGTGACTTTTGCAGTTACAGGGGCCAGTCAAGAGAAGGTACTAAGGAGGGAATTGTTTCCATGCATGAGACATCTTATCAACAAGATTAATGAAGTGCAAAAGGTAGTGTGGATGAGGTCCCTGTGCCTGAGGTTTCAGCAGTATCAGAAAAGCTACTTCACACTTCAACTTATCTAACACCATCTCTCATCACTCTCCCTCACATTCATTCACCTTGCAAACTGGCTTTACTTTTTTTTATTTGAACATTTGAAACAAGCACCTTCCTCAGGGACTTTGCACAGTCCAGTCCTTCTGCCAGGCACACACTTCTCCATAAAACCTTGCATCTCCCTTCTTCTCTTATGTTAAACTTAAAAAAAAAGGTCAGGGCCAAAAGCTTCTCTAAAAGAAAAGGTTTATTGAGCCAAATTCTAGCCAAAAAAGGACCAGGTCCAAGGGCATGAAGTCTAAACCACCAGCAGCAGGGCTAGGTAGAAAAAAAAACAAACGTGTCCACTGTCCTAAAGTTGACAGGCTCTTTTACACATAATGTTTTAGAGAAGAAAGATGTAAGTTGTTTTGAAGAATTTACATTAGCTACAGATAAGGGGGCTTGGGAAAGGTGAAATGGGGGAAGTTCTAGGACAATCTATAAGGAAGAAAAGTTTACTACTTTTGATTGTTTACATGCAACAGTCCTGAAAGTTCATGCACATGCAGAATGCAGTGGCAGCTAGTGGTTGCTACAGAAGTTGATTCAAAGCTCCAATGTACATTCAGGAATGTGAGCAATCTTCATTTATGTGGTCCCCAACTATTAGATGGTTAACTACTATTGTCCGTTTCTCTCACTCTCTGGCCTCACTGTAATTTAATTAGGACATCTCAAAACTTTTCCTTTCTCATTTACTTGAGGTCTCTTAAAATGTCACCTTGTTTACAGGTCCTACCTATATACCCATGAAAAATACAATGCATAATTACTTTCTCTTTTAGATCTGCTTTCCTTTTCTTCATACCATTTGTCACCATCTAAAATAATTTATAATTTTATTATTAGCTCCTATATTCTTCCTCCATCATTGAACTTCAGAAACTTTTGTTCCTCAGCATCCCATATTCACAGCCTACACAGTGCCTAAACATGATCAATCCTATCAGAGGTGGCACTGGGGATCCCTGAAAGGGACCATATCCATATAGAAAATATTAAAATTAATATCTCGACAGAAAAATATAAATCGTAGCATTTCAAATATGTAAGTAATGCAAGTTTGTATGAAAATTAGTCATGTTATTTTCATCTATTCTGGTAGTCACCTCCGCCACATGGAACCAGGGAATCTTACACAAATTTCAGAATTTCTTCTTCTGGGATTTTCAGAGAAACCAGAATTGCAGCTTCTGATATTTGGGCTTTTCCTCTCTATGTACCTGATCACTGTGTTTGGAAACCTACTCATCATCCTGGCCGTCAGCTCAGACTCCCATCTCCACACGCCCATGTACTTCTTCCTCTCCAACCTCTCCTTAGTGGACATCTGTTTCACCTCCACCACCGTTCCAAAGATGCTGCTGAACATCCAGACACAGAGCAAAGTCGTCACCTATGAAGCCTGCATCACCCAGATGTATTTTTTCACACTTTTTGCAGTGTTAGATGTCTTTCTCCTGACTGTGATGGCCTATGACCGCTATGTGGCCATCTGTCACCCCCTGCACTACATAGTCATCATGAACCCCCGACTCTGTGGACTGCTGGTTCTGGTGTCCTGGATCATGTGTATCCTGAATTCCTTGTTACAAAGCTTAATGGCATTGCGACTGTCCTTCTGTACAAACTTGGAAATCCCACACTTTTTCTGTGAACTCAATCAGATGGTCCAACTTGCCTGTTCTGACACCTTTCTTAATAACATGGTGATGTATTTTGCAGCTCTCCTGCTTGGTGGTGGTCCTTTTGCTGGGATCCTTTATTCATATTCCAAGATTGTTTCATGCATACGTGGAATCTCATCAGCTCAGGGGAAGTATAAAGCATTTTCTTCCTGTGCATCTCACCTCTCGGTTGTCTCTTTATTTTATTGTACTATGCTAGGTGTGTACCTCAGCTCTGCTGCTACCCACAGCACACACTCAAGTGCCACAGCCTCGGTGATGTACACCGTGGTCACACCTATGCTAAATCCCTTCATCTACAGTCTGAGGAATAAAGACATCAAACAAGCTCTAAAAGCATTCTTTGTGAAGGAACCCACAAACAGGCCAATTGTCCTAAGACCGAAGAAGTGCCCATGATTGCAGAAGTCAAAGGCTCAGAATCAGGTAATGTAATTATTTTCAGACTATGAAGTAGGACTTGCTCTTTCTATATATTTCCTGGAATTTCTATTTCTTTAACCTCATCTGTTCTGTTCAATTTATGTAACTCAATTAATTCATCTCTCTCCGATACCCAACGGCTTTCCCCATTGTTATTTTCCTACTTTCCCAAATTTATTAACCATGGATCAGAAATATTTGGAAATTCTCATTTACCTAATGAGAAAACATAGATTGTTTTAGAAATAATTTTTCTCAAACTGCATATGTAGTACTAAATAATTCTTTTTGTTTTCCTAAAAGAATTGTCATGAGCAGTAGTACTCAAATGGGGAAGAAAAAAAAAACTATACTTGATGACCAAGGCAATTTATATAATTTTATAAGAGAGGAAACTCTGAGACCACTGTTTTTCACTTTTATGCCTGACATTCCTTTGTATATCACT
Source organism: Pteropus medius (assembly GCF_902729225.1). NCBI lineage: Eukaryota > Metazoa > Chordata > Mammalia > Chiroptera > Pteropodidae > Pteropus > Pteropus medius. Next base: position 10,602 of record NW_024349140.1, on the reverse strand, counting down.
ATCTTAACTGCGAATGTAGACTATAACATACTAGTGTGTTTTGTAGATGGTTACTGGGTTTTATTCTCCTCATGAGGATTCTGTTCTCCTTTAGCTTGGAGACTACAATGACATTGGCAAAATGATTATCAAATACATGTCTCCAAGAAGAGTCTTCACTGAAAGGTAAATTTTAATAAATAGATTAACCTAATACCACCTTAAAATCACAGATGATTTCAATATGATGAAGCAAAATTTTAAATCACACATTGTACTACTATATTATTCTTCATGCTATACTTCTATTCACTGGTATATGGAGGAATGGTGCCCATGTGTAAATGGGGTTTATATACATGGTTAAAGATTGGTTCATGTTTTTCTATATTTTATTGAATTATCTTTATGTTTCTGCTTGAAATCTTTCCATGCTGCATATAACATGACTTTTCATTACTGTAAAAAAAAAAATGAATTTCCTCTTCTAAATTTTCCACTAGCACAGAAGGGATGGTGAACAATTGTCATCAGTATCGCCCATTATTTATCTCCATTATACTCAGGGTTTTATTCATCTTTTATGATCAAAGAATGACTCAAGAGAGAGCTTGCATTCCTGTCCAGTCATGTGAATTGGTCACCAGTTTTCTTACACACACATGTATCCTTTCATCCTCTCCTGGTTACCTGGAAATGAACACCAAAGAGTTTTAAATACAATTGTCTGAAATAAACTGAAATAACACAGTAACCATGAATGCTGTCTTCAAAAATGAGAACGGATGCCAACAATAATCTGTAGCAGATTATTATAATTATCCTCACTTCTGTTCACTCTGATTATTGTATCAGTTAGCTATTGCTGCATAACAAACTATCCTAAAAGCAAACTATTTAATGTAATGCCTTTATTACCGAGTGAGATTATATGAAGGAGAGTTGTTCTGAACTCTGCTGGTCTCTTTATAAATCTATAGTCAGCTGTGAGTCTCTACATGTGTTTCTAAGGCTCACTCATGATGTTGTGTGTGGCCATGGTACACTTCTCCCTTGAAGCAATATCACTTTACTCTATTTCCCTATCTAGTTTTATCTTCTATTTAAAAAAAAAAAAAAGAATACCAAATGTGAATTGTTTTAACTTACTTCTACTGTTTCTATATCTGTTTATGATACTTCACTTTTTTCCCAGGTAGAAGAGATATCTCCTACTATTTCTCAGTATGAATCAGCTACTTGTGCTCTAGGTCTTACTCTGATCCATGCACTGCTAGCTTTTTCCTTCTAAGTAATTTATTGGAGTATAATTACACAATACAAACTGCATATAATGAAAATGTACAATTTGATGAATAAAAGGAGCTATACAAAAATTTCAGTCTATACCTCATGTTTGCATTTGTGTATAAGTCAAGAAAGTATAAAATAAACTTTAATGCTTTTTAATGTATTATTAAACATTTAATATACTTGACCTTCAATTTCCTTATCTCTGAAGGTAATGTAAGATGGTAAATATGACTTCAGACAAGTGTCACGAGAATTAAATTAAATGTGTATGCATATTTTGTTGTCCGAAGAAAATGTTCAAAAGTAAAGTTGTGTGTATGTATACTTGTGTTTAATTATATATTTTTTTCTTTCAAATAAAAATACTCAAATATGTTGCGGTTCCTGTGAATTGGGTAGGAGAGAATGAACACAAAAGACATACAGACACAGACAGGGTAAAAGACTGCATCCCCGAGAGCTGTCAGCGTTTTATTTTTAAAGGCTGACATTTGGCTCATGTCCTTTCCCACATCCTTATCTGATCCTAACCTGCCCATTTATGTTCCCTCCCTCAGTACTGAATATCCTTGTTCCTCTGAGAACTTGTTCTGCTTGTTCCAGAGGAAGGTCAGTGCATGCAACTGACTCTTCAGCCCCTTCCTGTGTGCAGGGTGGGGGTGCTTGGGCTTGTGTGCAACGCCTAAGGCAAATACTCAAGATAAGCATAGTCCAAGTTCTCAGGAGTGGCGGTGTCCGGCTCACTCCCTTTGGCCGATGTTTCCATGCGTGCCAAGTTCTTCCCAGCAGATGTATCCATGCTTGCCAGGGAACAAGGATTCTCAGCACTTTAACTCCATCATTAACTCCTTCATAAATCCGTATATGTACACAAACACGGACTCACTTAAAGTTTCATTCTTTATGTTGAAAGGAAACGACAGAAAGTTGAAGAGGACAGAGTGAAAAGAATGAATGTTTGAATTAACATGAAATTAAAAGATGTAGAAATTTAGACACAAAGATTTAATGTAAATGGTAGGCAAAAATTTAAATGATAAATTACTTTTACTATCTCAATGCTGCATCAAATCTGAAGCATGTTTACATTTATACAATGACAAATTCTCTACCAGCTAAAGCTGAATATCTCCAAACCGATTATAAATTTGTTCTACTTAATTAGGGTGAAATTAGAACACAAAATGCCTTTACCTAGGGGAGGCTAAATGATGAACTGAGACATTGAATCTCAGTTTCCTGAATAAAATTTTGTTGGATAAATGGTACTAGACTTATAAGGAGTAGGGGGCAGGTAATTTCACAAGTTATATGAATGTCTAACTACTCTGCTCTACCCCTGAAACTAATATAATATTGGATGTCGACTATAGTTGAAAAATGTTTTAATGTTTGCATTCAATTTTTAATGCTAATGTAAAATTATCACACTAGCAATTTAAAACAAGCACTTATATGCTCTTATAATTCCTGAGGTCAGAAGCAGGAAATGGGTCTCGTTTTGGCTAAAATCAAAATGTTTACAGGGCTCAGTTTCTTCTGGAGGCCACAAGGAAGAAGCTATTTACTTTTCTATTCCAAGCTTAGATTATAGTGCAAAAAAACCTAAACATATTTCTTATAATTAACAAATATTTCATAGTGAGGGACTAAATGACAGCTCTTAACTTGTGATATAAGTATGAAATTCCAAATTGTCTTGGCAAATGTGTTATGAAACCCAGTGTGTAAACCGAAAGTTTATACCAAAAGAATTCAGTTCTTCCCCTTGTTGAAAAGAAAAATAACAATTTTCTACAGATGTCAAGGGTTTTGTCTCTACCACAAGTCAGTATTTTGAAGATTCGAGGTTTCTAATCCATACTGAATTCTCAGTCTTAAATTTGAAAAACATTTTAAATCAGGGTTAGAATAAGGTGCTAGGAGGCTAGTCCTCTGGAAGCCAACAGACTTCATGAGGAAGAACTAATAAATACTCGATTCACTTGACTTCTAAGCTGGTCTTCTGAGAATGCAGAACCTCCAGGAAAACTTCCCCTTCTATCCAGACCCACAGGGAAATCATAAGCTTAGAGGTTGGAGTAGCAAGATGAAAATGTGCCTAATGAGCAGACATGGGGAGCTGTAAATAACTCCTCATCTCCAGTCCCTCAGCGTGTGAGACCTTGGGCTGGATGAAACCAGGTTGTTGCTTTGGGAGTCCCAAGTTTATCTAGGAGACCAATGCTTGACCATTTCCTATTGTCTTGTCTGGGGAGAGCACTTCAGTCTCCATCATCAGCCACCCAGGAGGTTAGACTTTCACACGGAGACCTTCCCCTCAGGGTTACCAGTCAGGTAAGTCTGAGAGTCCTATAGGTACAGCAGGAAAGAGTCAGAAAGACTCAAAGTCAAGCATATTTACATGAGGTCACTTGACAACCATCAGCCTAGCCCATAGCCTAGAGATCTCTATGATTGTTTGCTTGTCTGATTAACTACTTCATTATTTGTTCATGATGCTACAAAGAGAAGTGAACATTGAACTCAGCAACACATGGGTAATTGCTGACAATTAAGTGATGGAAGCCCAATTAGAGATGGCAATATTGACAATCTGTTTTCACATTTGTTATTCCTTATTTTTCTTTTCAGCCCTTTTTGATTACATTTATTTCTAAAAGTTGCATCATCTTATACTGTCCTCTGGAAAAAATTCTTTTTTATATTTGACTAAAGATCACTTTACCTTCAATAAGCATATTTGAATCCATATATTTCTATATAAGAAGAAATTATAACTTAGATACCGCTTTCTCCCCAATTTTCAAAGCCTTCTATCATATTCTTTCATTTTCAAGTCTTTGGAATTTTTTGTGAAAGGACAAATTTAACCTGGAATTAGTGATCATGTTGATATTTTTAAGTTATTATTTTATGTCTCATATAAATTAATTTGATTCTCACTTAATTTTGTTTCATACAATTACTTTGTAACCACTATACTTAACCTAATTCCACTCCTACTGATGATCTTTATTCCATAAGTTCTTCGTTACTTTAAAAACTTCTCTTCCTATGTTACGCACATATATTCACATGCTTTTATACAAATGTATGAATAGCATCCTGTGCCTATCAGAAATGCTCTGTATGTGTTAGTGCAGTTTTTTTCTGTCTCCATTCTTCCTTCTTACTCACTAATACCTCGTGATCTTCCCTCTAATCAACAAGTACGAGGCCATGCCATCGTTTTTATGTCTACATAATATTTCATGGTGTGGCTATGCTATACACACTTTGAAAGCCTTACATATACTTTCTCAGTACCTTGCTCTTATAACAATAATACAAAAATATTTTGAGATTATTATGTTAGAACTCTGGTTCTCCACCAGAGGCGATGTTGCTCCCTCAGGGGACATTGAGCAATGTTCAGAGGCATTTTTGGCTGTCACATGAGAGGTGTCAGTAGAGTCCAGGGATGCTCCAAATTATCCTACAATGCACAGGAGCCCCCACCACAGACAATGATCTGGTCCAGAATATCAATAGTGCCGAGACTGAGAAACCATGAGTTAAAGAATATATGTACTTTTAATATTTATAGCTGTCAAGATAGTTTTCCCAATGTTGTAACACTTTACAATTCCTGCAGAAAAATTAAAGTACCCCTTTGCAATGTGTTTAAAAGTTTCAACCCCAATCAATGTGACAGCTCCTTAAATTTTTTTCCAGGCTGATGGGTGTCAAAGAAATTTTTTGTTGTTTTCTGAACTATTTCCAAGTTCAATCAAAGATTCATATATTTCCTTTCCTTTTTAAGCATTATTACATGCCCACATATTATATGCTCGTTCTTCTTTTATTATCAGCCTTTCAAATGATTTTTAAATATTATGATTTTTCAATTAAATTTTGGGAGATGTTTTGGCCATAAAAGTGTTTTAAATTTTATCTAGTTAAAAATGTCTCTCTTTTCACTTTTGATTAAAATGGTTTGGCTCACCTGAAGATATTAATATATAGTCTTCCATCTGTTCACCTAAAAAGTATTGGCTGCTCTTACACTGAGAAGGTAATCCCTCTGATTATTTGTAGTGTGACAGAGATAGGGGATCGACTTCATTTTCTTCCAGGTCAATATTTATTTTGCCAGCTGTTATTCAACAGTCTTTTTGAATATATTAAAATGCACTCTTACCGTGTGTTAAATGTACTTATATACTGAGACCTAATTGCTGGTTCATTTAACAAATAATAACTGAGCATCTGCTGTGTGCCATAATTTCTAGGAACATTATATATTATCTTCTATATCTATGCCTTTGCCAACTTAATTACTAACCCATGTTGATATCATTCAATTATTGCTCTTTCATATTTTGTTTCCATTTGTTTTCTTTTTTAATCTTATCTTATTATTAGTTTCAGGTATACAGTACCTTGGTTAGAGCAATCAGACGATCCCCCTGATTGCTCTTTTTCTCTTCTGGCTCTACACCTAGCCATTACATTACTGCTGACTACATCCCCTATGCCATGCTCCCCGTCCCCATGACCAGCTATCAACTACGAATTTGTACTTCTTTAACCCTTCACCCCTTTCTCCCAGCCTCCAACCCCCTTCCTCTCTTACTATCATCAGATTGTCCTATATATTTGTGAGTCCGTTTTTGATTAGTTTGTTCTTTTTGTTCCTTAGATTCCGCATATAAGTGAAATCATATGGTATTTATCTTTCTCTCTCTGACTTATTTCACTCAGCATAATAACCTCTGTTTCCATTAGTTTTTGATACTCTGCGCAGTTTTCTTTAACATAGTTGCTTTGAAATCACTCTCTTTAGTCTGGTTTCATTCTTCCTGCCATTCATTTTATTTCGTAACTTCACCTTTACTTAAATGTGTTTCCATCTAAATGCACATATATTCACATACATTTATGAAAATACAAAGGTGAACAAAACAAGTGAAGCCCTACTTGTTTGGGTCTTGCACTATGATGGTGAAGTCAGACTGCAATGAAATAAATGTTTACATGACATTATGTGCTCAGGCTTAACTCGTATGAAGAAAGTTCCTCAGTGTAAAAGGATGAAATTGTCAGATGTATGCAGGACTTATAGAGTGTGGCCTGGGGAGGCCTTGCATGTTTGATGAAGGACAGAACCAGAATTAGACTTGCCCACTGGATTTGTCTAAAATAAGATCAAGACCCAAAGTCTAAGAAAAACAAAGAAAAAATGCCTCAAAGGAGCACTGACAAAGGACTTTGCCTCATCTATTACCCACCACATAAAAACCAACTGGTCAAATAAATACAGAATAGGCACAGGAAAAACCAGTCTTCTATTGCTTGATATTAAAAACATCCAAACTTTGTTGGTTTTTTGTATATTTCCTTTTGTGAATCATTGGCTTGTTTATGTATTTATTTATTCGTCAGTTTTCACTTGGGGTATTCAATCTGTAAGGTGTTTCAAACCATATGTTTATCACCACTTTTGTCTTTTGGACAAAGTTATTATTTTTTTCTCCTTTATTATTTTGCTTGGCTTCAAGGGTGTGTAATCAGGGTTGGAATGCTTCCAGAATTCAATGAAAATTTTTCTTCCTCATCATCTCAGGGACCACCTGAGCTTACTAGATCTTTTTTCTTCTTCAAGTCTATTTTATTCTTCTCTCTCCCTCTATGTTTATTTAACATGTTGCTTATGTTTCTTTAAATGTCTCTTTTTAAAAAGCGCAGAAAAGAGACTTACCAATAGGGAACCCCAAGTGTATTTATCCATGGAAGGCTTACAATAGGAATACTTCATTTCAATTCTTTTTGGAAAAGGTGCTTGATCTGAACAGCTTGAGTTGCATCTACACATAGCCTAAATAGTGTAGGAGGGATGACAGGAAACAACACAGATGAGGAGGCCATGGTGTGCTGTATTGTGTGTGAACATTTATGTATGTGTGTCTTGTGAACTGAAAGCAGTTCTCAGAGCAGAGGTACCAGGACTCTTATATTCCAAGGTGACTTATAATAGATCAGCCATAACTCTATCAAGGGAAGATACCGAAGAGGAGATCCTTTTCAATTCTGAGATGCCTTCACAACCACATTAATAAAGCGCAAGATTTACATAGCGTGGATGAGAGATTCTCTGTGACTTGAAGTTTCAACAGCAACAGGCAAGCCACCTGTTCTTCAACATTCTGACATCAGCTCTCATCATGCTCTGCCTTACTCATTAACACACTGACTCATTTTGAGCCTTGATTTTCTAAGACAATCATCTTTCTTAGGGCCTTGCACTGGCAGTTCCTTCTGCCAGGCAAACACTTCCCAAGATAAAATCGTGTTTCCCACTTAGTCTCTTTGAGATGTCTGTTAAAGGGTCACCTTGTTGGCAGGTCTTGGCTTAACTCTATAAAAATAACACCCTCTATCCACTCTCTCTGTTATATGTGATTTCTTTTTCTATAGCATCTGCACCATTGGTATATTATATTATTTTTTATTTGATTATATTCTTTCTCCATCTTTAGATTGTAGAGACTTGTTTTTCAGCATCCTATACTCTGAACAGTACCTGGACCATGGTCTATATTTAATATATATTCCTCAAATGCATAAAAGATATTCTCAATAAAACAGCAATATACATTATGTTTGAAGAACAGGTTGATGGTAGAGAAGGAAATTCTAATGATAAATGGCACTGGAGATGTGTTAATGGGGACTAGGTCACACACCAAATGGGGAAATTATTTTCTTGATTCTAAAATATGAATGCAGCATTTATCCTTGGTTACTGATGCTTGTTTATGTGAAATTTATTTATTTATTTCTATTTTCTGGTAGTCACTTCGAACACATGGAACTAGGGAATGATACACGAAAATCAGAATTTCTTCTTCTGGAATTGTCCAAGGAACCAAAACTGCAGCCCCTCATATTTAGGCTTTTCCTCTCCATGTACCTGATCACTGTGTTTGGAAACCTGCTCATCATCCTGCCATCAGCTCAGATCCCCACCTCCACACACCCATGTACTTCTTCCTCTCCAACCTGTCCTTGATAGACGTCTGTTTCACCTCCACCACCGTTCCAAAGATGCTGGTGAACATTCAAACACAGACCAAAGTGATAGCCTATGACAGCTGCATCACACAGATGTATTTTTATATACTCTTTGCGGTACTGGATAACTTTATTCTGACCATGATGGCCTATGACCGCTTTGTGGCCATCTGTCACCCCCTGCACTACACAGTCATCATGAACCCCCAGCTCTGTGGACTGTTGATTCCAGTGTCCTGGATCATGAGTGTCCTGAATTCCTTGTTAGAGAACTTAATGGCTTTGCAACTGTCCTTCTATACAGACTTGGAAATCCCCTCATTTTTCTGTGAACTCAGTTAAATGGTATGACTTGCCTGTTCTGACACCTTTCTTAATAATGTGATGTATCTTTCAGCTGGGATGTTGGCTGTTGTTCCTTTTGCTGGTATCCTTTATTCTTACTCTAAGATAGCGTCCTCCATACAGAGAATGTCATCAGCCAGGGGAAGTATAAAGCATTTTCCACCTGTACATCTCACCTCTCAGTTGTCTCCTTATTTTATTGTACAAGCTTAGGAGTGTACTTCAGCTCTGCCGCTACCCACTGTTCACACTCAAGTGCCACAGCCTCTGTGATGTACACTGGGGTCACACCCATGCTGAACCCCTTCATCTATAGTCTGAGGAACAAAGACATAAAGGGGGCTCTGAAAAGATTCCTTGGCAGGTAAGCTTTTCAAGGGCCAACTGTACTAGGCCAAAGAAGTGCCCATGAATTCATGATTCAAACCCTCAGGACCAAAAACTCTGACACAAATTAATCTAATCTTTGGACCATAAATATTTGAAAATTCTCATTTATCTCATGTGTTAACATGAATTTCTTAGCATAATTTATTCTTTTGACATATATCATCCCAAGTAATTTTTCTGTTGTTTTTCCAAAAGAAGTCATCAATTGTACTGCTCCTATAGACAAAACCACACTTGGCTACTAAGGTCATTTGTATAATTCTATTGTAAAGGAAAAACCTAAGACCATAGTTTCACTTATATATTCATTATTATTTTCTATAGCACTACCTTCACTGCTCTTTCTGATAATGTAGACTTTAACATGCTAGTATGTTTTATAGCTGGTCTCTTGGTTGTATACTCTTCATTCTCTTATTCAGCTATGTGTCTACATGCCTACCATAATCACCAGAAAAAAACTGACTATCAAATACATGTTTCTAAGAAAAGTCTACACAGAAATATAAATGTTAATAAATAGACTGACCTAATATGCGTAGAGTCAGAGATGACTTTAAATATGATGAAGCAAAAATAGTCATACATCGTATTACTATGCAAAAATAGTTTCATGCTGCACATCTACTCACTGAAGTGTAGAATACGATGTCCATGTGTAAGGGTCCTTATTTACTGGGGTGAAGAAATACTTTGAGTGTTTTATGTGTTTATTTTTTACTTAACTACTTTTCTGTTTCTGCTTTAAAACTTCCAGCATGCCGCCTACAAATATGGCTGCTTCTAGTACTCTAAATTAAATATCTCCATTTTTCTAATTTTTTTCATAACTACCAAAGGGGGAGTGAATAAACAATATTAATATCATCCATTATATATATCCCCTTTCTACTCAGGAATATCTTCAATCTTCATGATCAAAGGATGAATCATACAAGAGTTAAAATCCTGTCTACGGCCATGCCACCCTGAACAAGTCCGATCCCATATGATCTCAGAAGCTAAGCAGGATCGGGCCTGGTTAGTACCTAGATGGGAGACCACCTAAGAAGACCAGGTGCTGTAGGTGTAAAAATTAAAAATAAGGGATTGTAAGCTGACAAGGTCCTTGCAATCTGTGAGGTCAAGCAAGGGTTGCCTCACCTAAAAATAAATAAATAAATAAAAACAAAAATAAAAAGTAATATAAATAAAATAAAATCCTGCCCAGTCATGTGAATAAGGATCACAAATTATCCTGCACCAACATGCATGTCCTTCTACTCTCTCCTGAATCCCTAGAAGGGAACTTCAATGGAGCCACTTTTATACAGTTATCTGAAATAAATTTGACAACTGTGAATGCTGTGCTCAAATATCAGTACAAATGCCAAAAGTAAGAAGTAGCAGATTTTTATAATTTCCCTCAGTTCTGTTCGCTTTGACTATTGTATCAGTTAGCTATCGCTGTATAATGAGCTACCATAAAAGCAAATGGTTTAATATAATTCCTTTATTTTCTAATCGGTTTCTATAGTGGGAAAGTGTTCTTTTCTCTGC
>NW_024349139.1:0-626 GCF_902729225.1 Pteropus medius | reverse complement strand
GGGTGAGGGGGAGAGGCTCCAGCCACACACGCCACGAAGGTGCAGCTAGAGGAACTGGTCTGAGCCAGGCTGGGAAGGGCCTTGAGTACCACTAGCTCTGGGGAACCCTGGCCTGATGGATTCACTGCTCTGTACCTTAGTTCCTTGTCTGCAAGATGGGCACAAAAACTAGAATCTTCTTTATGGGGTTTCTCTGAAGATTCAAGGTACCGATGTCTGAAAACTCTTAAAGTAAGCACTCAAAAGCATCTATTATTATGACTATTAAGTAAATGCTATAATTTTTCAGGCGACAAGAACCCCACCGCCCCGTCCCCATTGCACCTCTGCAAGGGCTCTATGCAGAGCAGGCTTAGTGCCTTTAGAAGCCCATGAAAGGGAAGGACGGGAGGAAGAGACAGGTTTCCATCACTATAATCGTCATTTTTAATGGCTGTGTAGTATTCCATCAAAGGGACGAAGCTCAGTTTACTTAACCCTTGCGATTCTTGGGGTATTTCCAAAATTTACAAATAACATCTTAGGAAACATGACTGTGTGTGTAGTTTTCTTTTTTTCTTTTTACAGTTGAGCTATTTCCTTAGTTTTTCTTTACTAGGATGAAATTACTGAGCCACAAGTCGTAA
>NW_024349138.1:0-414 GCF_902729225.1 Pteropus medius | reverse complement strand
CAGCCCGAAGACTGTCTTTTTCCCGTGCGCCAGGGCTGCCGTGAGAGGAGAAAGGATGTAGGATCCAGGCTCTGAGACTGCCAAGGTCAAGCCCGAGCCGTCCTTGCGGAGAAGCGCAACTTGTCCACCCCATCGCTTATTCCCGTGCACCTTATTCCATTAATTCAAGCAGAATAATGTGCCCACCGAGGGGCATGTTCCCCTTTAAAAGATAGAAATCTATTACCCTTAATCCTTTTCCTCCCTTATCCGTTCTCATAATTCATTCTGTCATCAAATTCTATGTATTATGTTTAAAAGAATCTGTCCACTCTAGGGGTTTGGAATATAAATGTCTCGGTGGACCAGGCAATTCACGTAAATAAGGCCGGCTAGCCAGCTAGTCAAAGATAGTAGGGAGGGGTGGGGCCTGTG
>NW_024349137.1:0-9641 GCF_902729225.1 Pteropus medius | reverse complement strand
CGCCCGGTGTCCACACTGCGGGGAGGTGGAGGTGCGAGGAGCGGCCTGTCTCCTGTGGTAGAGCAGGGGTCCAGGCAGGTTTCCTTGAAAATCCACCATATACATATATATGCATATAGATGAACATATATATGCATATATATGTATATGGTAGCTTTGGCAAAAAGCTCTCTGGTGACGTCCATTTCGAGCCAGAATCGCAGACTTCCGAGAAAAGGCTCACTTGCGGCAAATGCACAGCCTCCCGGGGCCTTGGGGCTCTGTGGGCGATGCTCGGTCATCTGCGGGTACTGGGGTAGCGAAGTTGGAGGAGCACTCACTGACACTTTGAGCTCCTAGAGGTACAAACTACGTCTCATTCGTCTCTGTGTCCTCTTGCAGGGTTCACGGCCACCCACAGACAGCGTAGCCAGGGATGCTTTGGCCCCTCCGTCCATGGGGGCCGTCACCCTCTGGAAAGAGGTCAGCTGGGAGACACTGCAGACAGCTGTGGGTCTGAATTCGGCCTCCGTGCCTTAGGAGCTTTGCGATCAGCTCTTTGAGCCTTTCATTTCTTCATTTTGAATGCGTCCACGGGGACCATTACGACCATCCCAGGCAGAAAGGTGGGGGAGAGGGAGGTGTCTGCTTCCGTTCTCAAGTCTGATTTCCACTGAGGAAAGCGGGAAGGAGCCGAGGCCTTAGGAAGGAGCCCCGGGGCCTCTGGGATGAAAAGAGATCATGCTGAATTGTGGCTCTGGAACGCCCGGTGTCCACACTGGGGGGAGGTGGAGGTGCGAGGAGCGGCCTGTCTTCTGTGGTAGAGCAGGGGTCCACGCAGGTTTCCTTCGAAAATCCACCATATACATATATATGCATATAGATGAACATATATATGCATATATATGTATATGGTAGCTTTGGCAAAAGCTCTCTGGTGACGTCCATTTCGAGCCAGAATCGCAGACTTCCGAGAAAAGGCTCACTTGCGGCAAATGCACAGCCCTCCCGGGGCCTTGGGGCTCTGTGGGCGATGCTCGGTCATCTGCGGGTACTGGGGTAGCGAAGTTGGAGGAGCACTCACTGACACTTTGAGCTCCTAGAGGTACAAACTACGTCATTCGTCTCTGTATCCTCTTGCAGGGTTCACGGCCACCCACAGACAGCGTAGCCAGGGATGCTTTGGGCCCTCCGTCCATGGGGGCCGTCACCCGCTGGAAAGAGGTCAGCTGGGAGACACTGCAGACAGCTGGAGGTCTGGTCTGCCTCCGTGCCTTAGGAGCTTTGCGATCAGCTCTCTGAGCCTTTCATTTCTTCATTTTGAATGCGTCCACGGGGACCATCACGACCATCCCAGACAGAAAGGTGAGGGAGATGGAGGTGTCTGCTTCCGTCCTGAAGTCTGATTTCCACTGCGGAAAGCGGGAAGGAGCCGAGGCCTTAGGAAGGAGCACCGGGGCCTGTGGGATAAAAAGAGATCGTGCTGAATTGTGGCTCTGGAACGCCCGGTGTCCACACTGCGGGGAGGTGGAGGTGCGAGGAGCGGCCTGTCTTCTGTGGTAGAGCAGGGGTCCACGCAGGTTTCCTTCGAAAATCCACCATATACATATATATGCATATAGATGAACATATATATGCATATATATGTATATGGTAGCTTTGGCAAAAAGCTCTCTGGTGACGTCCATTTTGAGCCAGAATCGCAGACTTCAGAGAAAAGGCTCACTTGCGGCAAATGCACTGCCCTCCCGGGGCCTTGGGGCTCTGTGGGCCATGCCCGGTCATCTGCGGGTACTGGGGTGGCGAAGTTGGAGGAGCACTCACTGACACTTTGAGCTCCTAGAGGTACAAACTACGTCTCATTCGTCTCTGTATCCTCTTGCAGGGTTCAGGGCCAACCACAGACAGCGTACCCAGGGATGCTTTGGCCCCTCCGTCCATGGCGGCCGTCACCCGCTGGAAAGAGGTGAGTTGGGAGACACTGCAGACAGCTGTGGGTCTGAATTCGGCCTCCGGGCCTTAGGAGCTTTGCGATCAGCTCTCCTAGCCTTTCATTTCTTCATTTTGAATGCGTCCACGGGGACCATCACGACCATCCCAGGCAGAAAGGTGAGGGAGAGGGAGGTGTCTGCTTCCGTCCTGAAGTCTGATTTCCACTGCGGAAAGCGGGAAGGAGCCGAGGCCTTAGGAAGGAGCCCCGGGGCCTGTGGGATGAAAAAAGATCATGCTGAATTGTGGCTCTGGAACGCCCGGTGTCCACACTGCGGGGAGGTGGAGCTGCTAGGAGCGGCCTGTCTGATCTCAAATGTCTAAGGAAAACACAGCCTTTTGTTATAAAAATCACCATATATATATAAATACATATATAGAAAGAGAGAGAGAAATCCATAGATACATAGATAGATAGATAGATAGTTAGATAGATAGATGGATAGATAGATAGATATAGAGATATCTATAGATACAGATAAAGATATAGATATAGATATATCAAGGGGAGCTCTGGCAAAAAGCACTCTACAGACGTGCATTTTGAGCCAGAATCGCAGATTTCCGAGAAAAGGCTCACTTGCGGCCAATGCACAGAGCTCCCGGGGCCTTGGGCTCTGTGGGCGTCTTTCGTCATCTGCTTGTACTGGGGTACCGAAGTTGGAGGAGCACTCACTGACACTTTGAGCTCCTAGAGGTACAAACTACATCTCATTCGTCTCTGTATCCTCTTGCAGGGTTCAGGGCCACCACAGACAGCTACCCAGGGATGCTTTGGCCCCTCCGTCCATGGGGGCCGTCACCCGCTGGAAAGAGTTCAGCTGGGAGACACTGCAGACAGCTGTGGGTCTGAATTCGGCCTCCGTGCCTTAGGAGCTTTGTGATCAGCTCTCTGAGCCTTTCATTTCTTCATTTTGAATGCGTCCACGGGGACCATGACGACCATCCCAGGCAGAAAGGTGAGGGCGAGGGAGGTGTCTGCTTCCGTCCTGAAGTCTGATTTCCACTGCGGAAAGCGGGAAGGAGCCGAGGCCTTAGGAAGGAGCCCCGGGGCCTGTGGGATGAAATGAGATCGTGCTGAATTGTGGCTCTGGAACGCCCGGTGTCCACACTGCGGGGAGGTGGAGGTGCGAGGAGCGGCCTGTCTTCTGTGGTAGAGCAGGGTCCACGCAGGTTTCCTTCGAAAATCCACCATATACATATATATGCATAGAGATGAACATATATATGCATATATATGTATATGGTAGCTTTGGCAAAAAGCTCTCTGGTGACGTCCATTTCGAGACAGAATCGCAGACTTCCGAGAAAAGGCTCATTTGTGGCAAATGCACAGCCCTCCCGGGGCCTTGGGGCTCTGTGGGCGATGCTCGGTCATCTGCGGGTACTGGGGTACCGAAGTTGGAGGAGCACTCACTGACACTTTGAGCTCCTAGAGGTCCAAACTACGTCTCATTCGTCTCTGTATGCTCTTGCAGGGTTCAGGGCCACCCACAGACAGCGTACCTAGGGATGCTTTGGCCCCTGCGTCCATGGCGGCCGTCACCCGCTGGAAAGAGTTCAGTTGGGAGACACTGCAGACAGCTGTGGGTCTGAATTCGGCCTCCGTGCCTTAGGAGCTTTGCGATCAGCTCTTTCAGCCTTTCATTTCTTCATTTTGAATGCGTCCGCGGGGACCATTACGACCATCCCAGGCTGAAAGGTGAGGGAGAGGGAGGTGTCTGCTTCCGTCCTGAAGTCTGATTTCCACTGCGGAAAGCGGGAAGGAGCTGAGGCCTGAGGAGGGATCCCCGGGGCCTCTGGGCGAAAAAGAGATCGCTGAATTGTGGGTTTCAGCCGCCCGGTGTCCACACACTATGGAGGTGGAGGCAAGCGAGAGTACCATTGTTCCTCTGTAATGAGGTTTCCTTCGGTAATTCATATACATATATGCATATAGAGAATATATATATGCATATATGTATATGGTAGCTGGCAAAAGCTCTCTAAGAAATGTCCATTTTCAGCCAGAATCGCGAGACTTCGTAGAAAGGGCCCACGGCGGCAATGCACACAGCCCCTCCCGGGCCTGGGGGCTCTGGGTGGGCGATGCTCATATCTGCGGCACTGGGTACCGAAGTTGAGGAGCACTGACCACTTTGAGCTCCTAGAGGCCAAACTACGTCTCATATCTGCCCCTGTATCCCCTGCAGGGTTCAGCTCACCCACAGACAGCTGCCAC
This sequence comes from Pteropus medius, assembly GCF_902729225.1. Lineage (NCBI taxonomy): Eukaryota > Metazoa > Chordata > Mammalia > Chiroptera > Pteropodidae > Pteropus > Pteropus medius. The sequence continues at coordinate 5,452 of NW_024349137.1, read as the reverse complement.
TCCAGGGATGCGCTTGGCCCCTCCGGCCCATGGCGGCCACACCCGCTGGGAAAGAGGTGAGCTGGGAGACACCGCAGACAGCTGTGGGGCTGAATTCGGCCTCCGTGCCTTAGAGCTTTGCGATCAGCTCTCTGAGCCTTTCATTTCTTCATTTTGAATGCGTCCACGGGGACCATCACGACCATCCCAGGCAGAAAGGTGAGGGCGAGGGAGGTGTCTGCTTCCGTCCTGAAGTCTGATTTCCACTGCGGAAAGCGGGAAGGAGCCGAGGCCTTAGGAAGGAGCCCCTGGGCCTCTGGGATGAAAAGAGATCATGCTGAATTGTGGCTCTGGAACGCCCGGTGTCCACACTGCGGGGAGGTGGAGGTGCTAGGAGTGGCCTGTCTGATCTCAAATGTCTAAGGAAAACACAGCCTTTTGTTATAAAAATCACCATATATATATAAATATATATATAGAAAGAGAGAGAGAAATCCATAGATACATAGATAGATAGATAGATAGATAGATATTAGTTAGATAGATAGATGGATAGATAGATAGATATAGAGATATCTATAGATATAAGATAAAAGATATGATATAGATATATCTAGTGGGGAGCTGGCAAGTTCTGGCTACAGCTGTGCATTTGAGCCAGAATCGCAGACTTCCGAGAAAAGGCTCACTTGTGGCAAATGCACAGCCCTCCCGGGGCCTTGGGGCTCTGTGGGCCATGCCCGGTCATCTGCGGGTACTGGGGTGGCGAAGTTGGAGGAGCACTCACTGACAATTTGAGCTCCTAGAGGTACAAACTACGTGTCATTCGTCTCTGCATCCTCTTGCAGGGGTCAGGGCCGCCCACAGACAGCGTACCCGGGGATGCTTTTGCCCTCCGTCATGGCGGCCGTCACCCGCTGGAAAGAGTTCAGTTGGGAGACACTGCAGACAGCTGTGGGTCTGAATTCGGCCTCCGTGCCTTAGGAGCTTTGCGATCAGCTCTCTGAGCCTTTCATTTCTTCATTTTGAATGCGTCCACGGGGACCATCACGACTATCCCAGGCAGAAAGGTGAGGGCGAGGGAGGTGTCTGCTTCCGTCCTGAAGTCTGATTTCCACTGCGGAAAGCGGGAAGGAGCCGAGGCCTTAGGAAGGAGCCCCGGGGCCTGTGGGATGAAAAGAGATCGTGCTGAATTGTGGCTCTGGCACGCCCGGTGTCCACACTGCGGGGAGGTGGAGGTGCGAGGAGCGGCCTGTCTTCTGTGGTAGAGCAGGGGTCCAGGCAGGTTTCCTTCGAAATCCACCATATACATATATATGCATATAGATGAACATATATATGCATATATATGTATATGGTAGCTTTGGCAAAAAGCTCTCTGGTGACGTCCATTTTGAGCCAGAATCGCAGACTTCCGAGAAAAGGCTCACTTGCGGCAAATGCACAGCCCTCCCGGGGCCTTGGGGCTCTGTGGGCGATGCTCGGTCATCTGCGGTACTGGGGTACCGAAGTTGGAGGAGCACTCACTGACACTTTGAGCTCCTAGAGGTACAAACTACGTCTCATTCGTCTCTGTATCCTCTTGCAGTGTTCAGGGTCACCCACAGACAGCGTACCCAGGGATGCTTTGGCCCCTCCGTCCATGGCGGCCGTCACCCGCTGGAAAGAGGTGAGTTGGGAGACACTGCAGACAGCTGTGGGTCTGAATTCGGCCTCCGTGCCTTAGGAGCTTTGCGATCAGCTCTTTGAGCCTTTCATTTCTTCATTTTGAATGCGTCCACGGGGACCATTACCACCATCCCAGGCAGAAAGGTGAGGGAGAGGGAGGTGTCTGCTTCCGTCCTGAAGTCTGATTTCCACTGCGGAAAGCGGGAAGGAGCCGAGGCCTTAGGAAGGAGCCCCGGGGCCTCTGGGATGAAAAGAGATCATGCTGAATTGTGGCTCTGGAACGCCCGGTGTCCACACTGCGGGGAGGTGGAGGTGCTAGGAGCGGCCTGTCTGATCTCAAATGTCTATGGAAAACACAGCCTTTTGTTATAAAAATCACCATATATATATAAATATATATATAGAAAGAGAGAGAGAAATCCATAGATACATAGATAGATAGATAGATAGATAGTTAGATAGACAGATGGATGGATAGATAGATATAGAGATATCTATAGATACAGATAAAGTTATAGATATAGATATATCTAGGGGAGCTCTGGCAAAAAGCACTCTACAGACGTGCATTTTGAGCCAGAATCGTAGACTCCGAGAAACGGCTCACTTGCGGCAAATGCACAGCCCTCCCCGGGCCTTGGGGCTCTTTTTGCGATGCTCGGTCATCTGCGGGTACCGGGGTACCGAAGTTGGAGGAGCACTCACTGACACTTTGAGCTCCTAGAGGGACAAACTACGTCTCATTCGTCTCTGTATCCTCTTGCAGGGTTCAGGGCCACCCACAGACAGCGTACCCAGGGATGCTTTGGCCCCTCCGTCCATGGCTGCCGTCACCCGCTGGAAAGAGGTGAGTTGGGAGACACTGCAGACAGCTGTGGGTCTGAATTCGGCCTCCGTGCCTTAGGAGCTTTGCGATCAGCTCTCTGAGCCTTTCATTTCTTCATTTTGAATGCGTCCACGGGGACCATTACGACCATCCCAGGCAGAAATGTGAGGGAGAGGGAGGTGTCCGCTTCCGTCCTGAAGTCTGATTTCCACTGCGGAAAGCGGGAGGGAGCGGAGGCCTTAGGAAGGAGCCCCGGGGCCTCTGGGATGAAAAGAGATCATGCTGAATTGTGGCTCTGGAACGCCCGGTGTCCACACTGCAGGGAGGTGGAGGTGCGAGGAGCGGCCTGTCTCCTGTGGTAGAGCAGGGTCCACGCAGGTTTCCTTCGAAAATCCACCATATACATATATATGCATATAGATGAACATATATATGCATATATATGTATATGGTAGCTTTGGCAAAAGGCTCTCTGGTGACGTCCATTTTGAGCCAGAATCGCAGACTTCCGAGAAAAGGCTCACTTGCGGCAAATGCACAGCCCTCCCGGGGCCTTGGGGCTCTGTGGGCGATGCTCGGTCATCTGCGGGTACTGGGGTAGCGAAGTTGGAGGAGCACTCACTGACACTTTGAGCTCCTAGAGGACAAACTACGTCTCATTCGTCTCTGTATCCTCTTGCAGGGTTCACGGCCACCCACAGACAGCGTAGCCAGGGATGCTTTGGCCCCTCCGTCCATGGGGGCCGTCACCAGCTGGAAAGAGGTCAGCTGGGAGACACTGCAGACAGCTGTGGGTCTGAATTCGTCCTCCGTGCCTTAGGAGCTTTGCGATCAGCTCTCTGAGCCTTTCATTTCTTCATTTTGAATGCGTCCACGGGGACCATTACGACCATCCCAGGCAGAAAGGTGAGGGAGAGGGAGGTGTCTGCTTCCGTCCTGAAGTGTGATTTCCACTGCGGAAAGCGGGAAGGAGCCGAGGCCTGAGGAAGGAGCCCCGGGGCCTCCGGGATAAAAAGAGATCATGCTGAATTGTGGCTCTGGAACGCCTGGTGTCCACACTGCGGGGAGGTGGAGGTGCTAGCAGCGGCCTGCCTGATCTCAAATGTCTAAGAAAACACAGCCTTTTGTTATAAAATCACCATATATATATAAATATATATATAGAAAGAGAGAGAGAAAATCATAGATACATAGATAGATAGATAGATAGATAGTTAGATAGACAGATGGATGGATAGATAGATATAGAGATGTCTATAGATACAGATAAAGATATAGATATAGATATATCTGAGGGAGCTCTGGCAAAAAGCACTCTACAGACGTGCATTTTGAGCCAGAATCGTAGACTTCGAGAAACGGCTCACTGGCGGCAAATGCACAGCCCTCCCGGGGCCTTGGGGCTCTGTTTGCGATGCTCGGTCATCTGCGGTTCCGGTACCGGCAACGTAAGTTGGAGGAGCACTCACTGGACACTTTGAGCTCCTAGAGGGACAAACTACGTCTCATTCGTCTCTGTATCCTCTTGCAGGGTTCAGGGCCACCACAGACAGCGTACCCAGGGATGCTTTGGCCCCTCCGTCCATGGCTGGCCGTCCCCCGCTGGGAAAGAGGTCAGCTGGGAGACACTGCAGACAGCTGTGGGTCTCACCCGGCTTCGTGCCTTAGGAGCTTTGCGATCAGCTCTGAGCCTTTCATTTCTTCATTTTGAATGTCCTCGGGGACCATCACGACCATCCCAGGCAGAAAGGTGAGGGCGAGGGAGGTGTCCGCTTCCGTCCTGAAGTCTGATTTCCACTGCTGAAAGCGGGAAGGAGCCAAGGCCTTAGGAAGGAGCCCCGGGGCCTCTGGGATGAAAAGAGATCATGCTGAATTGTGGCTCTGGAGCGCCCGGTGTCCACACTGCGGGGAGGTGGAGGTGCGAGGAGCGGCCTGTCTTCTGTGGTAGAGCAGGGGTCCAGGCAGGTTTCCTTTGAAAATCCACCATATACATATATATGCATATAGATGAACATATATATGCATATATATATATATGGTAGCTTTGGCAAAAAGCTCTCTGGTGACGTCCATTTCGAGCCAGAATCGCAGACTTCCGAGAAAAGGCTCACTGGCGGCAAATGCACAGCCCTCCCGGGGCCTTGGGGCTCTGTGGGCGATGCTCGGTCATCTGCGGGTACTGGGGTACTGAAGTTGGAGGAGCACTCACTGACACTTTGAGCTCCTAGAGGTACAAACTACGTCTCATTCGTCTCTGTATGCTCTTGCAGGGTTCAGGGCCACCCACAGACAGCGTAGCCAGGGATGCTTTGGCCCCTCCGTCCATGGGGGCCGTCACCCGCTGGAAAGAGGTCAGCTGGGAGACACTGCAGACAGCTGGGGTCTGAATTCGGCCTCCGTGCCTTAGGAGCTTTGCGATCAGCTCTCTGAGCCTTTCATTTCTTCATTTTGAATGCGTCCACGGGGACCTTTACGACCATCCCAGGCAGAAAGGTGAGGGAGAGGGAGGTGTCCGCTTCCGTCCTGAAGTGTGATTTCCACTGCGGAAAGCGGGAAGGAGCCGAGGCCTTAGGAAGGAGCCCCGGGGCCTCTGGGATGAAAAGAGATCATGCTGAATTGTGGCTCTGGAACGCCCGGTGTCCACACTGCGGGGAGGTGGAGGTGCTAGGAGCGGCCTGTCTGATCTCAAATGTCTAAGGAAAACACAGCCTTTTGTTATAAAAATCACCATATATATATAAATATATATAGAAAGAGAGAGAGAAATCCATAGATACATAGATAGATAGATAGATAGATAGATAGTTAGATAGATAGATGGATAGATAGATAGATATAGAGATATCTATAGATACAGATAAAGATATAGATATAGATATATCTAGGGGAGCTCTGGCAAAAAGCACTCTACAGACGTGCATTTTGAGCCAGAATCGCAGACTTCCGAGAAACGGCTCACTGCGGCAAATGCACAGCCCT
>NW_024349136.1:0-763 GCF_902729225.1 Pteropus medius | reverse complement strand
CCTCTGGCAGCCGCATTCTGCTCTCTGTCCCCGAGTTCGGCTGCCTTAGATTCCTCATATGAGTGGAATCGCGACTCTTCATGCTTCTTGTCTGGCTTATTTCCCTGAGCTCTAGGTTCCTCTGTGTTCTTGCCTACTATATAGTAAGATTTTTTTAAAGGCAGAATAATATTCCATTGTAGTATATCTCACGTTTTCTTATCCACACATCCATCGATGGACGTTTAAGTCGTTTTTTTCCTCTTGGCTATTGTGAATAATGCCGCAGTGAAGATAATAGTCCCCAGACATTTTCCTCAAGCGAGCATGGAACATTCTCCAAGACAGATCACGTATTAGGTCACAAAACAAGTCACCAAATTTAAGACGATTGAGCGCATAGTGTCTAAATGCATCTAGAAATAAACAGCAGATGGAATACTGGAAAAATTCACAAATGCGAGGAAATTAATCAATACGGTCTTAAACAACCAGTGGGTCAAAGAAGATATCAAAAGGGATTGTAGTAAATTTTTTGAGACAAATGAAAACAAAAACAGAATATGACAAAATGTATGAGATGCAGCAAAAGCAATACTAGGAACGACATTTATAACAGTAAATACCTATATTTAAAAAGATCTCAAATCCACCTCTAGGAAGTAGAAAAAGAGGAACAAATTAAGCCCAGAGTTAGCAAAAGGAGGGAAATGATAAACATTAGGGTAGAAATAAATGGATTAAAAGAACAACGGGAAAAATTAATGAAGCTATGGAAAAATAA
>NW_024349135.1:0-342 GCF_902729225.1 Pteropus medius | reverse complement strand
TTTCTGTCCCAAGGTGCTCAATGGGACCCTGAGAGCTTGTCAAACGTATTGACCCACTACCCGCAGAGGACTGAACAAGGCCACAAAGCCCCAGGGCCTGACAAGCCTGTGTATGTTCCGCAAGTGAGCAATTTCTCAAAAGTCTGTACTTTGCGCTCAAAATAGACGTGAACTGAGTGGTTAATGCCAGAGCTACCATACATATATGTGCATATATATGAATATATATGCACATATATATATGGTAGAATTTTAGGAAAAAGGCTGTGTTGCCTTCAGGTCTTTAGGGAAGGCAGGCCGCTTCAAGCACATCCGCCTTCCCGGATTGTGGACACAGGGGGT
>NW_024349134.1:0-436 GCF_902729225.1 Pteropus medius | reverse complement strand
GAGCCCAAGGCCCCGGGAGCGCTGTGCATTGGCCGCAAGTCAGCCTTTTCTCGGAAGTCTGCGATTCTGGCTCAAAATGCACGTCTGTAGAGTGCTTTTTGCCAGAGCTCCCCTAGATATATCTATATCTATATCTTTATCTGTATCTATAGATATGTCTATATCTATCTATCTATCCATGTATCTATATAACTATCTATCTATCTACCTATCTATCTATATATCTATCTATCTATGTATCTATCTATTTCACTTTCTCTTTCTATATATATATTTATATATATATGATGATTTTTATAACAAAAGGCTATGTTTTCCTTAGACATTTGAGATAAGTTAGGCCGCTCCTAGCACCTCCACCTCCCCGCAGTGTGGACACCGGGCGTTCCAGAGCCACAATTCAGCATGATCTCTTTTCATCCCAGAGGCCCCGGGG
>NW_024349133.1:0-443 GCF_902729225.1 Pteropus medius | reverse complement strand
GCAGACAGCTGTGGGTCTGAATTCGGCCTCCGTGCCTTAGGAGCTTTGCGATCAGCTCTTTGAGCCTTTCATTTCTTCATTTTGAATGCGTCCCCGGAGACCATTACGACCATCCCAGGCAGAAAGTTGAGGGAGAGGGAGGTGTCTGCTTCTGTTCTGAAGTCTGATTTCCACTGCGGAAAGCGTGAAGGAGCCGTGCCTGAGGAAGGAGCCGCGGGGCCTCCGGGATGAAAAGAGATCATGCTGAATTGTGGCTCTGGAACGCCCGGTATCCACACTGCGGGGAGGTGGAGATGCTAGGAGCGGCCTGTCTTCTGTGGTAGACCAGGGGTCCACGCAGCTTTCCTTCGAAAATCCACCATATACATATATATGCATATAGATGAATATATATATGCATATATATGTATATGGTAGCTTTGGCGAAAAGCTCTCTGGTGACG
>NW_024349132.1:0-320 GCF_902729225.1 Pteropus medius | reverse complement strand
TACGTCTCATTCGTCTCTGTATGCTCTTGCAGGTTTCAGGGCCACCCACAGACAGCGTACCCAGGGATGCTTTGGCCCCTGCGTCCATGGCGGCCGTCACCCCCTGGAAAGAGTTCCGTTGGGAGACACTGCAGACAGCTGTGGGTCTGATTCGGCCTCCGTGCCTTAGGAGCTTTGCGATCAGCTCTTTGCGCCTTTCATTTCTTCATTTTGAATGAGTCCACGGGGACCATTACGACCATCCCAGGCAGAAAGGTGAGGGAGAGGGAGGTGTCTGCTTCCGTCCTGAGTCTGATTTCCACTGCGGAAAGCGGGAAGGA
>NW_024349131.1:0-700 GCF_902729225.1 Pteropus medius | reverse complement strand
AACCAAAAGCAAGTTAGTTACCTGTACATCCAACTTCCTCTTATCATGAAAATGTAACTGGCATTTGGTGGCCATCCATCACTTAAAAAGAAAGAAAAATTATAATCACTAGGAGTCAGTCTGACAGATTGTCAGAAATTTTCAAATCAAGAAAACTCTTCTACGTAGATTTTTGACTGGGACATGACTCTGTAAGAGGCTGGTAAGCGCCAAGATTAGTTCACTCATTGATTCATTTATCCAAAAACATTAACATATATGTGCCAGAAAGTATTCTAGATGTTGGGGACACACAATAGAATATGTTCCAATTCTTGCCCTCATGGGCGTATATTCTAGTGGGGTAGACATATGATAAACTAATACTACATAAAGCAAAATCAGCTGGTGAAAAAACCAAATCATAGCATCAATTCAAATACTGCTGAGGTACTAGGAACTGGCATTTATCTTTCATAAATGCTTAGTATATCAACAAAAACTCTGGAAGTCTTCAGCTTTTACTGATGATTAATAACAAACCATTATCAGTCCATTACCCCCGAATGCAATGTAAACCTTTCTTTTTGGTGATGTTGAAAAGAGATTGATAGAAGCATATATTTACCTTAATTCTGGATCAGAAGCATTTTGTATTACATATTCATTTGCCATCGCCAAACACCCAAGAGGTAGATTTAATAATATTATCTGCCAGGTA
>NW_024349130.1:0-585 GCF_902729225.1 Pteropus medius | reverse complement strand
CTTCCTTTTAATCAGTTTAACCCAGGGATCACAGAAGCCTACTGCCTCAAAGAGAAGGGAGCTAACGAATAAGAGGAACGTTTCTAAAGAAACAGTGACTCCGGCAAGACAATAGGGGGTGCCGGCCACTGCGGGGGAAAAGGGAGGAGCCGGCCTGCAGGAGCAGCCCTGCGCCTGGCTCCAGCCCGCACGCGGCCGCCTGGGTTTCTGAAACGCTCACGCATAAGCCTCCTAGGCCTTCACGACGGCCGACCAACTCCATGCAAGGCTAAAACGACAAAGTCCATATAGAACAAACCAGAAAAGTCTGTGGACTTCACGGGTGCCCAGTTTGAAAAGTTTATTTCAAGCGTTGGCTTTTTCTTTGGCGTTAGACTCGGCGCAAACACACTAGACTTTAGGGCCTTTGGACAAAGTCTTCCAAGAGTGTTCCTGCCCTAAACGTCCCCATCGCTGGCCTGACAACCTCCGTGCTCAAATGCCGCCTAGTTGGGAAGCTCCTCCTGACCACGGGAGAGAAAGTCGACGAGCAATATTTCCTTTCCCCAACACCCTTTGCCCCCCACTTCTATTTCTCCCCAGAGT
>NW_024349129.1:0-415 GCF_902729225.1 Pteropus medius | reverse complement strand
GCCACCCAGCATGGCAGCCCTCCTAGCTCTATTCACTTCTGTCCAGTGGGGTGTGCGTGTGGGGGCTTGGGTGGGGGCAGGGATGGTCCGCTCTGTCATTTTGTCAATTTCAAAGCAAGTTTGCCTGAAGTCTTCCATCCTGACAGATTTTGGGCAAAAACTTATCTGGAAACAATCTGCTTTATTTAATTTGAAAGTAAATGAAGAGGGGTTTTATTTTATTTTATTTTATTTTATTTTAAATAGAACTAAAGGGAGAAAAATAGAAATGGATAATTTGGGGATACCCTCTCCTATTCCTGTCAGTTTCATCCAGGGAAATGTTTTTATATAACATTTCTTCTTGATATATATATATATATCAAGAAGAAATGTTATATATATATATATATATAGAAATGTATATATATATATA
>NW_024349128.1:0-344 GCF_902729225.1 Pteropus medius | reverse complement strand
GTGAGCCTTTTCTCGGAAGTCTGCGATTCTGGCTCAAAATGGACGTCACCAGAGAGCTTTTTGCCAAAGCTACCATATACATATATGTTCATCTATATGCATATATATGTATATGGTGGATTTTCGAAGGAAACCTTCGTGGACCCCTGGTCTACCACAGAAGACAGGCCGCTCCTAGCACCTCCACCTCCCCGCAGTGCGGACACCCGGCGTTCCAGAGCCACAATTCAGCATGATCTCTTTTCATCCCAGAGGCCCCGGGGCTCCTTCCTAAGGCCTCGGCTCCTTCCCGCTTTCCGCAGTGGAAATCAGACTTCAGGACGGAAGCAGACACCTCCCTCTCC
>NW_024349127.1:0-330 GCF_902729225.1 Pteropus medius | reverse complement strand
CCATGCTTCACGTCCAGTCAGAGGGGTTTCACCTGACCAAAGTCAGATGCTGTCCTGTGCTCAGAGCCATGCAATGGCCGGAGCCCTCCAATGGCCTACGAGGCCCCATGTGACTGGCCACTCACCACCACCACGCACGCCTCGCCAGCTGCTCTGGCCTCCTCACTGCTCTCGGACACACCAAGCTCACCGCACACCGAGCCTCTGAGTTCCTGTCCCGTCAGAGAAGGGTCCACCCCTAGACGTCCCCCTTGCTCGCTCCCCTCCTCCCTCTGGTCTCTGTTCAAATGTTCCTGCTCATTACCACCTTCTCTGAGCCCCTGTGAAAAC
>NW_024349126.1:16785-17395 GCF_902729225.1 Pteropus medius | reverse complement strand
GATTCTCTGATGACTATTAAGGCTTGCACGCAAAATAAAGGCTTTACCACACTCACTACATTTGTAACGGTTCTTTCCAGTATGGACCGACTGATGGTAACGGAGGTTTGAATGCAACCTAAAGGCTTTACCACATTCATTACATTTGTAAGGTTTCTCTCCAGTATGCAATCTCTGATGTTTAGTTAGGCTGGAATGTGCATTAAAGTCTTTTCCACAGTCATTACATTTGTAAGGTTTCTCTCCAGTATGGATTCTCTGATGTCCAGTTAGGCTTGATTGAACAGTAAAGTCTTTTCCACAGTCATTACATTTGTAAGGTTTCTCTCCAGTATGGATTCTCTGATGTATAGTTAGGTTTGAACATGAATTAAACTCTTTGCCACAGTGATTACATTTGTATGGTTTCTCTCCAGTATGGATCCTTTGATGTGCAGTTAGGCTTGAGTGGACAGCAAAGTCTTTGCCACACTCATTACATTTGTAAGGTTTCTTTCCTGTATGAATTATCTGATGAACAGTCAGGCTTCCACGGACACTATAAGCTTTTCCACACTCATTACACTTGTAAGGTTTCTCTCCAGTATGCAATCTCTGATGTACTCTTAGG
>NW_024349126.1:0-15785 GCF_902729225.1 Pteropus medius | reverse complement strand
TTCCAGTATGTACCAACTGATGGTAACTGAGGCTTGAAGGCATCCTAAAGGCTTTGCCACACTCATTACATTTGTAAGGTTTCTCTCCAGTATGGATTCTTTCATGTATACTTAGGTTTGAATGTGTACCATAGCATTTGCCACACTCATTACATTTGTAAGGTTTCTCTCCACGATGAATTATCTGATGACTATTAAGGCTTGCACGCAAATCAAAGGCTTTATCACACTCACCACATTTGTAAGGAGTATTTCTCCTATGGACTGACTGATGGTAACTGAGGCTTGAATGCAACCTAAAGGCTTTGCCACACTCATTACATTTGTAAGGTTGCTCTCCAGTATGCAACCTCTGATGTTTAGTTAGGCTGGAATGTGTATTAAAGTCTTTGCCACACTCATTACATTTGTAAGGTTTCTCTCCACTATGAATTATCTGATGATTATTAAGGCTTGCACGCAAAATAAAGGCTTTGCCACAGTTACTACATTTGTAAGGGGTATTTCCAGTATGGACCGACTGATGATAACTGAGGCTTGAAAGTACCCTAAAGGCTTTGCCACACTCATTACATTTGTAAGGTTTCTCTCCAGTATGGATTCTCTGATGTATAGTTAGGGTTGAAAGCGCACTATATAATTTGCCACACTCGGTACATTTGTAAGGTTTCTCTCCACTATGAATTCTCTGATGACTAATCAGACTTGCACGTACCCTAAAGGTTTTGCCACACTCAGTACATTTGTAAGAATTTTTCCTGCATGCTTTCAGGTCTGTCAGTAGTGAAGGATGCCTAGAATCATTCCTATATACAGGACGAATGGTGGATTGGACACTAGGAAAAACTCTCTCAAGTGGAGAAACAAAGGAAGTATTGCGGATAGACTTCTTAGCTGGATTACATTCATCAATGTTCCCTTCAGTTTGAAATGTCGTCATATCAGCTCGATGTGACTGAAACCTCAGTCCAAGCCTGTTTTTAATAGGCTCCTTTCCGGCATGCTCACTATCAAGTTCACCTTTTCTATCAGTGAGATGTTTCCTAGGACTTATAGGCATTCCTTTGTGATTCCTTTCATCATCTCTCTGCTGACAAACAAAACCATACATCTCTTCCTGGATTTCCCTGAAGTAAAAATCTTTGATTACATGGCTTTCACATCTTCCAAATATCACTGTCTGGTATTCTCCTCCTGTACTACTGGGTTTTGTTGGTTTCAATTTCTTGATCACATATGAAGGACAGAGATCTAAAGAAATTAAAAACACATATTTACCCTACTAATTCATCTCTAAGTAAATGTTTCTTGTTGATATCTAATATTACACCACAAGTTATGTTATACTCAACACAGTTATGTAATTCACTGAACATGATACACAATCTTCTAAAATAACCAAAGAAATAGGTTTCTTTACAACAAAATAGTTGTCACATGCAAATCAAATAAATATAAGGGTAGCCTAGTTTCAATAACCCTATGATAAAAATATTCATTGTGCAAACTTATGTTAGCTTTCAAGGAAAGAGTATTTCCATCATGATTCCAAAATGCATACCATTTGTTAGTAACAACACTGCAATCACATAACTGAGGAAAAACATACACTACACATACTTTCACATATTCAACATAAATGCTAAAGATAACATTATAATGATAAACCATCCAAACTATTACCTAAAGAATAATCTATAGAGCCATCTGAAATTATACAAAGATACCATTGAGAAAAATAGAGCAGCAAAAATTCATGTTTAAAAAAAACTTTCATAAAAAATAAAATAAAAAATAAAAAGAAAAAAAGAAAAAAAACTTTCCTGTCATAGAACTATCTGTACCCACAGAAAACTGGCATTTGAGAACATCAATGAGTTGTGCATGTTAGTTATGCTGCATAATAAATGTGAGAAACTATCATCTGTATGTCACAATAAAAGTTAAAAAAAAAAAAAGATTCTAAGAATCCAGAAGAAAACTAACCATAAATAACAGATAATCCTATTACAGAAAGTGAACTCTTCCGAACTCTAAATTTGCCCCCTTAACAATGAAAAAAGAACTTTTGTTCTAGAAAGAGCACACAGATTGAAAACTAGAAACTACATGGGCATCACTGACTTCGAATATCAGGTCACAAAAAGACATAACATTATAAAGAAGAATATTAAAAGAGACTCACTGTTGGGAGTTTTATGGCTACTCTATAACAGCTGATTCACAGAGCAATTTCCTATGTATGCAGGGCCGTTTGCTCATCCAGTATATGGGCCAACAATATAGAAATAGAGTCTGTGCCTTGGCCATTGATTAAGGTGACAATAGATGTTTCCAAATAAAAACATGGAATATGAAGCAGGCAAAAGAATATCTCATAGGAAAGATGCCAGAAAGTTATATCTTATTAAACAAAAGTAACTTGAGTCTTCAGTACAAAACATGCAATATATTAAGCCATCTAACAGCACTAACGTGTTTTAAAGAAGCTTGTGGGAAATACCAATACACATTCAAATAACAGCAGTAGACTCAAGGATTTAGGGACATAACCCTAGTTTATATAGAAAGTGACAAAAACAAAATTGAAACCTGGACCTATAGACTCAGATGACATGTTCAGAACCATGATTGCCCACCTAGGCAATACAGATCACAAAGGTTTATAGCAGGAATTTAGAGAAAAATACTTATTAGTACCAGGAATGTACAAAGATACTTCCAGGGACATATGACAGCTAAGCTGTGTCACTATGACAGTGTTACACAGCCATCAGCCTGGAACTGGTTTCTGAGTTATCTATCACCTACCAAGGGTGACTTCTGAAGAGTTAAAAAATCTGAACATAGCTCTAACTTGTAAAAAGATTAAATGACTAAACAAAAACCATTCAAGATAGAAGTAATAAAAAACATCACTACAAAATTCTATCGTTTAAAAAAAGCTAACACCAATCTTTCTCAAATACCTCCCAAAAAACTAAAGACAAGAAAACTCTTCCAAATATCCAGGAGGGCAAAAATGCCCTAATAGCAAAGTGAATAATAATGAAAAAATTATTAATAAAGTACAAACCAAGTTAAGTAATACACTGAAAGGATTATCCACCATAACTAAGGGGGCTATGTCCTTGGAAAGAAAGGTAGTTTCCACACAGAAAAATTATTCAGTGTAATATCGTACAAAGACAAATGAAAACCTCAACTGATACAGCAAAAGCATTTGAGAAAAGTTAGTTTTTCACTATTAAAAAAAAAAACCCTCAATGAACTAAAAAAAAAAAAAAAATCAAGTCCCTCAATGTAAAAGAGGACCTATATGACAAGCCCACAGCTAACAACACACTGGTGAAAGACTAAAAGCCTTTACTCTAACATCAGGAACAAGTCAGTGATACCTACTCTCAATGTATCTATAAAATATGGTATTGGGAGGTCAAGGAGAAAATGGCACAGATGATAGAGATTTTGTTGTCTCCTGCAACCACATCGAAGTTGTGACAAACACAAAACAAACAGCAAGCAGAGTCACAAAGGATCTAGATAAGCAAGGCCTATAACTAGGGAGAGAAATAAATCACCCTGCAATGGTAGAACGTAGAAGGAGGGGGTGAAGACATGAGGCTGCCCAGTTCCAAGCGGCTGAATGGGACAGAGGCTGTGGAGGTGACAGCTGGCAGCTGCAGATGCCTGTTAAAGGGGCTGTGTCCCTGAGCTGACTTTTGCAGTGACGGATCTGCTTGCTCTGAGCTCCAGTGCTGGGTAGGCTACGCAGGGGAGACCAGGGACTTACAGGGGGACACTGAGTTCTTGGAGTGAGGGCCAGATGCAAGGCTCTGTCCTTGGCAGAAGTGCCAGCAGTATCCATTGTTCCTCTGTTGAGTCCTCCAGGCTCCCAGTGTGCTGAGGCAGCGCAGCCAGAGAAGTCATCGAACTGGATAATAGAGGTAGTTCCACCCAGGATTCCCTTAAACTCCGCCTCCTCCAACTCAAGGTCCTTCCCAAGCCACGTCTAGTTGTGTCTTCGGGAGTCCAATGCTCTTTCCTGAGCAGTGCCAAGATTCACACTGGTGGCAGCTAGCCTTGGTTTCTGACGTGGCCCTGAGGCAACTATAAGCACAGCATCTGTGGATTACTTGCTGATTCTTAACAAGTGGCCCAGAGGGGTACAGGCTAGGGCTAAACCACTCTAAGGACTGTGCCACTGGACACCTACTACACCAAATCACACTAATAAGACTGGAAGACTTAGGAGCTTTGCTTAGTACATAGAAACAGACACAGAAAGGCAGCCAAAATGGGAAGACAAGGAAACAGAAACCATGTGAGAGAACAGAACAGAGATCCACAAATAATGGAGTTAAGCAATCCAAAAGACGCAGAGTTCAAAACACTGGTTATAAAGATGCTCAATGAACTTAGGGGAAGTATAGGTGAATTCAGTGAGAACTTTAACAAAGAGATAAATATAAAAGGGAACCAATCAGAAATGAAGAATATGTTATTTGAGATGAAGAGTATATTAGAGGGAATCAACAGAGTGGATGAAAAGATTATCAAACCATTGATATAGAGGATGAGGAAGCCAAAGACACTGAATCAGAATGGCAAGAAAAAAGAAGTCAAGACTATAATAATTTAGGGAGCCTATGGGACACAATTAAATGCAAAAACATCCATGTTGTAGGGGTACCTGAAGGAGAAGAAGGGAAACAAGAAGTTGAAAAGCTATTTGAAGAAATAATGATGGAAAACTTCCTTCACCTGGTGAAGGAAATAGACATACAACCTCGGGAAGCTCAAAGAGTCCCAAAAAAGAGGAACTCAAAGAGGCCCACACCAAGACACATTATAATTAAAATGCCAAAGGTTAAATACAAAGAAAGAATCTTAAAAGCTGCAAGAGAAAAGCAGTTAGTTACCTACAAGGGAGCGTCCATAAGACTGGCAGCTGATTTCTCAAAAGGAACTTTGCAGGACAGGCTTGACACAAAATATTCAACATGATGAAAATCCAGGATCTACAACCAAAAATACTTCTAGCAAAGCTATCATTTAGAGTCAAAGGACAGAAAAAAGCAGACAAAAATAAGCTAAAGGAATTTATCAACACCAAGCCAGTATTACAGGAAATGTTGGAGGGACTTTTTTAAGAAAAAACAAATAATCACGTATCAAAAACAGGAATAAAGAATGGTAAGAACTACATTCCTATTAACAAGTACCTCAAATGGAAAAGAATTAAGTGCTCCAACCAAAAGATAGGGTAGCTGAATAGATAAGAAAACCACACCCTTACATATGCTGCCTACAAGAGACTAGCTTCAGATTAAAAGACACAAACAAACTAAAAGGAAGGAGATGGAAAAGGATATGGCCAAGATTGAGAGGGCATTGTGCTGAATAAAAAAAGTTGGATAGAGAAGGATAAATAGCCCATGATTTCACGTGTACGGAATCTAAAGAACAAAATCAACGACAACAAAAACAGAAATAAACTCATAGATACAGAGACTATTTTGAGGCTACTAAACAGGAAAAGGGTTTGGGGAATGGTGAAAAAAGGGCAAAGGGAGTAAAAAGTACAAATGGAAAGTTCCAAAAGAGACATGGATATATAAAGTATAGCATATGGAAAAAAGTTAATAGTGTTTTAATAAATATGTAAGGGGGAAGAGGTGTATTAGATTTACTGGGGTGATCACTTTGTGAGTTATATAGATCTCTAACTACTATGCTGTATAACTAAAACTAATATATTGTTGCCTGTCATCTCTAATTGACCAAAAAAAAAAAAAAAATCACTGAATTGTACAATGTAAATATGAGCACCTAATTGTCTATTATATTTCAACAAAGCCGGGAAGTGGGGGAGTGAAAAGGTACTGGAAGTTCTCACCAGAATAAGTAGGCAAGAAAAGTAAATAAACATTGAAAGATATGAAATAAAAAATGTAAAAGTCAATTTGAGTTTTATACACTGTCAAAGAACAATCCTCTAGACAATTCCATTACATTACCATATCATAATACAATAAGCAAAATAAAATTAAATTAATATAAGTAACAAAATAATTAACAAAATATAATGAAATGAAATAGGATTAAAAAAAAATAAAACCCTTAGGTGTAACCTTACGCAAGGAGGGAAAGATCTGTGTACTCTCAATGAAAAGCAATACTGGAAAAATGTAGACAAGACATAGACAAAGGCACAAAGATATTCCAAGTTTATGGACAGGAAGACAATATTGTTAGGGTGTCAACAGTAGCCAAAGCGATCAACAGATTCAATGTAATATTTAGGAAATTTACAACAGCATGTTTTGAAGAAATACAGAAATCCATCTGAAGGTTCAAATGGAATGTCAACACTCTCTAATTGAAAAAAGACTTAAATAAAAATGAAGTTCACAGTTCCCTATTTTGAAATCTGTTACAAAGCTAAACTAATCATAATGTTGTACTAGAATAAAGACAGAGAGCAGAAGGGCAGAACAGAGGAGTCAAATAAATTGAGGTAGATGAAAACAAATGATACTCCAGAGTTGTCAAGACCACTCAATGAAAAAAAAAAAAGGCAATTCAACAAAAGGTATTGATAAAACAGAAAATAAATATAAAAAAGAATTTTGAACAATTCCTTAAAACACATGGAAAACCAGAGTAAACACAGATAAATTGAACTATGTCAAAATTACAAAATACTGGGCATCAAAGGACATACTCAACTGAGTAAAACGCCAATCCATGGAATAGGAGAAAATACGTGGAAATCATATATATCAGAGAACATTTTACTTACTATTTCGCTGATTTATTGAGAAACAATAAGGAAAAGAACAGACAGATGAAGACATACATTGGGAAACTTATCAGAGAAGGGCCAGAAACTCCCATGCCCCTGGCAACATTCTACTCTCTCCAGTCACCACAGGTTCACTAACATGGAACACTCTCCTTTTGGGTTTTAGGGAGGTCTCATTACATAGGAATAACTGATTAAATCACTGACCATCATGATGAAACTCAATCTCTAGCCTTTCTCCACTCCCAAGAGGTCACAGGGTGAAACTGTAGTTCCGACTCTCTAATTCCATGGTTGGCTCCCCTGACAACCAGCCTTCCTGTCATTGGGGATTTCCAAAAATCACCTCAATCATATATAGAGATGTGACTGAAAGGGGCTGATTATGTATGAAAAAGACCCCCATTTCACCTCTAAGGCCCTGAAGAGACTGTAGGATCTGAGGGCAAGAGACTACGTGTGGTAACAGTAGATGCCCCCATTGCTCTCATCGTTCAGGGAATCCTAAACCTTTGGAGTCGGGTCAGAAATGGGGACTAAGACCATATATATATTTATGATCATATATCAAGAAGTATCAATTAACTTCTATACTCAACATGAACAATCATCCCACACACTTCGATTAAAATGGATGAAGGACATGAGCAGACATTTCTGTAGAGATCATGTACAAACACAAGAGATGGTCTTTATAACTAATCATGAGGAAACGCATTATCTCAACTACAATATCGCCAGACCCCCATTATGATGGCTACGATCAAAACAACTGAAAATAACACGAGTCAGAGAGGATGTGAAAAAATGGGAATTCTTATGCACTGCTGCTGGGAAGGTAAAATGCTTTAGCTGTTATTGAACCCAGTAAGGCAAGTCTTTGAAAAGCAAACACTGAATTACCATCCCCTATAGATTGAATGTGATGTTTCTTAAAGTTCCAATGCTGAAATCCTCCAAATGACAATCGTAAGCTTGTGGGAGGCAACTGGGTTACGAGGGCGGATCCCTCCTGAGGAGTAGTGTCCAAGCACTCAACATGGATTCGGATGGAAAGAAAGATGGGAAAAACGCATCTTCACGTGTTTGCTTAAAAATGCTATTTCCAGAACTTTATAGATTTTGCAGAAATTGCAGGTGCTATAAAGAACAGTGAGAAAGAAGTTTCAAAAATAAAAAAATCAGGTAACTTTCCTGTAAAATACAATGGAATATTTAAGTATGCCAATATGGACACAGTGGTTCCAGACAGGGTGAGTATTATTAGAAAAGAACAGTTACATCAAGACATAAAAATGCAGTGATAATTACAAAACACTCAAAAAATTATAGAAAACTGAAAACATTCTATAGAAACACCAATAACTCTCACACAACTATGACAAATTTAATGCTGTGCCTGGGATTAAGAATGTGACAAAATTTATCTACACAGTCTCAGGGTACTGGAAATTCCCAATTTAAAACTTGTACTGAATTCAACTGAAAAAAGAGTAACTTGATATGAGGTACTAAGTCAGGTGAAAAATAGAAAATTAAGAAAATCTTTTAAAAATATTCTAAAATAAGTTTAGGATCAGGGACAAGGGCTGAGGCACCATAACCACCACACGAAAGAATACTGTCATATATATCAAACAATGTCTGTTCCCCAATGCCACCCTCTCACATAGAAAATATAAAACACTAGTCATCAAACATATAAAACTGATGACAAGGTAAAACTCAAATTCATTTACAATGCATAGGAATCTATAACATGAAAGAAGCAGTGGCTTAAACGAAAACAAATGATGGTAGACTTCACAGAAGCATCATTCAACTTCCTAAGGTCCCTCAACAAGATGCTTCAAAACTGTACCCTCTGAGGCAACGTGCACAGCGGCACACACCGGGGATGAGAACTGTGGCATGAATGATAGCTTAGTCAGTAGCCTCAAGAAAAAGAGGCTCTGACTTGGACAATGTTCTTGCAGGCGAAATTCTACCCAGTTTAGTACGTACGTACGTACGTGTGTGTGTGTGTGTGTGTTCAACATGATCACAGTGTTCTGGAGAGATGCTTACTGACATTCCGGAAACTGCAAAGAAAACTGAAAACACTTATCAGTCCGACTGTCGTGACACTGTCTATCTCGGTGTCCTGGGACATGCTGACTGCTCTACGGAGCAGCTCCAAGTGCTGCTTCTGTGCGTAGCGGGATAACATTGCAACATATAAGTCAATGTATCTCCGTCAAGCATTTTCCATGACTGAAGACACTCACTCCGTAAGAGAGCCCACCAGGAGTTGTCCATCCCCTATAGGTGGATACCAGCGAAAGACGGTGAACTATCAGACCCCAGCAATGTATAGTTCGTGGGCAAGGTTCAGAAACAAATCATGCAAACTACAGAGAATATGAAATCTGGAAGAGTCCATATTTCCAGATGAGGTAGCGTGGTGCAGATAGAGAAGTACAAGGAATGGGGTCGGACACTGCTGGATTGTAAGGGGAATGCGTGCGCCACCACAGACACCATGCTAGGAGCCTGAAAGATTGAAATGCACTCCCAGTGTAGGACTAGGAACTGAAGAGACACCCTGTCCACTGTCTTTAGAGATTTCCTAATAACAGGTACAGAAGATCCTATCCACCTCCTTGTGACACATACCTCTGAAGTGTGAAGAAAAGGCAAAAGAGATGTCTGAGTGTCCAAAACAGGTAACAGAGCACCAGCGAGCCCCATTTAGAGCACAGAGAAGAACGAAGAGACAGACAGTGCATCCCCTCTTCCGATCAGACTTTCCAGCCACAGGAAACAGGGATGGGACCGGGACTGGTCCAGGGGGCAGGACTGCAAGGCCTCAGCTCTGCTCTGTACAGACTGAGAACCGAGCATCCAATGAAAACCAGTCCAGAAGGTAAGACCAGGGAACAGAGACCATGTGACAGCTCGCCCCAAACTCCTGAACTCAAGGAACCAAAGACGTCACAGGGGCCACAGATCAGTGTGTTGTGAGTACAATGAAGACTCTGCCTTCCTCTCTGTTGGAACTGCAGCCCCAGTGAGGGTGAAAGGATAAATTTTATACCTTGAAGGACAGAGTGGGAAGCTGGAAAGAAGAAAACATTTTCTTTGAGGGATCGCCAGAAATAAACTTCTGTTTGCCCACAGAACTTTCTTGCTTGGGCAGGTCTGCAAACACTATGAAGGCTGTGGATTCTTCTCTCTCTTCTGAGCTCTTACCTGTGTTCACACCTTCGATACGTTCCCGCCGATTTGGCTTTTGTGGTATATTCCACTCACTCTCCAGAGTCCAGGGTGCCTTCCCTTGCTCCAAAATGGAGACAATATACAGATCAGACACAGAAATTCCTGCACATAAGAAAGGAGCATCAAGATCTGTATTCTTCCAGAATCCACAATCTCCGTTTAAATGAGGAATGACTCAAGAACAAGTTTCTAAACCCATCAACTCTTCATCTCCTTCTGTGTATAGGGACCAGTGTCATATGCAGATAGGAACTCTCTTCCAAAAGCTACTGAATCAATACATGGGGATAGGAATCAAAGAATTAAATATTTTAAGTTTGCCATAGGGCTTTACAAAAACTAAGCCCCAGAACAACCCCTAATGTGTCACAAAGTGGGCAGGTCATCTGAAGAAAGGGCGAGGCTAAAGTACTGATGCCACATTATCAAGTCTTTCATGTCTCAGTAAACGGAGCTTTGATCTCTGTCACACAAGGGAAAAAGATGAGACATGCTGGACAGATCTTGACCCTTGAGGGAAGTCATCCTCACCCAGGAACAGCAGGTTCCGGTAGCTCTCCAACATAACTTCTCTGTACAAGGCCCGCTGAGCTGGGGACAGGCATTTCCACTCCTCCAGAGAGAATTCTATGAACACATCGCTGAGTGCCAACCGTCCCTGAAAGTAAATACATTTCAACAAAGGGAAATGGTGACAGTTCTTATCTACACACAGAATGAGAAGTGCAGAGAGATGTAAAATTGATTCAAGTAGAGAGTTGTGAGAGATCCACATCAGATATTTTACAGCAAATTATGTATCCGTAACGCTGGTTTATGTTACTTTCCCGTAAAAGGTTATGATAATACAGAAATCAGGGAGAGCCGCTCATTTTTGCAAATAATACTTGAAATTACAATTAAAATTCAACACCGAGTGTCTACACAGAAGGGTTAGATGTTCTATACACACTGAGTGACACTCAGTATCTAGATGAGCTAAAGCATGAGCAGTGTCGTCAGAGATGACAAAGTCCACAGCATCTTTTAAAAAATTCAGACTCTTAAACTGTGATGAAAACAGCCATGACAAAATGTTTTAGAACATGTCCTATGTGCATTAGTCTAAATGCTTTACATATTTTAACTTGTTATCAACATAACAGCTCACTGTAGACAAACCTGTTCCCATCTTACAGAGGAGAAAACATGTCACAGACATTCTAAAATACTCAACTCAGCTCAAATCTAAGATGTGATCAAGCAAATACCTGAATTCAGGTGCTGGCATTTAGACCTAACCTAAAAAATAATAGTTAGGTAACAGACAAGACCTCACAGGTACACTGACAAAGCATTCTCTGAGAAAACCTGAAACAAATTCAAGGTCAACAACATTGAGATACATATTAAAGTCATTACATTTGCATGTGCACACACGTGCATAATGTGATATTATTTTTCTTTCTAGTGAAATCTCATATGAAGTCAAAGAAGAAAACTGAGATCATGGAATATATTTAAGATATCCTAACTGCTAAAAAATATAAAACTTAAGAAATGATATCATTTATAAAAACCATATACCTTTATATAAACCATCCATGCATGCATTCAAACACATAAAACAAACCAACTGACTGAAAAGACTTGTCTCTTGATACGTTTTTTGATGACTTTATACATAGTCATTTTTATTCATGTGTATTTGAGCATCTTGGGTAAATAAAAATGTGGTACTTATTTTCATTTTTGAAGATTGTAAAGGATGCTAGCAAAAAAATTATACAAACTGAAAACATGGACTATTTAACTACAAGTTCTAAAAGAACTTGTCGAAACATATAAATACAATTTTATCCATTTACATTGAGACATGTAGGCTTTACAACAAAAGCCAAATAGTGTATTGGTTTATTCAACTTAAAACAAGGGTTTGAAATTTTAAGAAGTATTATTAGTGTTACACATCAATGTAAGAGATCAAGATTTCAAAAATTCTCACATTTGTGGGCACTTGAAAAATAGTACTTGAATAAGTAATCAGAACAAAAATGAATTTGTAGAAAAACCTGTCATTAACCAGGTACTTTTTGCCAAATATTTGGAAAAACGGGATACATTTTCATTGAAATTACAGTAAAGAAAGGTGGCTGACCAGAGCTTCTGCCTCAGCAGAAACCAGGTAAGAAAAGGAGGAAAAAATAGACTGAGTGGGACAGAGAGTCAAAGAGCTGCAACTGTGAAAATTCACAATCGGAGGATAAAGATTGGCTAATAAGGAGAGCAAACTACAGCCTAGAGAGAGCCAGGCTCATGGAATGGAGACAAAACAGGTTATAAGACAAAAACTAACAACAGGCAAAAGACATTATGACATAAAAAGGTCCATTCTCCGAAAGGTTCTAATAATTATAAATAGCGGTGCATGTAACATGAGAGCTCCCAAATATATGAGGTAAATGTTGACAGAAATGCAGGTAGAAATAGGCACCAGCACGGTAATCATATGAGACCTCACTATTTCAGTTTTAGTCATGGATACAACAACCAAACACAAGACACATAAGGAAACAGAACATGTAATATCCCCACAGAGCAATGGAGTCTAACAGACATATACAGCACACTACAACTACCACCACCAGAAAACACATTTTTCTCAAGCACACACAAAACATTCTCTTTGACAAAGCACATGTTAGCCACAAAAGAAATATGAAAAACTGTTTACAAATTGCGATTCTAAAATATATCTTCTGTAACCACAAGGAAATGACACTAGAAACAAATAGAAGAAAAAAAGAAAAACCCACAAAAAAGGAGAAAATAAACAAGTCTTCTTTAACAACCAACGGATCAAAGTCACAAGAGAATGTTTTAAAAATCTGGATGACAATAACAATGAAAATACAACAGATTAAAGTTTACAGGATGCAGTGACAGCAGCACTAAGAGGTGCTAGTGATAAGTATTTACATAAAAAAAGAAACCATCTCAAATCAGAAATCAACTCCTACTTCAAAAAAAATAAATAAATAAACCTTGTTTTAGTAGAAGGAAATAATAAGATGAGAACAGAGGTAAATAAGGCTACAAAATCAATACAAACAGAACCAAACTAAGAGCTGCTTTTTTTTGAGTACATTAACAAATTTACAAACCCCTACGTACACTAAGAAAAGAGAGAATCTTCAAATAATTCGAATCAGAAAAGAAACAGGGTCCACTAAAACTGATATCATAGAAATTTTTTAAATGATTTTGAGGGTAATATTAACAATATCATACAAAAAGATTACATAACCTAGAAGACAATGAGTAAATTCCTAATAACACACAAAAACCAATCATGAAAAAATTAAAAATGTGAACCAAATGATAACTAGAGAAATTCAAGCACTATTAAAAACATGCAACAAAAAATACCGACTCCTAACAGATGGCCTCACCGCTAAATTCTACCACTGATAGAAAAACAACGATAATCCTCATAAACATCTTCCAAAATATTCAAGAATAAACAGTTGCAAACTCATGCTATAGAGTCTGCATAATTCTAAAAGAAAATCGAAGAAAGGTGAAAGAAAAAAAAAACACAGACTAATATCCTTGATCAGTATTGACGCAAAACCAAAATACTAGTAAAACAAATTCAACGGCACATTAAAACAATTATGCACCATTACCAAATGAAATTTATTCTTATCAGGCAAGAATGTTTCAACATACAAAAATCAATCAATTCACCCACATTAACGGAATGAACACAGGAAAAAATATAATCTCAATTAATCCAGAGTAGCCATTTAATTAAATTCAATAACCTTTTAAGAAACCATTAATAGGAAAAAGTACCTCGACATAATAAGCCATATTTGAAAAGAACACAGCTACAGTCATACTCAATGGTGAACATCTAAAAGCTTTAGCTGGAAAAAGGCAAGGATGCATATTCGTTCATACGCATAAGGATGCATAAGTTCAACAAGTACTAGACGTCCTAGTCAGAGTAATTAGACAAGAAAATAAAAGTTAAAGACATCCAAATTGAAAAGAAATTCTCTTTTCCACATGAAATGAGCTGACATGTAGAAAACCATAAAGATTATATACACAAAAATGTAAAAGTGAAAAACTATTTTAGATAAGTTGCAATGAACAATCTAAAAACTTTTTAAAAATCCAATTAATAGTGCATCGTAAACGATGACATACATAGGAAGAAAAACAGCCAAGACACTGAATGATTTTTATATTCAAAACTACAAAAATTGCTAAAAGAAATCAAAGGAGGTACAGAGAAATAGAAAGACGTCCCTTCCTCATGGATTTCAGGACAATATTGTTCAAATACTCATGCTACCCAAAGTGTTCTACAGCTTCAATGGAATCCCTATCGAAATTCCAAAAACTAATTTTGGCAGAAATAGTAAAAAACACACTGGAATTCACATGGAATCAAACAAACAAAAAAGATCCAGAAGAAACAAGACAGTCTAGAAATAAAAGACAAAGGCTTCCCTTTTTTTGATTAAAAAACATATTACAAAGCAAGTGTAATCAGGTCGGCGAAATACTGGCATGAATCCAGATACGTGAACAAAAGAGAATGCCCCACAGAAACCCCTGCACATACACCAAGTGATTTTCAACAAGAACGCCAAGACTGCACCACAGAGAAAAGTCAGTCCGTTCAATAAACCGTGCAAGGAAAACCGAGTATCTACATGCAAAAGAATGATGCTGGAACCTTAGCTGCATCAAACAATAACTCCTTTTATGTCCAAGGATATAATCCGCAGGCTGAAAATGCAACCTCCGAGAAGTGCATGTGACAATCAATAATGACCTAAAGAATCTCCAACTGTCAGACATGACAGTTCATTTCCTATTTTAAAATGCATGATGGAATAAAACACCCACTGTCACCGATGTCTTTCTGCGAACTTCCCACTCCATTCCTAATCACGAAGATTATAAAGTCAGTGGCTCATTCCTTTAGCTTCATATGCATCATAAAAGCAGTCACCTACTGCTCCCTTGACCAGATCTGAGGTATCTATGTGCAGTATCTTTTTTCCTGGTTGACAGAAAGGTGACAGTGCATACTGATGTGGCCCCGAACAATCCCCTTTGCCCAACCACACTGATGCAACAGGGCCCACATCCCGTCTCGAATCCAACAGGGTGAAGCCCTGCCCAGGACGATGCCCAGTGGAGCCTCTTCACAAGTCCCTTGTCACTGGATCGCGGTGAGAGGGAATCTAAGAGATGAGAGGGACTAGGAAGACCCAGGTTGAGTGTCAAGAAACAAAAGTCAGGCAGGACAATTCAGAGCCAGAGAAGATCAGCAAGTCAAAGGGCATTCCTGGGAAGGACAGACACAACAATCAACTGAGAATATAACTTACCTGAGAAAGAGCCATCGCTGACCCCTTTGTCTTTCCTCCTCCTCCACCGCTGGGCTTCTTCCTCAGGCAACAAACAAGTCTTTACAAGTCAATCTGGAAAGTTGAAATATGCCTTTACCAACATACCTCCTTCCTGTCCACCACCGATCACACAAGGAAGACCTCAGCATGTGGAAAACATGGTGTCTGCTGCCCCTGGCACAAGACGCATTTAGGGTCAGTAATTGCTTCTCAGAGACCAACAAGCGAGGCTGCCTTCCTGGTAACATCTTCACATACACTGCAGCAGTGAGAACCTCGGCTGACCTGACACTCCCCTTCAGGTC